>NC_138153.1:30565565-31106565 GCF_964199315.1 Orbicella franksi | reverse complement strand
CAGGTGAAATCTCTTGTTACTCAAGCCCCAGTTCTTCAGTATTTTGACTCCACCAAGGGTGTGACCCTCCAATGTGATGCTTCAGACAAGGGCCTGGGAGCAGTCATCATGCAGAATGATCAGCCTATTGCCTACGCCAGCCGTGCACTGACAGACGCAGAGACGCGCTATGCCCAAATTGAGAAGGAGTTGTTGGCAGTTGTCTACGGCTTGGAGAAGTTCCATACCTACACGTATGGCAGATGTGTAGCAGTACAGTCTGATCACAAGCCCTTAGAAATGATCTTCAAGAAGTCACTACACAAGGCTCCTAAGCGACTTCAGCGTATGCTCATGCGAACACAATTGTATGACATCAAGTTGAATTACCGTCGAGGAAGCACCATGTATTTGGCTGATACCTTAAGCCGCGCGTTCCTTCCCTATGATGTACTACAGAAGACTGCTGAAGAATTCAAGAGCGTCAACATGGTGGAACACATAAGAGTGAAACCTGTTACCCTACAAGAAATCAGAGCTCACACAGAGCAAGATGAAGTTCTCCAAGAGTTGATGAAGGTCATTAAGGCAGGTTGGCCTGAAACCAAGCATGAGGTCCCTCACCAGTTAACGCCCTTCTTTGGCATACGAGATGAGCTCAGTATGCAAGATGGAATTGTTCTCCGAGGTGAGCGAGCGGTAATTCCCAAGTCTCTTCAGCGCCAGATGGTGAACCGAGTTCATTATGCACACACCGGAACTGCCAGCAGTCTGTCTCGAGCCAGAGAGTGCATTTATTGGCCAGGGATGAGCACCGATGTGAAGCACTTCATTGAAAAGTGTGATGTCTGCCTTGCGTTTGACAAACGACAGTCTAAGGAAACGTGTATCCCTCATGAATCACCAGACCTTCCCTGGGAGAAAGTTGGAGTAGACCTGTTCAACTTCAATAACCGAGATTACCTAATCACTGTTGATTACTACTCGTTCTGGGAGATTGATGTACTGGAGAACACAAGATCTGGTACGGTGATTCGCAAGCTCAAGTCTCAATTTGCCAGACACGGTATACCAGAAACGTGTATGTCGGACAATGGTTCACAGTTCAGTTCCGACGAGTTCCGAGAGTTCAGCCATCAGTGGAACTTCAAGCACAACACAAGTTCCCCGAAATATCCTCAGAGCAATGGGAAAGTGGAGGCAGCAGTGAAGTCAGCGAAAACTATTTTGAAGAAGTCACGAAAGGCAAGAACCGATCCTTATCTCGCGCTCCTTGAGTATAGAAACACGCCAACGCAAGGCATGGATACCAGCCCCGTAATGCGACTCATGAGTAGACGAACGCGAACTCAATTGCCTACAATGCCTAAACTTCTGAAACCAACAGTGGACGAAAACGTCTATCAGAAGATCATGGCAAACAAAGATAAACAAGCCGCAAACTACAATAAAGGAGCCAAGGATTTACCAGAACTACAGAAAGGAGACATAGTCAGATTCATTCCTCCTGGAAGCACAACTAAAGAAGCTGTGAAAGCAAGAGTAGGCAAGCAAGTCGGGATACGGTCATATGAAGTCATCACAGAAGATGGAGCCCAATACCGCCGCAATCGGAAGCACTTGCGAAAGACAAAGGAGGATGACATACTAATCAAAACACGAGGTCTCCATGCACATACAACACCGGCGTTGCCCATGACTCCAGCGCCCAGAGAGCCAGCTGTGGTCACCCCTATCAAGCCATCACCTGACCCCACTGGTCACACAACCCGCTCTGAAAGGACCGTGACTCCACATCCCAAAGAGCCAGCCGTAGCCACGCCTATTGAGCCATTTTCACAGGCCACTGGTTACAAAACACGCTCAGGAAGGGCTGTTAAACCGCCCTCGTACTTACAGGACTTTGTCACCGGACATTGATTGAACATTGTTTAAACATTGATTGACTTTGATAGAACATTGATCTTTGATTCTGACAATAGCTGATTAGTTTCTAACACTTTAATCGATCGATCTAGATTTTTTTTACTTTTATTTTTTTTATAAGAGAAAGGATGTGACAATAGGTATTGTTCTATAGCCTCGACACCAGGTCGAGTGATGTGTCAAAAGAGAAGCTTTCCTTAATAGCTATAATAAAAGTTATCAGTTGGCTTTAAAATGGCGTTCGACTGCTTTGATACGAACGACTCGAAACACTTTTGTGCTTTATTGCGGCTAGAACAAAAACACAAAGCAACATGTTCGGTTTCACCACTTAAGGTTACGTGTAAATTAAAAGCAATTGCTCATAACAGAAACATGATTTCAGATCAAGTTCTGTGACAAGCTTTCAATTATTTTTGGTTTAAGCTATGGAAAATGATAATTGTATCACAATAATTAAAAGCTGAAATGGACAAGAAGAAAGACAGATCGAAAACTGGCTGCTTATATATTTGCCAAGATCGAGTTGAGTGATAATGTTATAAATCATTACACCACTTCTGATCATCAAAAACACTATATAAAGTCTTAATCCAGATTTTAGGCCTGCGATTGTTTATTACCTTACAATTGTTCCTAGAGCCAAAAGATCCAGATCCTGTTGCTTTAATTTAAACATCATAATAGCTCAGGGGTGTCTCGAAAACACAGACCTCGAAAACGCAGACCACAGACCGCAGACCCTTTGCGTCACACGCGCGAGCGGCGAAGAGCAAAGCGACCCGGCGGGAAGGAGTCTGGTGAAGAGGCGCCAAGAAAGCACTTTCTCGTCTCGCGGCTTGTGCTCCAACGTGAGCCTGCTCGCAGGTAGACTAGCCACAAATCGACTTCTTCTTAATCCTTGACATTTTGTCTCCACTACACAACAAAATAACAACACAGCATCGCTGAACCAGATAAGTTTATTTTGGGAGGGCCTGGCGAGAACCAACCCGAACACTATATAACACAAACAATTTACAATTTACATGACAAATCCTTGAAAAGCAACCAAGGATAAAGCTATCTCCACCCGTACAAGTCATTTTGCTAGAGCCAGGACGGCTGGTGAACCACAACACTTTAATTAATACACAAAATACATGGCCTACTTCTCCGAATAAGCAATCAGTCTTGGTACCCGTTAGGCTGGGGGACATCAGCTCCGTCATTACATTTGACTATAAGAAAAACAGGTCATCTTGGCCTACTTCCCCAAATAAGCTCTCATTACAAGCTTTGTGCCAGTTAGGCTGCCAGTTAGGCTGCCAGTTAGGCTGGCAGTTAGGCTGGCAGTTAGGCTGCCAGTTAGGCTGGGGAACATCAGCTCGGACATTACGTTAAACTATAGTATAAACAGGCCATCTTGGCCTACATTCCCATATAGGCTCTCAAGCTTTGAGCCAGTCAGGCTGCCAGTTAGGCTGGGGATCATCAACTCCGACGTACAATATAAATAAAATACAATATAAACCGAAAGTGCAAAAATACAAGAAGAAAACGAACAAAAGTCTTAAAAAACTAGTAGAGCTGAGCAACCGCTAACAAAGCAAATGCGGTTTGAACGGAGGCCAGAAAAAACCTGCCAGAAAAACCCCTGTGGGGAAAAAATGTGCAGGAAATCTGGGTAGGAACCAAGGTTCAAGCTCCAAGCGATTAGAAGCCCATCCTACGAAGGCTTTACAAAAATGAAATTAGAACAGCCGATCCTACCAGACTGTATGCATGGTACCTAGAAAAGAAAGAACTAAACAAAGTAAAAGTTAAACAAAACGAAACGAAAGAACGCGGTTGGTTCTGAAGCCTAGATGACAACCACGTGTTATACCCGGTCTTTTATACCACTACATCCCTACCCATGATGTCCCGGCCTGGAACCCAGTCCCTTGTTGTATCTCGTGCCGACAATATAGTTATTTCAGCCTTATTCGCTAGCTCACTCGTCCGAAATAACATTTATTTATCTCCCTCGAGCGAAGCTCGAGGGAAATCTTCGAGCGACGTAAGTCGGGAGAGGTCGACTTGTTTCACTTGCAGGAATGTGAATCAGAGCGTAAATTTTTGGCACGAAAAACATGATTGACATTTCTCACTTTTCATGTGCTCCGCGCGCGATCGTCGCAAAAGCAGAAAATGATTTTCATCAAAACGTTTACGAGTACTGTTCCCTAATTCAAATGAATTTATTTGTGTACAGTGCAGTATGTAGCCAGCAGACAAACGGCAAAAGCTGTTCCGTTGAGTAACGCCTCCTAAAAAGACAAAACCGTGTTTAAACCGATCGGGAATTATTTGTTTTAGTCTAGATTAACCAGCGATCGACCAGAGAGCTGCCTGACAAATGCTATAAACTTATGTAGATCTAGCTTGTATCGACAAGAATCTGAATTAACTAAAGAAGACGGAATTAGTCGGGGAGAACTTTAATTCTGTAAAGCTCTCTTGATTAAATAATGTTGAGAATCGAAGTCGTAACGAACGGCTGAGAATAAAAGCGCTGTTCCCAAAAGTCCTTCATCGATCGACGAGTGCTTTCAAAACGGTAAAGTCGGTAAAACGGCCGATGCAAATTTGCTGCGAAATTGCCTTTTCTTTGTTCAGAAGAAACGTGGTCATTCATTAAATCAACTAAAACTGTAACGATTACGCAAACTGCAGGAATGGCTCTGTTCTTCTTGGAAAGGTCCAAACTTAATTCTCTCAAACGATCCGGATCATGCAGGAGCTCAGGTCGCGTTCGTAAGTAAACAAACACGTATTGGTCGGATAAATAGCCTTAACGTACGGCCCCGCAAATGATCCCAGGACCGGAAATGATCCCCAGATTGTACCATAAATGATCCTGGACCGGAAATAGTCGCCTCGCCATAAAATTGAAAAATGTGAGGACTCAGGAGTTTGGACAGTGGATTTTAAATTTATGCAATCGCTTTTTTTTATGACTGTGAAACTCAGAAAACCGTGAACATTTGGATTTGATTCCAAAAGGTTAATTTGGTACTGAACCAATCACTATAAAGTTCAGGACAGGCGAGAAAACCTCAAAACCACAACCAATAGGCCACTTTCGATATATCAATAATTTCAGGTCAAAATTGCAATTTTTTTAGCTTCCTTTGTCTTTCAATTTCCAAAAGAGACTTGGATACAAAGAAAACACCACCAAACATAGAAGTTTGTCCTGAAAGCCTCGGAGCCATGTTAGGACATTGATGTATCGAACGTGGCCTATTATCGCTGGTGTTTGCGGTTTAGTTTTCTCACGCTTAATTGTAGCTACACAATAATAATCCTTAAATACATCTGGCATTCAGGGTTTTCTGAGTTTCACAGAAATAATACAATATTTTGATACAACATTTACTGTATGAAACGTAAGAAAATGTGCAGTATGAACGATTTGAATGCAAATTTCACAACTTTAAAAATGATAGGAGGGGCTAAGTTTCCAAAAAAAACTGTGGTGCTGCGTCGGTAGGGAGTTTAACAAGATAATTTGGTTTTATCAGCTGGGTTGATAATGTGAATTGGCCACCGTAAAGAGATTCGAAAGCTGACGTTTCGAGCGTTAGCCCTTCGTCGGAGCGAATCCGAAGGGCTAACGCTCGAAACGTCAGCTTTCGAATTTCTTCACGGTGGCCAATTCACACTATCGACCCAGTTGATAAAACCAAATTATCTTAAAAAATGATATCCAACGTTACGAAATCCTGTGTTTGAAGTTTTTAGTTTAGCTGGATCCTTCCCTGAATGACTTTATTGGATCCGAGCCTGAGATGTATGATAACTGAGGATGTTCACCATATCCTCAAATTTGGAGACAACTGAGAATTCCCAAGTGGATTGACTACATTTTTACAACGGTGACGAGCACGAAGGAATCTTAGAGACTTTCGTGGGAGCCCGTGGCTACCTAGGACGCAAGTGAAAAGTCTTTACTTACTTACTTACTTACTTACTTACTTACTTACTTACTTACTTACTTACTTACTTACTTACTTACTTACTTACTTACTTACTTACTTACTTACCTACTTACTTACTTACTTACTTACTTACTTACTTACTTACTTATTTACTTGCTTGCTTGCTTGCTTGTTTGCTTGCTTGCTTTCTTGCTTGTTTGCTTGCTTGCTTGCTTACTAGATGTAATGTACAGGGAAAAGTTCTAAGCGGTTAATTGGATGGCAGAGGCATCTTCGAAGATTCATGTTTCTTTTTGCAGTGCGTTTCCTAAACGAAAAATTTATACCGTCGACAGATGTCAATTTAAGTGGGAGAAACGTTTTTTATTGCTGCTTTTATGCCTGAGGTGCTTGTCTTTTCTTCACCTAGGATAATTAAGAAAATATGTATCCATCCATAGACTTTTCATGGAGTCCACACCATTCCCAACTTTTTGCGATGGAATCAGTTCCGGTCCCGGAATCATTTGCGGTATAATTTGGGGATCATTTGCAGGGCCGTACAGATCGCGCGCGACGTCATGACGTATAGTCAGTACTTGTTTGTTCATTCGTTAATGTGTATTTACGTCTCCGGTGGAAAAATCCACCGGTAAAATTTGGCGCGCTGCAAGTGGGAAAAGCCCTTTCCAACGGCGAAACCAACAGGCCAGGGAAGAATTATTGGAAAGGACTTTTAGAAAGTCTAGCTCGCTGCGAAAATAGTCCCTCGAAAACGCAGACCTCGACGCGGACTTCAAAAACACAGACCTAGCGAAAACACAGACCTTGAAAACGTTGTCTGTGGGAAAAGGAAAATTTTATTCAGTCCAAAACTATCATCGGGACTCAAGTTTTTTTAATAAATTGAGCTTATCCAAAATTTCCAAGATGGCGGACGCGTTGAGGATTTCGTCACTCTCGATCTTCTCCTTTGATTGTAAGTGCAGCTTTCGTTTGCAGAAAATCGAGTACAGGATAAGTTGGAATATCATCAAGTAAGGTATTCGTACCCATTAGAAAATTAAGCAATGAAAGTAACGAGGAAATACTGGCAAATGAACACGCTTTCGGGCGACAGGCACTCGATACTTCGACAGAATGTCACACTGAGTGATTTGGATGAGGTTTTGCGACGAAAAAACTGTTAATTGTGTTGAAACGTTAAAATTTAAAAAAAAAACCTATGTATGAGCATTAACCGAGCATTTTAGCAACTTTTTTGGGGAAAACCGAGTATTTTAGTGAAAAACCTGGCGCATTAAGGTGAAGCATTTTAGTGGGGAAATAAAAGCATAATGTACAAAAGCCAAATCAAAGGTAATCCGCAACGCTTCCGCCATCTTGGAAATTTCGGGTAAGCTCAATTTATCAATAAACTTGAACCGGTCCCGATGATAGTTTTGCGCTCTTTTAAATTTTCTTTCTCCCATTGATTTTATAAAAGAACGAAGCTTCTCAATCAGGTACACAGAGACGTACACAGACAACGTTGGGCGCTTTCCATTCGACCAAAATTTCCGAAATGTTTTGAAACGGGGGCAAATGGTACGGAAATTTCCAGGGAAAGGTCCCAGAAAGTCCGGAAATTGTTGAATTTCCGAAAAGCGAACCATTCAACCCAAACTTCGGAAATTCCGGAATGAAAATCAAATGGGACGGAAATTTCCAGGGAAATATGTTCGAAAATTTGGGTATACCTCACGAGGTTGTCCTCTCTTTCGGAAATTATGCAAATTCTCGATTTCCTATTCAGCGCTAGATCTTTTGGCTGCGATCACAGCGAGTTGGACATCTCCCGTAAGGATGACGGCGACGCGTATTCGAAAATGGAAATACCTTAAAATCATTCCACTTATATGTCGATAAATACTAGCTGCGGCTAAATTCGTGAAGAAAACGTGTTATAAATATAATGCCCCCGTAGTGTACTTGTTTGTTTTGCGTAGGCTGGCTGGGAAATGTACAAAGATTTATAACGCGTGCAGAACCATTGGACGACTCATTAAACCCTTTGTTTTGCGACTTTTTCGCTGCCGTTGTGGTTTGTATAAGGTCCCTGCTGTTATGGTCTATAAAAAGTCACGATGTCGACATATAAGTGTTCTGTTTGCTTCTATATTTGCGATTTAAACCTCGAGGTCATTGAAAAATTCCAAGCGAACAAAACTGTGCGGCTTGTCGTTTTCCACACTGGAAAAGTCTGTACCATTCGCCCATGGAAATTTCCGGAAATTCTTACAGGAATTTTTGGTCGAATGGAAAGCGCCCGTTTTCAAGGTCGTTAAAATCATCCGCGCGTTTCAGAGCATTGCATCATGGTTTATAGCACTCGTTCCCAGGGGGTACCAGTATTCAAATCCAAGATGGCGGCTCGTTTCCGGCATGTCAGCAGAGATCATTTGCAGAAGTGCATAGTTATCCCAAGCTATTTTACCACAACAGAGCTGCAAAATATTGACCTTTTTAATGAGAAGGATGAAGTAGTCAGTAGTCATTGATGAAGACACGAAAGTTGCGGCCTTAATATCCACATTTGTGGTATTTATAATAATTTGGCACCATCAGGTTTTTAATAGGAATCAGAGATTAGACAATAAACTATGCAAACCCTTGAAATTCCAATAGCATTCCTAGGAATTCCTAGAACTTCGAAATTATCCCGAAAAAGCTGGGAATTCATTTTGCAAGGGTAAGAGAAATGATGTGCTTCATCAGCTAGTGCAATTAAGGGTGCGTTTCTTTAAGAAAATCCAAGATTGCAGGATTGTTAAATCATAAAAAATGTGAAAGAATCCGAAAACGGATTTTGCGTTTCTTTACTGAACAGATCAATCTAAGATCTCTCAGATCATGGTGAGTCAAAGGAACCGAAGAATTCACACTGGGAGTAGATTTTTCGGAAAAAAAGAGTGAGAAGCAGATGATCCCGAATGCACCTAGAATTTAAAGAGCATCGATCATCTTGCTAGAGATGTGATCATTATATATTATCACTCTTAACTGTTCATGCAGTAGTTCGAGTTTATCTCAGTTTTACAGTGACTTGACAAAAATGCCACACGGAAAAACAGTGCAGAAGGATAAATAAGGCATTGTACAGCTTGCATCCTGTATCCAAGCACGCTTGCTAGATTGTCACTAAACCAAAAAGAACAGAAACCTGATTACTAATTTTAGCACAAATCTGCTATAGGCAAGTGTCAAACATCAAGTCTCTATCAATAGCCAAGGATTATTAAGTCAATGAAGCAGTGTCATAAATTGGTATTTAGAAATCATTTGCAGTAATCTGGAAACTATGAGTTGCAGATCCTGAAACTATGGCCTGATACTTCCTTGCACTGGCAATCATACCATTGTTGGCAAGCCATTTGTCAGCAAATCCAAGGCCTTTCTGTAAAATTGCTCCTAATATAATAGGGTCTTTATTTGAATTGCATAACTCAGTATATCATCTGTATTTTTTGCATAATTTTACAGAAACTTCCCGTACGAAACAGAAAAAGTTGTATTTAAAGAAAATGTTAAAGACTAGTGGACCTAAAACCAACCCCTGACGAATGCCTCTCAAGATAGGACTCTTTGTTGTCTTTCAAATATCATAATAGTAGCTTTCAAGGAGGAGACTGCAACTGTGTGCTCCATTAATGCTTTTAATTAGCCCAGCGAAGGTTGTGTGGGGTGGTATTAATATTGAAGGCCTAATTGAAAGGTTCAATAAAGCAAATTTAGCAACAATCTTCCCATTGTGGTGTCTATCAATAAACAGGGTCATTGGCAGTCTAGCTTCCACTCAAAGGCCAGGTCACTAAACACACAACTGCAAAATGGTCTATTCTGCAATAAATCTATTTTCTGTATTTGTTTGTTTGTTTGGGTTTTTTTTTTCATTTTAGTAGGATTCCTGTTGAAAGTGATGCCGCTGATTGCTGGTCTTTGCCTTGTATCCCTGCTTCATGGAAACTATTTTGAGTTGAAAGGATTTGTGCTCACTTATTGGCATAATGAGGGAGGTAATGGGTGAGCCTGCACTTAAGGTTACTTCCCACCTTCAAGGGCACAAAAAATCGCTTTTTCTTGTCTCTGACAAAATTTAAGTCAGTCATTTTATCTGACCTTTACAATAGAAAACTATTAAAAACCTCAAAGAGCGGCTAAGTTATTTAGAAAAAACGAATTTTCAAATAAAGTTAATAAACCGGGAAGGTGTCATAATCGCTAAATAGACGAAAACGCCAGGGGAAATTTTCGCGGCAAACGCTCATCTTGGAGCTCGTATTTCACGTTATTTGGTATCACGCGTTTGTTCTTTTGCCTTTGGCTACTTTGCCCGTTTTAGTGCGACAGCGAGATAGAAAACAGGTCGCAATGCGATGATTTTACCGGAAAATCCTGATCCATTGTCATGGACGCTATGAGGTCCTGTTGTTCCATTGGTTTGCGGTTTCATAAGGCGAGATAATCTCCTGGCGTGGCACCAGTTGTTTACGAATCTTTACGAGCTAAAATCTCGCATTTGATTATGGGAGGAATACATCCACTTTGAGCGAATTTATAGGGTATGCAGATTCGACGGATTTTCGTGAAATTTCGCCAGAACATTCCAGGGATAATGACAGACGAAAGTGTGTCGGGAAATTTTGATATTTAACTACTCCAACTTTAGATGCGAATATCTAGACAACCAATCAGAATATCGAAAAAGCCCGTCAAACTTTTGTTGATTGATGCCTTGTGAATAAGACTGTGCAGCCATTTTGCTCGTGTGGCGGCATCCGATAGCCGATAAATTCAATAGAAGAACCCTCGGTCGTTTCACGCCTTACCCGCTTCTGACACTTCGTAGATGAAAAACTTGCTTAAATTGTGTTTTTATCGTAAACTACATTTATTAAGCTTTCTTCTGATATATAGTTTGTTGGGGTTTTATTGAAACTGGCGCGCGCACGATTTTTTCCCGAAGGACACCCGCGAAGGTGGGAAGTAACCTCAAATGTTTTACACTTTCTTTTGTTTGATTTTTCAACATGATCTTTGTACATTGTGTGGTTCCAGAAAATATCCATAACCCCCGCCCCCCACAGATGGTCAATGGAAATTCTTAGGGGGTGGGGGGCCAATGGGTAAAAATTTCCGAACGATGGTGCGGGTGCCCGCGTGAAGAATTTTTCCAGGGTTATAAACAATGTGAAAATCATACGAGACACATAGTCAGGAGGCACTGTTTCAGAAAGGGCGTATTTTTCATTTTCGCTAAACATTTTGGGTAGAAGCAGGAAACATAGCTTAAAATCTTTGTTTCTGTACTCTGATTAAGAATATTGCCGTTTCCATCAGGAAATCTAAGGACTTGTCTTCGACCGTTCCGGTCGACTGGGGTTTCCTTCCAAGCTCTCGATCCTGCAATTTCTCGCGCGCTGAGCGACTCATTTTTATCATCAATAAGAGTACAGACGGATAAAATTTTAATTTATGCAAGCTTTAAAGTTCAACCTTTAGCTGTCAAACTGTCAACTTTTTAACCAATGAGATTTTATGGACTTTTTTAAGCAGGCAATCAAAAAGCGAGAAAAGCTATTAACAATGTTCGCGTCATTTTGAATAAAATTCCCTTATCTTTGTTTACGGCAAATTTACGGCGTCTTTTCCCCTCATTTATTCCCGGTTTTTGACCATTTAAGGGTCTTGTTATTGTAAAAAACAAATTGACGTCAGTTTTTTATGCGTCTGTCCTCTTATTGATGATAAATTGCGTCATAGCATTGTCAAAGTTTACTGCGGAACCACTTGCCTGCGGCTCGTGGTTCCACGGCCACTTTGACAATGTTATGACGCAATTTATCATCAATAAGAGGACAGACGCATAAAAAACTGAAGTCAATTTGTTAACTTGACACGTTCATTTTATTATACGCTTCATACTGACCGTACTTTCATGTTGTAGTCACTGTGTCGAATACTCATGTTCTCAGCTCTTATCAAACGGAAAGATTTTCTTTCTCCGTGGTGCAACATGGAAACGAGGCTTAATCAAGACAATGTCAAAACGAAGAAAGCTGCAAGAATTGGAGATTAATGATGTGGCCTGCATTTTGGCTTCTGCAGATCGTAATATAATTAAATTTAGACAACTTTCAAGACTTCATTTCCTATTAATTGTATCCCGTTCTTAAATACTCGACTCCTTGCTAGTAAGCTAAGCACAAAATTCGTCAAACTTCACTCTCATATGCTGAAGTGTATTTAGTGTTTCCCCGGTGTTTCTCCTTGCTACTAAGCTATGTAAAAGCTTAATTCAGATTGTTTTCTGTAGTGTTTCTAGCGTTGCTGCAAGTTTCCACAGTTCCTTGCCTTGGCGGAGCGAATGGCCAGGCGAACACAACTACATCATCCCTCTCCACAACAATTGCCTTCACGCAGTGTACAACCACAAAACCCCAATTCCATCATCCATATCGAGACCAGACGTCTGGTCCTGGTGGTTGAATCGCTGTAGGTGCAGTTGCATTAGCATCTTGTGTAGGGTGAAGGGAATCAAGCTTCTTCGTTGTCGGTAATTACGTTAGCCTTAGGGCGGCTTTCTTCGCCGCGGTGCTCAAGCAGCTCCGGTGAGCGACCGTCGAAGGATCTATACCCTTTTTGCTCCCGCATACCGACGAAGTGGCTTATTGTATCACACCCAGTTGTGAGATGAAGCGGTAGCAGTACTTTCTTCTCCTGCAATGTGATCCTGTGAACTTGTATGTACAAATTTCTTTTAGAGGTTCCAAAAATTATTCATGTGTCTTGGCAAAGATCTTCCCTGTGTGCAAAAAGCAAGACAACTGTGTCACGACACAAAGCGTTAACCTGACTCTAGCCCCTGACAGTTGTATCCCTAGCATGGAGGACAAGTCTCTTATTTGCCTCATTCCTCATGTTTAGAAGCCAGCCTTTCAAAGTCCTCCCTCGACATATCCGATGACCATACCTTCAGTATTTCGCTAAACCCACCGCGAACAACCAGCCTCACCACGAGGATGTGCATTGTAACTTTGCAACATTTCCATAGACAGAAAATTGGCTAGACTGGCCTAAGGCAATGAACCCATTCTAGTTTCAGGGTTCGTACGGGTCCTGGAAAACCTGGAAAGTCCTGGAATTTTATTGTGGCATTTTCCAGGACTGGAAAGTCCTGGAAAAGGGCTACTGGTCTTGGAAAGTTCTAGAAATCTGTTAAACTCAAGTAAAAAAAAAAAAACATCAAATGTATGGCAGACAGTAAGGAGAATTAACATTGAGATAATGGGAGTGAAAGGGTTAACGTGAATTTTAGAGTCCTGGAAAAATCAATCTGAGGCCTGGAAAAGTCCTGGAAAAGTCCTGGAAATTTGTTTCTGAAAAAGGGTACGAACCCTGTAGTTTCCAATCCTCTGTTCTCAGCTGCTCTACACATTCCTCTGGTGCCTCTGCTCAAGCCTCCTTTATGCTTATGCTTCTTTTCCTCCTTTGATAGAATTTGAGAGATAGCGATCAAATAATACATTGACTCTGGTGCAATTATCAGAAAAGTGGGAGGTAACATACGTACTGAACGTGCCACACAACTCTCCAAATGTCTTTGCAGCAGAGGCATTGGCCAGAGATTGAATAGCCGCCATTGCGTCGGTAATAGTACATGCCTCATTCTTGCAGATAGAGGACTGCAAGAATAGGGGATAGGGAGCTACCTTGCAGATAGGGGACTGGCTCTGACAATCATTCTCTTGCAATAACTTGCTGAAATCGAACTTCACTAATGGTCTACTCAGACTACCATTGGGCGTGACAATTGAAAGTGAGATAGGAGAGATGTTCGTTCTCCAAATGTTCATCTAAATCGATGTCACTACCAGATTCTAAGGTTACCACAACACGTCTCAAGAGTTCTCTGTCTGCCTTTATGACAAACGTCTTGTTGTTATCCAGTGAAACTGGTACGGAGTACAAGGTTTCAAAGGTCTTGAACCTCTGTTGTTTGACGCTGTCATGAAATTTCACCTCTTTCTTGATAAGCTTATTTTGAACTAGACTACGAGTAGTCCCTCTTTCGCTTAGTCCGTTGTGCGTGACACGAGAGAAAACCGCTGGAAAAATATGTCGGTGCGCGAAATCCTGGAAGCGAGGAGCGCGCGAAAGGAGGGACTACCGCCTAAGCCAGGGAGTTTGAATTATGCGTTGCTCTCACAACGCAAAAATATGATTGGCTTATGCTACGAGCGTTGACAGCGCGTTGTTAACATTCGAGTTACATGTGACGTCTTGCAGGAATGTTTATCTCGCCTACCGACAATAGAAAGCTTTGGAACCGGAGCAAATCGAAACGCTGGAATCGCGCTTCGCAAGCCGTGATGTTCTTGTGACTCTGCCAACAGGCGTGGGAAGTGTTTTGTTTGGCATTTTCCACCTCGAACCCGACTGCGAGCGTGTTAGTGATTTCGCCGATCAACAGCATCGTCCAAGAACAATTCACTGAATATGAATTCACTGAGCTTGGCCTTTCTGCCGTCCATTTGAAAGATTGAACCGGACTTTCACTTGAAACCGGACATTCACCTGAAACTTTCCGCTGCTATCGGCAAACATTTCACCGCAGTTGGATGATCTCCCCGTCCCCAGGATTTTGCGCGGCCATTTTTTTCTCGCGGTTTTCTTTCGCGTCACGCACGACGGAGTAAGCGCAAGAGGGACTACTCGTAGTCTAATCTGGAACAAACTCTTTTATGACAGTCCGGCCAATTTCGTTTGCGCCCAGTAGGTCATGATTTCTTCGCTGGCAACATCCCCGGTTGTGAGTGCAATTAAGTTTGCTGTTCGATGAAAGACCTCATACCTTGCGAAGCATTCTCTTCATCTTGACGCACCCTTGGTTTTTCGAGCTCTATCACTATTACCTTCATTCCTACCTCTGACGTTAAACCTAGTTTTCGTATCCTCCGAGAACTTATATATATAGCTTCCTCGTTGTAAGTTATAAGTCAGCTTAGTCATTGGGAATGTGGTTAAACGAGTTTTCCGTCTCCACGCCACGCAGTAATCCCTGGTAAACCTCTTTCTATTTGTCCCATTCCTATTATACAGATTTTATAAATCTTTTTATTAACCACATTATCATTGGTTTTACTAAAGTTATTGTCAGATATTAGATTGTTAAGACTGTTATTCAAACAATAATTACTTCAATTGTAGTTTTTCATGTACGGATAAAGCCTGGCTTTTCTTAGGGTTATCATCAGTTCTCGAAGCGCCAGTAGGTGCTTAAGGCCGTTTTCGGTTTCTGTAACAACGCTTTTTTATGGGACAGGGTCATTAGCCCTGCGCCCAACCCCCCGACCCGGAGGACCAGGGGATCAGTCTTTGTCTGGTCTCTACCCTTCGACCTGTTCAGCATGGGTGACCCTACCAGGAGTTCAAGACTCCGGCCGACATAGCTCTAGGGGTCAATGAGACGAGCAAACTGCCCCGCCACGATAAGGTGGTGATCCCAGGGTCACGAGACAAACATTTGCCAGTAACGTGACTAAGTAAACTGATGGGCTCCTGGTAACACCTTATCAATGGTTATGCTCACATTTCTATTGGCCAATCCGCAATTATTTAACTCATTTCCTGTACTTTGGTAGTCTTTTGCCTTGCTTTTGTAAGTTTGTTAGGTCCAGCCTCGTTTCCTTGTTGGAGGATTGGGAACCTGGAATGAACCCCCCCCCCCCCCCTTAACGACCGAAGTACTGAGGTTTCGAGATGGAAACAGCAATATTCTTAATCAGTGTGGCAAAATGGATATTTTAAGCTATGTTTCCTGTTTCTAACCAAAATGTTTAGCGAAAATCGTTTTTTTTTTGCTGTCTGCCTTCTGTCACTATTACAAGAATTACCGTGATTTATTGCACAACAAAAATTAGAAATAGACGCCCTTTTGCGTGAGAGCCTCGAGATGTTTGTCTTGGACGTTTTTTCTTTGTCGAGAGTTTACTACCATCCTTCGGACGCCGAAAAATCACTTCATCTTGTTATTACCGCACCTCACAGTACACGAGAAAAGTCAAGATGGCTGGCCGTATAAATTGGTACCCAGACACCATGAGGGTGGGTCTGCAATTTTCGTGCAGTAGAACAAACAGCGCGAATAACTTCAACTTGCATACAGACAGAGTAAAAACAAACATTACATGATGCATTTATTAGTATTCAACGTTTTCACGTATACCTGGAGCCCATTACTACCTTTTAAAGTCAATATTATGTTACCCGACCCTAGGTGAGCTTGTACATGTCGAGTTTTAATCTAGCTACACTTTTTAAAGTCCTACGTTTCGTTTTACAACCGTTACGTTGGTCGAATTTCAGTGAACATTCTTTAGCTCGTCAGTTCGTCGTCGGTCATTTGATCGTTACTATGTGTTACGAAAATATTGTAGTAGTACAAAAGAAACAACATGTATACTGCAGTTAACAATACGTACAAAGATAGTAAAAGTTTGGTTCTAAACAAGGAATTCTTGATTTATTTAAGCGTACGATGTCAGAAATTCGCAAAGGCTGTAGATGGAGTTGAAAAAAAAAGTGGAAATTCCTTAGGGGAGGGGTGTCTACCAAAGACCCTCTGGAACGGAAATTCGAAGGGGGTGGGGGGTGGTTAAACTGAAATACTATCCGTGGAGGGGGGGATATGGAAATTTTCTGGAACCACACATTTTTATAAAGGGAATTTCTAATCCTGCAGGGTGACTATACTGTGCTGTTTGCGTCAGAGTGCACTGACATGATCCATTTGGGACACTCGCCTAAATAAGTTTAAGAGATATATGCAGTACCATAGGGTCTGGTTTTTAGGTGGTTTTGGCCTGAAATTGGGTATAGCTTTTTACAACTTTTGTCTGAAAATGGGTATGCCTTGTTCTATGGTCTGAAACAGGGTGTAGATGTTTTACCAAAAAGCATGCATTGTGGTCTGAAATAGGGTCTGGGATCTGACTCCTGGGTGGCACAACCCCACTCAAATGTTTGATGAGTACCTCCCTGAGCAAGAGTAATCATCCTCCTTCCTTATCATAAATACCAAGATACATGACTTGGATTAGCATGTAAATACACTTGTAGTTTGTACTGTCTTGGGTATTCTCTATCTTTACCTTGTTGGCTCTTGATGGACAAAGTGAGGAGTTTAAACCTCATTGTTCCTCAGTATATTCCTGGAGGTAATTGGCAGCTGCTACAGCCAGCTGCAGAAGTAGATGAGACACATTCATCCCCAAGCCCATCCTTGGATATACATGTCCAGTTTTCCTTTCTATCTTCCTAAGTTCCTCAATGTTGCTATAGCTATCGCTACCATGTCCAGGAGTTTGGGTGACAACATCTGTTCTAGGTTTGGTTTTTGAGAAGACTGTCTGATCAATTTTGCAGAGCTCTGATTGTAAATAGGTTTTTTATTGAAGTTATTTCTGATTTATTATCAAATTTAGCTACTTAAGAAATAAAAGGGGACACCTGTATAAAAACCTGAACCAGAAGGATTCATGGTCCAGAAAAGGTCAGAAAAGACCCCATAAACCTAACCAGACCACCTGAATACCGAATTCTGTTGAGGACACCTGTAACTAAAGGGGTTAAAGGTACAATCCCAACAAACATCCTGCTCTACTGGGAGCTGATCTAATTTGTGTACACCACCAAGACATCAATACTTACTTGACTTAATAAAATAGCAAAAAAGCTTTGTTTTATTTATAACGTTTATTTCTACAGGACTCATGCTTAAAGGTTCTATGATTGTTCTGGTGGGTTCTATCCTGTTATTCCTTTATGAACACCGTTCTAAAGGATCAATGCTTCGCTACTGGTACTCGCGGAGAGGAAGCATGAAAGGGGGTCGCACTTTGACGTTTGTTTTCACAACATATAACCATCAGGTACATTTGAAATAAGTAGCATTCACTGCTTGTTTTGTCTTGAACACAAAGATGTTTAGAGGGTTCTTTCCTTTGGTGCATTGCTGGCCCCCAAAATCCCCCTGCCCGTAACAAAAAACTTAAAAACTTGGACTTCAATTTTCAACTTCTGTATCAATACAGATCCTGTTCATGTGTTATTACCTTGTTTCACCCTGGCTTAAGAAATCTAGTGGCAGCATGACGTAAACCAGTTGCCCTTAAAGAATTTCGCAAAGGAGGTTGAGTACAAATCACCCTGGTTTGCAGGCACTTATACTTATTATTAGCCAATGTGAATACAGTTATACTACACTGTATTTATCAAGGGCAGGGTCAGGTAACCTTCAACCTATAGTGAGGGATGGGTCAATCAGGTTTATGCATGGGGAAAGAGATAGGAATTTCTGCAATAACCAGCCAGCACCTTGCAGAATAATCACTAAAGAGAGAAATGTAAAGGTGATATGACGAATGATCATTACTTGTCACAAGGTTCCTTTGAAAGGAACAGAAAAAGATGTGGCAAGTGGAGCATTAAGGCAAGCGAGGCCACTAGAGGACATCAAGGCATGATAGCACTGATAGTTAGCAGATCAGACTTCAGAGCGGAAGGCCACTTGTTTGAGTCCCGGTCTTCACCTTTGCATTCTGTCCTTATAGACAAGACACTCACCCCACATTGTCTCCTTCCATCCAAGTGTGTGAATTTACTGGGGAAACTCAACTATTGAGTGGACTGACACCCTACCCAGTGACAATGGTAGTACTTGTAGTAACTTCATGCTACAGTTTGGGCTTCAACGCTACAAGGTTCTCAGTTCGATTTGACCCTTTTTTCTCCTCTCGGCTTTTCTTTTCGTGGTGGAAGGGCTATGTCAGAGGTAAATCATCCTCATTGGGAGCCTCCTGTCCCTAAATCAATTTAATCATCAGGGCCGGGTCGTTCGATAGAGGGTTAGCGCTACCCCAGGGTTTAGCGTTAGCGGGAGCAGGCTTAACCCTGGGCTAGCACTAACCCTGGTATACCAGGCACTCTCAATGGCATAATCATTCAAGAGCAAAATGCTGAATCAACGGTCTCTTTTTTCGGTTTTCTTTTGATCTGTTTGACCGGTTAGCTCAGTTGGTAAAGTACCGGACTGCCGCCCGGGAGATCGTGTTCAAACCCCAGCCGGACCCATACTCCGGATCTGTAAATAACTGAGGAGAATGTTCTTCCTTTGCTCTGATATCTGCAAACGGATAGACATTCTAGTTTTCTCGGATAAGGACGATAAACCGTGGGGCCCGTCTGACAAACCTCACTCTACTAGGTTCTATGGGACGTAAAAGAACCACTAGGGACGTAACAAACCCTGGCTGTGATCACCCCTAGTGTCTGGTCTGGTCGGGTGGTTCACCTCGCATGGGACTTTGTGTTCCGTTTGTGCCCTTCCCTCTGGGCAGCTTTGCCCAGTAAAAATGGAAAAGCAAAAACAAAACAAAACAACCCCGGCTCTGTCTACCAGGCATAGTCATGCTGAATCAACGGTGTTATTATTCGTCTTTCATTTTAGACACCAACAGTGAATGGAGTTGAGTTCAGCTGGGAAAATGTAAAAAAGAAACTGAATCTGGCATTTGATCCTCTAGATGAACCAGGTTAGTTATGCATTTTCTTTGCAACCGTACGTTGGATAACTTCAGCCTCGTCGAGGAATATGATCTTCATGAAAACACTTTACACGAAGCAATATTACCTTTTGCAATATCTTCATGAACACACTCAAATCTAACTTTCTCTTTTTGGCTGTAAGTTCGTATATGACTTGACTGTATATGGCTGCAAGCCTCCAAGTGGGTTTGGGGTGACTCGCTGCTCCGAAGCCCAACCGGAGAGCTTGCTTGTTGGCTATAAGAGTGCCACAGCCTACTAGAATTCACCAAAACTATGCCGTTTGCCAGACTTATACATTATAAATTAAACCTATTAAGCGAGTGACCCCACAGAGATATAACTTTTATCAAAGCAAGCGCCTCACAAACTGTGCCAACAGTTACTAGCGCATTGTCAAAGACCCACAGGTACTTGTGGAGAACTTTGAACTAGAGCAGAACCAACACAAGTTTGGTACTCACCTTTTAAGAGCTTGACTCTGACTAATGACTGAATCAACCTTATCAAACCTGGCTATCTCACCAGACAAATCACAGAGATCTCTCCCAGCTTTCTTCGGCAACGTATATTTGTAGCACACTGACTTATACTCTGGCGCTTTTTCCCGCGCCTTGCGCCTGCTACATGCATTTGCTTCGAGATCTGATTGGTTCATTGTGTTGTTTTCGTCTGTTGTGATTGGTTAGAGTAACAACACGCAATGGACCAATAGCCTCATATCCCTTCTCACAGATAAGTTGTCTCATTTGTATTACAATAAATTTGATTTTATGATTTGAGCATATCAAAGAAATCATATATAAATTTTAGGTTATGATCAGTTGAAGAAGTAATCTTTGCAATGAAGTACGCAATTTGAAAAATTGTGACCACACCTGAAAATCGATTTCAAGGCGTCAACTGGGTTTGAACCCGTGGCCTTTGCGGTGCAGGTGTAACACTCTAACAATTGAGCTATGAAGCCTTGCTGGGAGCAGGATGCGAGGCAAATTCGCAGTTTCTGCCCAAAATTTTGTCGCATTCAGGAGGAATTTTATTGTAATGTAAAGGAGAAATGTTATCCTTGAATAGTGCTATTGCAACTCAAAGCCGGCAAATACAAATAGCCGGTGCTAAGCGCGGGAAAATGAAGTCAAGCAAGGTGGTTTTACTTCTGGTTGGTTGAAAAGGTGTTGTGAGATTTTTGAGCCGATTCCAACAGCAAAGCGATAGCAAAATTACTTTCGAAACTCGCGCTTTACAGTGAATGGTGCAAAGCAACCCGCTAAGTGAGGTAATTATCTTCCAGATTTTACAGTGGGAAAAACACCAAGAGAGGATAGTAATACCGTGGTAACAAAAATGTTTTCGTTGTTTTAGGAATTCACTATTACCTCAACACAGATCGGTACGCGTACGGCGGAGTAATACCTGTTCGCTCCGTGGTGGATAACATTCCGCAGGTTGGCGGCGCGGAGGTACTGGCCGTTAATCCCGACTGCACTAAGGTATTTTTCGAAGAGGCTGGAATTTGGAAACCGTATCGAAGCGCAAGAAATATCCGTTGTACACGCGAAAATCGATGGCTTTAGACTGATGCAGGAGTGATGTGCAGGTGTACTAAACTGAAATGTTGTTGTTATGAATTGCAACAGCTCCTTCCGCTCGAATTGTGCAGGAATTGGTACGTTAAAGTGACAGACCGTCAGCTGGCGCTCTCTGACATTTTTTTGGGAAGATTACCTTGACCAAGAGCAAATAGTTCATGGAATTTGTTTGTCGGAGATTCTAGTTTTGCAAAGCTTTCTCGTGGTATACATATATCTTACTAACCCATCGCAAGGTCTGTACTGGGAGAATATCGGTCCAAGCTCTTGAAAGTACGAAAGAAGAACCTGAAAGACTGGAAGCCGATATTCTCCCAGTGTGACCCAGAGCAAGCTTGGTTAATGAAAAGTAATGTTATAATACATGGTCGCGATACCACTGGAAAGCATTGTTTAACTTCTAGTATGGCGTGGGCTTTATATCAGGCCTTATAGAGGCCCAAAATGAAAACCAAGGAACCGTTACGGTACGTATGAGTGAAATGGCATAATGTGAAGCAAACGCGTTTTTAGTGCACATGTATTCTATGGACACTGGTCCCACAACTACCAGTATAATTTTTGTATTTAAGTCTAAGTGACGATAACTATATTTCATGTAGATTTTTGTTTAATTGCAACTGACACAAATACAGTAAACGCTAGAATAAAACGTTGATCAAAAGATGATAGTGCGTGATAATTAATTGGATAGACCACGGAACTCTCACTTTCAATGGTGCCTTTTGATCTCCGAGAGAACAAAGCTCTATCCTATTATGAAACGAACAGACTTGTGTAGAATTTTTCTAATTGTGCATTTTTCCTGAGATTTTCAGGGGGGTTTTTACCTCCTTGAAAATACTCCCACACCGTTCACCTTTCTCTCACGTCTTCGGGGGGTATTTAGTGCAAAATTGCACCAAGATTCAAATTTGATTCTTTTCTTTATGAAACTAAGATATCTATCATCGTTGTCTAGAACGAACTCGCCCCATAACAAATAAGTATGAAAAGAATGAAACATTTGGTTTTTGCAAAACACAAATTAAATCCGAGGTAGAGACTTTCAACAGCTCAATAAACCTTGGAAGTTCTTGTTGTGGAACAATAAGTGCTGACCACTGTAGTGTGCTCTCCAAACACTGCTTAAAACGCTATTAGTAAGCATCTTTTGTTTTCAGTAAAATGATCTAGCAGTAAAACGTTAGTACCTGACAAACTAGTGATTAAGGTATAGCATGGGGGGCCATTTAACTAGCAGGTAAATTGTACAACTAGGTCAGACCTTTCTACTACAATTAGGGAATTTAAGGCTTTATAGATTAAAATTCACCGTGATTCTCAGCGTAATATGATTTGTGTTGTGACCTATAGACACCCAAATGGAAATTTAGAATCGTTCGTGGAATATTTGAATTCAACTATTGAAAGAATTCGTAAAGAGCATAAGTTCTGCGTAATGATGAGTGACTTCAATTTAGATTTGCTTGAAATGGAATTCACTAAGATGCAGAAAATTGTTTAAACGCCTTGGGTACATTCTTTTTTTCAACCACATATTTTGCAACCGACTAGAATTACTGATCATTCAGAAACTTCGATTGACAATATCTTCTTCAATTTCTTGGAACATTTTACCCTAAGTGGCAATATTGCTTATGATCTCACAGACCATTTACCTGACTGATTGTTTATTTGTGAAATCAATTTCTACTTCTCCAAATAACAGGAGGGATTACTATGACTTTGATGTGTATGCTTTAATTGCTGATATTCAATCAATTGACTGGGAAGGCGAGTTGCATACATACTCCAATGTCTGATTCTCTTTATTCTAAAGTATCCGAAATAGTCGGTATGCACTTACCTCTTAAACGGTTATCTAAACGCAAGTTAAAACTGAAATCAAACCCTGGATAACTCCTGCCATTAGAGTTTCAATCAATTTTAAACTCATCGACAAAAGATGACCTTGGGAGCTGGTGCCTTAGAGGCCGGTTGAGATGGAAGCACAGTAGACGGAGGTAACCATGGCAACAATGTGAGCATCAACCACCCAAGGAAATATCCGGCCTTCTAGTGCTGGGAGACCGGAGGTCCCGCGAACAAAGTGACATGGGACCTCCAGGGCCCCATAAAACCCAAGCACCATAACCGATAGCAGAGTAGACAACAGAGACACATCTCCCAGCTCAGCCACAGCGAGACTACGCAGGCGGAGGAATGCTGAGCTGGGTGGCCTCTAAGAAAGCTGCGAAGAGATGCTAACCAAGGCTTCAGCCGGGTGCGAATGTAGAGTTGGTATGCATTACTGGACCACCTGCCCAAGGCTTGAATTAAATGATCCGAGATTCCCTTGCGGGCAGCCACAGTTGCAGCGCCAATTCTAAAACTGTGGTTGGAGAAGTTGCCCGGGATACAGTAGGGAAAACCTGCCTGAGGCCAGGAAGTTAGCTAATCGCGGGATAAAGGCTGGCCATTGGCGCATTTTCCAAGTTGAGTAGCTCATAGCCAGTTTGATTTTCAGGACTGAGTTTACATCCTCGTCATCTGCCTCATCAGTTCTGCCACACTAACAGCAACAGAAAAGCAAGGGGAACTAGGTAAGGTGTCTGGATGCCTTGTCAATATTCACGCTGAGTTGGTATTCAGATTCCCTGAATTCTGCTGTACGAGCAGTTTTGAAGCTAACATCTCTGTATTAAGTGAGGATTACTTTTTCAGATAGTATAATCATATAAACTTAATGATCACAAATTTATTTAAATTGATTAACGTTTTATAAAGTAGTGACAGTGTTTTATTTCCTGTTTGTTTTTTAAACGATTTTAATTGATACTGTTGAGATTTAATTCTTTTGGAGAGGTCATTTAGTTCATCGGTCTGGTCAGTTAAGTCATTCATGGTCTGGAAAAAGTGCGTTTTTTTCATTGATTAAGGTGTACCCAACTTGCAGTTGCAGGTGTGACTGTTCTGAGATATATTGGAATTACACAAGAATGAACTGATTTCACAGGTGAGGTGCACAAAGAATATCTATATTAAGAAGTTTGATAGAACTATATATATGTAACAAGCAAAAGCAACGTTAAGTTGTGCGGCAATTCCGCTTAAAACGATCGCGTAACCGCCGCCAGGTATCGCACATTACTCCGTTCTAAAGATCAACTGATCCCACATTCAAACGTTCTATCCCCGAGACTCCGTCCCAAGAAATCACGTGTACGCTTACAATATTTGCAGAGCATGGTATAATAGCTCATAACCCACGATGGCTAAGCCAATGAAAACTCTTGAATTGCATTATCCAATGATCCAATATATATTCCTAGATTCTACCTCCCCAAGAAAGGTTCTTCTTTAGCTCTTATTAACCAAGCAGGAGGTCTGTATGGGAGAATCTTAACCGAGGTCGTGAGTACAGACCGAAGTCAAGATTCTCCCATACAGACCGACTTAGCTCGGTTAATTAGATGTTTATTATATGGCAAAGAAGAAAACGTTAATTCGTGTAATGTAACTGGTTTGCTGACATTTTGCTTGCAAACGGAGATGAGCTTAACTTAAACCTGCCGAAATTTGCTCGCCCTCTTTACTTTTTTTTTTGTCATCAGGCTTTTTGGCACTTCCATAAATGATTAAGAAGAAAAAAAGAGAAAACGGTGAACATTTTTGATTTGCTTCTTTTCCAACGCAAAATAAAACCGGTCTAGATGGGAAAATCTAGACCGCGGTCAATATCGATTTCAGCCAATCAAATTCATGAATTCGGTAGTTTCCAGTCCTTGTGAGACACAGCCATATAATAATAGTAAGAAAAGTACAGGACGACCACGCCCCTACACGTGCTTTCTCGTGGACGTTAGATGAGATAAGAATATAATGAATACAGTCGGATTAATCAGACGTGTGTAATGCATTTATTTCGCTGTAGAGGAAGCTAATAAATTAACAAGTACGTAATGATTGGAACTTATTACTTAGCATTTGTGTTAGCCTGGGAACCTGCCGCGGCGCTCGAGAAAAAAACCTCTGAAAGGTAGCCAAGTGCACACGAGTGATGAAGAAAAAGCAGGTTTATTTCAAGATAAAGACAAGTGATCTGCTAGACGAAGACAGCATTTCAATGTAGTAGTAATGTAAAGTATCTTTCACTAAAAATTAAGTAATCTCTTCCATTAAATTCCCACCAAAACCGGCGTAGTTCCAAAATTATAAAGCATTGCAATGCTTTTTGTTTTCTAAATTTTCCACGAACGAACCATAAAAGGAACACAATTGATTTTACGATTCACGAATTCAAAGGCGTTTGTTTAGATTCTTTGGACTCATTGTGGTCAAATTTTATTCTCTTCGAGTTGAAAAAGTCTAAGTATATTCGTGTATGTTTCGAAGGCATATTCAGTGTTTTTAAATTATCTTGGTTCGTTGATCATAGGCGCTTTCCATTCGACCAAAAATTCTGGGTTTAATTTCCGGAGATTTCCAGTGGTGAAAGGAACATCATTTTCCAAAATGTCCCGAAAAGAGAACAACCTCGTGAGGAATACCCAAATTCTCGAAAATTTCATGCCGGGAATTTCCGATTGATTTGATTTTCTCCCGGAATTCTCTGTTGAATGGTTCGTATTTCGTAAACTGAACAATTCTCGGATTTAGCGGAAACTTTGACTGAAAATTTCCGTTTTGAAGGTTTCGGAATTTTTGGTAAAATGGAGAGCGTCCCATATCAAGCTTTTCTTGCCATTCAGCATTGTGTCACAATAGCATCCTAATCGACCAAAGTCATACATCCCTACTCCAATCTGGGGCACCGGGCACTAGATT
Organism: Orbicella franksi; assembly: GCF_964199315.1. Classification (NCBI taxonomy): domain Eukaryota; kingdom Metazoa; phylum Cnidaria; class Anthozoa; order Scleractinia; family Merulinidae; genus Orbicella; species Orbicella franksi. The sequence goes on along the minus strand of NC_138153.1, from coordinate 31,080,671 downwards.
GGCGCGCTTGGCTACCTGGGACGAATATGAACTTATGAAAGTGCCCACTAAATTTCCCCATGTTTTACATGAACCATCTCCCTTAAAAATTCTGATGTAACATGTTCAATTAAATTTATACATTATCTCCCAAGGGGAGTTTCAATGGTGGAATATTTGTTACAGTATTATACTCTTCGACTGGGATAAATCGAGTGTTCATAATTAATTGTAATGTGTGAGTTACCCAACATTTGAAGCTGCAAAATATATGACTAAACCACTTAATACTGCGGGAACAAGAAGTTTTCTCCAAATCCTATTTACAAATGAGTCACTGAATTTCGGGAATTGGTAAGCGGCGGCTGCTAATAGCAAGCCTCATTCTCAAACAATCGACAAGCTCATAGAAAACTCGGGAAACATCTTCCGTTCAGAAATAGTTTCCAACTTCATTTCCAGAGTCTTCGTCAAAATATCGGACTTCCGGGTGATAGAATTGCGCATGCTTAGCTTACAAACACGTGACTCAACCAAGTCGCTGGTGCCTACGTCCGCTCATTTTCTTTCTCTTTAAACTGACCAATCAAATTCGATCCTCTAACCAAACTCTCTAGAGTCGTTCGTTGCCACGCTTGCGCAGTAAGAAACGAAGACTCGAGGAAATGGCAATCTCGTTCCCAGAGCCCTCGTTACATTTGTCCAGCGGAACGGGAAAACAAATTGAGAGTTTCTCTAAGAGTTAACAGCTACAAATCAATTAAGACACTTTCCAAATACTCTTCTTGTTCCCGCTAGATACAACGAAATTCAAAGGCGGTTCTCACGAATGTGTTCAATCAGAAGTTTAATATAATTACTATCAACGTCTGGTTTAACGCTATTGTAACTATTTTTTGTGCTGATGGAGTCCGCTGACATTTTCATTTCATTGACGTACAGTCATCTCTTATCGCGTGGAAAGAAAGGTAATAAAGGAGTCACACACGAAATTAGCATCCAGTCCACCCCACACACGTGACCAGGATACCCGTCCTCAATCCAACACCGACTTTTAACCAATATGGTCACATTACTACAGTACCAACAAAATCCACACAAAACTGCTTACGCTAAAATCTTTTCTGTTCATATTAAACAGCTCAATCCTCCTCGTTGTCAAGGGAATGTGTTGGTTTCAACGTTGGTTTGTCGTATTCAACTGTAAATTTAGCCATTTCGCTGCTACATTCACTAATGGGAATCACAAATGCTGAGATGTCATCATATGAGGCCAACTCGCCATTAGTTCGTCTCCAACCTTTCTCGGTCAATGTGCCTCGCGCGTCCCCGACAAGGGCCTGGGCTGCCATGACGTACCTACAATAAAGAATAACTAAGTGATAAAACACATGGACTCACCAGGCGTTTATTTTGTGGTTTCATTTTGAGTACTGTGATGATAATGTGAAACCAAACAAGGGAACACTGATTAAATTTGTAACAAAACCAGCTGCGATCTTGATAATAAAAACGCCTCACAGTATCCAACATTTCAGCATGAGTCACAGGAGACCCAGGGGCAATTGGCTGGAGCAACCGGAAGTAAACCGAAAAGCAAAATCGCTGCGAGGAACGCTTACAAGAATAGCATAACTGGCTAATAGGACATAAGTCCCAAAAACATTTGTAATCCTGGCCTCGGACAAGGCATAAAATATGTGGGATTACTCCCGGTTACCCATGACTTGATGTTGCCGTGTTTTTGCAGCCATTTTCTTCTTCTAATTTTCCATACGTTGCAAGAAACCAAAAATGGTTATACAAAAACGCAATCAAACCCACATTTCACAACATTCCAGCAATAAATACCTTCTTTTGTCTTCTTTAGGAACTTTAGAGAATGTTTCCATAACTAACATAGCAGCCTAACAAGAGAAAACGAAGTAAAATGAAAAGCTCTGACTCAGTACTAACCGCTTAAACAACGTGGAGTGTTTTTAAGAAAATGAGTTGACGTGGGGAGGGAGGGAGAGTAGGATGTGGAGCAGAGAGGGTGAAGAAGTGAGGAGTAGAGTAAATGAACATAAGGTTTTCATCCCTTCACAGATGTTAACCTCTTGCTAGTACCATAATCAGAAAATATTCAAATATCGTTGATTTGTGAATCCAGCAGTCCATTTGATCACCTTTTCACTGGATAACCTCTCCCAAAGTCCATCAGAAGCCATTATTACCACGTCATCCTCAGTCAGCTTACTGTTGGACAAGTCAAATTTTCGAACCTGAATGTACAGAATATCGTAACACACACTTTAGTAAAGAGCACCTGATGGAAGCTAGAAGGCTTCATGCCCACATTGTAAGAACACATGAACGACTGTCTGTCTGTCTGTCTGTCTACCTGCCTGTCTGCTAAAATCAGTCACCCTAGACCTGAAATGATACTTAACGAAGTCTACGACGACGACGGCGATGCAATTATGTCTGCGGCCACTACAGATATGTGTACTAGCTGTAGTAAGTAACATTAAACTTACCTCCGGTTGTGGGGTAAGGAACGGTTTGATAGGAAGACTACAGAAGGCAACTTTCAGATCGTGATCCCCAAATCCACGGGTCGTCCCAATGGTGTCCAGCAGACGAGCCTAAATAAACAAATGGTGAACAAAAGCACTTGAGCTAATTCAGTCTTAGTAAAGTAGCTAGCAAGTCCTACAAACAGAGCAGTGCATATTTCTCTGTTCTGATTGGAGTACGCTTTTCTCGTCATCGTTTGAGTGTCAGTAACAATAGCAAGACTGCAAATAATATTTATAACAATACAGGCAGAATATGTATCAAGAATCATGTCTTCCATTGACAGTAACACCAAAGGTAGGCACGTTTTAAGCGCGTGTTGCATTTGACTAAAATTAAAAAGCTTTCATTTCACATGAAATTGCTCCACAAGTTATTACCTTCTTTCCTTCTCCATTAATCATAGGAAATTTTCTTGTATCTTCCTCAGTCACTGTCTTGAGAGCCCTGTTCAAATACATTTTTAATGCGTTAGATGGAGCAATGAAATGTAAACTGTTCTGGATTACCAAGAATAACAACAATAAGCCTGCATTTTGCCGTATAACGATCATTGTTATTCTTTTCAGTATCCAAGAGCCCGCCGTTACAAGGAACAAGAAACTTTTCGTTTCTCAACACAAACATCTCAGAGCTGGTAACAAAGTTAAATTGGGCTTATGCCTAATTTTAGATCATACCTGTACTTGTCTGATATTTGTACACTTTTTAAATTGTCTCAGTCTGTACAAGAATTAACTAACAGTATTCAACGTACCAGCCAGTCATATGTCTGTCCCTGTATAAAAGTTTTTGACCAATATGTTTTTTTCTTGCTCTCTGTTGAAATTCAAGCCGACCAAAGTCACTTCCAAGAAGCTGGGGCCTCTGATAAGCCTACCAAAGAAAAAAAATACACTGATTGGAAAAAAGATCAGACAGTTAATATCATTGCAGGGGTGAAGTGGTCAAGAGGTTAGCCAGTTACGGTCGACTATTCAAGCCCGGGTCACAACCCCATATTGGGTACTTTACGATACTATACGATAACTTATTTTATACACGGTATTTCCATCAGTTTATTTTATCTATCTTCCTAACTACAATCAAGGAATAAAAATTCCCCAAAAAATATGACTGCTTTTCATGGAGGCCGTAGAAAAAATTTTTCTTAAAACTGTGGTGACTTAATGTAGTCTTGAACTTGGTTAATGAAGTTGTTTGTGTTAGTTCTATAGGTATATACAAACAGGAATCTTGACAAAAACGATGGGTAGTAACCTGCTAGTCAATCCAAGATAAAGACACTGGAGTAGAGTACTGGCATTTTGTAGGCGAGCAGGCTTGTAAAGATTTTACAAACAGTTTAAATCAGGAAACAGGCAGCTACATTAATATTATTTTTAATATTAAGACAAAAGTTTTGGAATCAGGTTAGTGTTGAGACCTGACAAGTGGGCAAGTGCTCATGGAAGTGACAGGAAAGAAAGTAAAGATTTGCAACCCATTTCAGTAAAAGCTCTTCTTTCTACAAGTTCCATCACTTAAGAGACAATGAAAAGGATAACTAACAGCACTTTACAAGCTGTTACTTTGACTTGTCTAAGAATAACCAATACTATACAAGAAGCCATTCTTACAAGTAGTTGAACTCTTTGTCTTTCTGACTCAGGAGTGAAGTCTTTTGATAGAGGAACAACTTTTCCCTTACGTGCTAGAATTGCTCTAAGGAAACAAAGACATAAAACAATATAAGAAATAAAACCATGTGAAACTCTCACCACTGTGACAAAATCTTTTCGTAAATCGATGCACAGAGATATTATGGATTATCAAATTGGTTTTTGCTTGTGAAATTACAGTGTCAGGTTTCTGACAAAACCCTGGGCCTCAACCTTAGTCCATGAACAAACAACACAGCCATGTTGCATACATGTGTCTTTTTGCTGGAGATTGAAACACAATGGAGAAACACTGAAAAAAACCATACAGGTTTGCATATTTCTACAGCCACTGATATGAAAACTGTAATGCTTACTGGAAACTCAATAATATTTAACAAAGATGTTGCTAAAAACAAAGTTCATCTCCTAACTTTTTCATGTCAGTCATGATAGTAACTTGTCTTACCTACAGTCCCCTGCATTAGCCACGTATAATCTTTTTCCAAGAAACAGAGCTACTAAGGCTGCACAGCCTCCATCAATCCTATATGTTACCTTTTCTCTTCTGATCTGTTCATCCTGACGGAAGAAGAACGTAGAGCAGTCACACAACTTTTAAAGTATTGGCTGGCCTCTGGATAAAGACTCAAAAAGGTCTAGAATATTGTTTGTAATTTTTTGGTTGGGCAAGACGCTTAACTCTCACATGCAATGCCTTTCTTTACCTCTCCAAAATAGAAGTTGTATGGAGAAACATAACTGACATAGCAAGTAATTTATATGTACAAACTCACCATTTCAAAAAAAGCTTCTTCCAAGACTCCAATAACTAGACTATCAATTGTCACTGAGGAGACAACAGCCTCAGCTAACTCCTCAGCCATCGCAAGCTTCTCGTCATTCTCATAAGCCAACAAATCCTTCACTCCCTGCAGCTTCTCCATAATATGAATATGAAGTTGATTGACAGCCATAAGAGCTGCCCCACATCCAGCATGGCCATCAAATATCCCAAAATATGCATAGGGAATCTTTATCTGTAAAGAGTCAGTTCTAGATTAGTTGTAATGATCCTCCCAAGTGTAAACCCCTTGCCTAAAGGAGGAACTAAATTAAAGCCTTAACATTTGCTATAACCACTGAAAGAGAACACCCCTTTTAACAGACACTTGAGGTCATAAGTCAATTTACTAGTAGTCCAACCTGAAACCATCCTTCCAGCTCTAGCCCATAAATCCTACCTGGTAAATCTCATGACTTAACTAATCAGAGTCCCCTTCAATGAGCCATGATCCACCCATTAATGAACTGAATCTGGAAAGGTCCTCCTGGGATGGGATGTAGGATGGTCCTAGGATGGCCCACAATTAGACCAGTTCCATAAAGGCAGCTTATGGACTGGGTTCACAATAATGGTCCATAAATTAGGTTCACATGAACATTCTATGGATTAGTTCCACGAGGGTCATTTTATGAAATTATGGGTGTAAAAGAGTCGTCTAGAAATTGTGTTCAAAAGAGTGGTCCATGGATCAATCCCGTAGGATTTGATTCATGAATTAGGTTCACAAGGATGGGCAAGGGATCAGCTCCAAATTGGTCAGTTATGAAATGGGTTTGTAAGAGTGGTCCATAGATTGGGTGCAAAAGGGTGGTCCATACATTAGGCCAATTACAGGGTGTCAATCATGTATGGATTGGGTTAAAAAGGGTATCAAGGAATTGGGACCATAATCATGGTGGTCCACAATGGTGGTCCATAATTTGAGACCATCAGGGCAATCCATAAATTGAGTCCATTTAAGGGTGATCAATGGATTGGGTCCTTATGGGTGATCAGTAGATTGGAACCCTAGGGGTGATCTATGGATGGAGTCCATAAGGGTGATCCAATCCTCTGTAAGGAAAATGATGGTGGCTGTACATTTTCTTCACGAACCTATAGCTACCACAGCCCATTAGGCACAAGGATAAGGCTCCATTTTGTTTCAGTATTTGTCCCTGTACTAACAACACTGTGCATGCTAGGACTGAAGGGTGTAGAACTTTCCTGTATGAACATTGTCAGTGTTTTCTTGTGCTATGACTTATGTATATAGGTAAATGCACCAGTTGCCATGATTTTTTGTTACAGAAGATTGAATTTGGTCTGTAAGGCTAGTTCATGGAATAGGTCCCACGGAGTGGGTGTACGAGGGTAATCCATGGACTGTGCCCATAAGGTTGATCCATGGACTGGTTCCACAAAAGTGATCCATAGATTGGGTCCATTAAAAGTGGCCCATGGGTTGGGTTTCTATGGGTGGTCCATGGATGCATTCATAAGCCTAGTCCAAGGTACATGTAGTTTACAGCCTGGCAAAGGATCTATGACTGATCAGTGACTACTATAATACTGCTGTAGATCCAGCAAATGTGGCACAGTGTGTGAATCACTCTTCTGGATTTATTAATTAAGGTGGCCTATGGATTATTGATTTTTAGAGAGTAAAGTTGTAAAATTTAACATGTACCTGTGTAACATGCTCAGGACTTCCGTCACTTTCTGTAGACTCACTAGTTGATTTGCTGACATTTAAGCAAAACATTCCAGTGACAGACTGGTCCTCATTCTTGTGCGGTGTCTTCCCGGCATTGATAGTTCTGAAAAAGTGGTAAATTACTCATAAAATAATAAAAACAAGAAACCTTTTTGATGATGCAGACATAATTCTATTATTGGTTATCTATGTAGAGCACCCTCTATCCAGACATTGATTGACAGTAATTACTGTAAATTACTAGAAAACCTAGTCTACTTTAAATTACTTTCCAGTGCTGTGGTGACAACCCAAGTGGCCCATACCACTGAACATTCATTTGGTGATGGCAAAATTTGTTTTGTCTCCCAAATATGATATTCAGTCTTGTGTCTGATGAGTACAATTATCCAGTATAATAACGGTTATACCGCCATGCAGGCACCAAATTGTTAGTGTGCTGAACTCTAGATCAGGCAGTCTGGGTTCTAGCAGTGGCTGGCATGTTAGATTGTGTTGTGTTCTCAGACAGTTCTGAGGCACTTTACTCTCACAGTGTGACACTCAATCCAGGTCAACTCAATCGCATGTAAATTGGTACCAGTGACAAACTGACAAATCCTGCAATACACTTAAGTTCAATAGACGAGTTCATAGCCTGAGATCAAGCTCTCCCCTGGACTTCCGCATGAGCCTCCTGCTTGTTCACACTATAGAAACAGTAACAAGTTCTGCAGGTGTAAGACCCTTTTTGAGCCAAGTGCGGACTCCCTTGTTTTACTAGTAAATACCACATAAAAACATTGCACAAATAAAAATCAAAATATCTGAATTAACCACTCCCATGACACTTTTCATGACCATTGGAAACAAGCCGTGAAGCAAATAGAGGCATCAGCACAAACTGTGAGAGAGTGCAATAATGTGCTCCCATTGGAAAATGCAAGAAATATAAAAAGTTAAATGTCTGTATGCGAAGATAATTATTTATGCAAAGTGAGTCGGCAACAAATTACCAGGAAAAAATAAAGGTACAATCCCCTCTTATCATTAAAATTTAGAGAGAATTCGAAAACGTCCCGTTGAGATCACGGAAGCCAATTTAATATAAGTTGCAATTGTTTTTACCATGACATCTACAGAAAACGATGAAAAATAAATGTGGACAAGAATCATCAAATAAGTTAACTCTCTCAGGTTGTAGTTATTTGGAGTACAACCACTCAGTACTGGTGATTTTGTGTGAAGCCCAACTCATTTATTATTCAGCCTGTACACTGGGTTATTATCGACAGAAACTAATTCTAGCGATCACGACGGTTGGGACCTCCTCCTTGAGCAGTAAATAAATTCTAAATATTTGCCGACTTCAAATCAAGGGGTTTTATTTTTACGAGGGGAGGAAAATAGCCCAAAAATAAGCTTAACTCCTTTCAGCAGGAAGTTAAAGCAGTACGTGTTTGAGCGCAAAATCTTCCGTGCAACCATTAAAGCTGCGGTCGCATCTACATGAGATTATAGGCTAAGTTATGAAAACTTACTCTGCATATCCTGCATTAAAGGGCAGTTCCCTGTGTGGAATAATAATCGGTCTTGATTCATGGTCCGAGGCTGCTTGTTCAGACTCCTCGTTCAGTTGAAGAAACTCCGGTCTTCGATACGTGTACTTTTCGTCTAACATGTCATCATAGACTCGAAAGCCCAGCCGTCTGTCCGAGTTGACGTTCGTGAAGTAAGCAAGTGCATTCGCTGTGTTAATATTTAGCATTCGTCTTAGGCCATTGAAGCTCATATTTAGATCCCTAAAGAGGTTTACAGTTAGGGCTCTTCCGAGCAAAGGAAAATAAAAGATAAATTAAAACAATACAAATGGGAAACCGCTGAAACTGACTCATTATTCTCCCTAGGTAGTGGGGTGGGGACGGTAGGTTTCAGCTTCACAACGAGGCGAGGAAGGAAGCACAGGGAGAAATCCACGGAGCGGGAATACGGCCCGGGGGAGGTACTTTGGGAATTTCTGGGCGGGGATGTGCGGCTGGGACCCTGGAACCCTTAGCCTATACCAGAGCTAGTTCAGCTGAATTTTGCTACCCTGTACTAGAGTAAACTCCCCAAATCCCCCATCTATCGACGCTGTTGAGACTGATTTGCGTAAATTTAAACTTGCTGATTTGATTTTTTTATATTTTTGAGTGGCAATTCCTGGTTTCCTTAGTCTAGATAAAATCTTCAACCAACTAGTCAGTTTTGTGAAAAATGATACCCTATTCGAGACCCAAACGCTCTGATTTCAGTATATACCCTATCCTAGAGTAAACTGCTTGAAAACCATACCCTTCACAGCGGCACATACCTATATAGCCCATATAGGGCGGTGTCCTCCCCCCCCCCCGGGGAATGCGGAAACCTCAATTTCCCTTAAAATAAAATACGGGTAATTTCCCGAATGTTGATCCATGTCAACAAACATCAGAATCTACGTACAGCTTAGTATGTTAATGTTTTATGTGGCTGGCTCCGTGAGCGGGCATGTGAGTTTATGGAACTCGACTCCGTTTCGGTCCATAACTGCGTAAACAAAGAACTTGGCCAATATCCAGCCATCTTAAATGCACGCTTGGTCACCATACTATCGTTCAAAGGTTGACCTTTACTTTATATCTTCTTCCTGTTGAATGATTCGGAGGGAGTGAACACAGAAGATCACGATCGGGTTTCACCACTTTAAGTTTCGGGGGTGTCACAGTGATATGTGTATCCCCGCATACATGTCACTAGTGATATGTGTCTCCCCCGTGGGGATACACAAAACACTGATACGCGCCTGGGCATTCAACGAACGAAAAGAGGACTCGGTTGCGAGGTTCCAACGAGCGCTGCAAAGAGTAGGAGAAACCAGAAATTAATTCGCGCCCAACGGAGCAGCTTAGGATTTCTTGAGTTTGGTTGAGTTCCAACCGACCCGATTGTATATCTGACTAAAACTTGGAACAGCGGATACACATATCACCAATTATTTCATGGCGCAGTGATCTCAGTATGTATCCTCTAAACACAGCCGATTGGCTATCTACCTGATCGAAAAAAGGGCCAATTATTGCCGAAACGTGCTGGCTACTTACTCGCGACGACGTTTATACCCAGGTTGAGGTTTGCGGAGCTTCCAACTCGAATGTCTAAATATCTAAAGTGAAATCGCGTACAGGGGATACACATATCACTAATTATTTCATGGCGCAGTGATATGTGTATCCCCATAAACACAACTGTTGTAATATAGCGCATCAGCCTTGTCTGAACTGCAGGCTATATTAGCACCCGACGTTTTTACACAGCTTGGGTTTACCGGAGTTTGAAACTCGATTATTTCACTAAAAACACGTGCACGCGTGCACGGGATAATAAGGGATACACATACCACTGATTATTTCATGAACTAGTGATATGTGTATCCCCATGGACACAGCTGTTATATTAGCTGTCTACCCAAGAGGAAAAATGCCCATTACATTTGCAATGTCAAAACTGACTTACTAGCAATATTAACACCCGGCATTTATTCATATCTTGAGATTTCTGAAGTTTCACTGACCTCGGTTGTACACGACCGCATGCAGGGGATACACATATCACTAATTATTACATGGCGCAGTGATATGTGTATCCTCTGAAGACAGCCGTTGTCTAGGCTATCTACCGAAGAATAAACGTCGATTATTATGAAACTTGCTAGCAATATTCGCAGTATAGCAATGTATACAGCTTGAGCCTTAACGTATCTTACAAAAAGTCGAACTGAAAAGCGGGTGCAGGGGATACACGAGTGCCACTAATCATTTTATGGGGAGCGGGTCGAAACAGTGATAGGTGTTTCACTCCACGAATAATTCAGATGCAAACAAGGCGATGAACAGTGGACAATATGCGTTACTCGAGGGGTAAGAATACACCGCGCAATTAATATCGTCCTAGAAATCCCGTGCCGTGAAAGTCAAATTGGAATATATCTAGATCCATTTGGTGTTCAACTTTAAATTCGTTATATCCTGCTCGCAGAAAACCAGTTAGGATCAAGAACACAATTCCAGCAGCAGATACGTAAGCTTTTTCAACCACAAAAATTGAGATTTGTGTTTTAAGTCTGTTTGGGTTTGTCGTTCGTCGAGTAAGCGACCGGACGACGAGAGCGCTTTCAAGGAGGATATTGCTATTTAAAGTAGAGGGGAGGAGGGTGGGGGATACACATATCACTGGCCACCATTTTGGAGGGGATACACACATCACTAGTGATATGTGTGCGGGGATACACATATCACTGACACCGGGTTAAGAATGTCCTGGAGTAACCTAAGAGAACCCTAAGACTAAGGCGCGTCTAAAGGAAATGTAACCACGCCCAGGCACAAGGGTCACAGTTAACTACACGGACGATGGTCACAGGTATCAGGCAATGTCACAGGTCAAACGGGTTAGAGAAACCCACCCATAAAACTACTTCTTCAAGGACTGGCTAAACTAAGGTTACTGTGATCATGAAAAACTGCAGAGTTCGCAACACTTGGACACACTACTGCTTGTTCCAGTAAACTATCAATTTATTTACAACATGACCCGCGTAACGATTCCTCAAGGAAAATAATACATATCTACATGCACTGGTCAAAAAATCCATCCAAAAGGGCGACATCGATTCCTTCTCTCCCAAATTCATTCATTTTGACCGAATAATACATTTTCAAAACTAAAATTTGAAAGGTGTGAAACAACGGGCAAGTAAGTTCTGTTAATCGAACGGATTTACGCTTTCAGCGAAGCTGCTCTGAGTCCGTTGTTAGCTAATCCTCGACTCTGGACTGATATTTTCTTCATGTGCTCAGCCATTCCAGGCAGCCGTGAAAAGTAGTTCCTTGCCAGGACATGTTTGTGGAGAATCTTGCCGATAAACATGCGTCCGTAAGCCTGCAAAACAGAAATACGACGCAATTAGAACGTTGGAAAAATGCAAATGTTTGCTTGATTCGACAGAATCAATCTGTTTCTTGGCTAAATTCGCCGACAAATACAGGAGTTTTCGATAATGATTAGACGCCTTCCGTGGCCAGTGTGACAGACTTTCCTTATATTGCGTAACCTAGTGTGACCGCATCTCTCAAACTAAAAAACACCAAAGATAGCGTGGAATCGCGTTAAGATAGCGTGAATTGGCCGTCGGCACTAAGAGCGACCGTTTTGCTTCCTCAATAAATGTAGATGTAGAATGTACATGTAGATGTACAGGAGAAAACCGAGGAGAAAAACGAGAACTGAAGGCAACAGCAGCAACGAAAATAACAACAAAATGAAACAGAAAACAAGTACCTCGGTGACGTTCTCGAGCTTAGCATGTGCCGATGCCTCTTCTTTTGTTAGTAAGATACAATTCCAAGGGGACCACTCCTCATATTTGTTCCATCGAACAAGCACCAAATCGAACAGGTCCTCATGAGCGCTCAGCACACTCTGACTGTTCCAAATATTTTCCACCAGATAACGCAGGTCGGGCTCCTGAAAGAAACGAAAAAAATGACGACCATCAACCATAATGGACAGAACTCAAGTAGAGTCTTTAAAGTTTTAAGTAATGAGTTATTAAAGTCAATGTCGGATTGAATAAAAAAATGGAGTTAAAAACAACAAATGAACCAAAATCTAATAATAAAATTATCGACGTTTTTCAACTAGGAAGCAATTTATACCTGTAATAAGTAGGCGACCTTGGAACCGTCTTCAAAGCTTTCCTCAGAACGTCTCAGATCTTTCAACATGACTCTGTACTGTGAGAAGTCGTGCCGTAATCTTGCGTCGTTGTCAAGTTTGGTGCATTTTCTACACCTTCCGACGACCCTATATACCGAAGAGATAAACAGACATAGATCAGATCCTGAAAACCCGAAGGCTATCGACTCTTGGGCCAGGGCGAATGGTTCCGAAACAAATCACAAAATCCCAAAAAAGACGAACAAAATATATCCCTAACTTTTTCTTATTGGCGTATTAAAATATGGCAATAAAAAGCTATATTTTATGGCGTAACGAACGGAAAACTTTGGAAACATGATCTCCGCGTTTTCTCAAAATCATCAGATATTTGAGGCAGCGTGGCCGAGTGGTCAGCGCGCCGGACTCGCAATCCAGCGGTCCCGGGTTCGAGTCCCACCCTGACAGTAGTCCCGAGTTCAAATCCTCGGCCGTACTTGTAAATAGCCAACTGGTTTGCTTCCAGTCAGTTGGGATTCTTGACAATGTTATGTTAAATTTGAATTATTTGTTTCAGTTATTTGCACGGCCCCATTAGCCCTTGCGCTATAAACACTGCTAAGGGTAAATAAAGGGTTTATTCATATGGTGATTCAAACCACAGACCACACCCTGCCACGTACCTTGAATTTGACGAGAGTTGAAACTCCGTTGATGGTAGGTATGTATTGCAACTTGGACAGAAATAGATGTTTTTACGTAATACTGTTGGATCTTGCGGAACCTAAATAACCACACAAAGAGATCGGTGAGTTACTTAACACAGGCCATAGACAAAAAAGGGTGGAATAAGAAAAGCAAACGAAAGCATTTGGTTTCACGTTCGTCGTGATTCAGATTGGTTCAATATACTCGTAAAACCACGACCTTCCAGTAACAATATGTTACTTTCTCGGTCAAACAGGCGCAAACCCAACAACAAGTTATTAATTGATTTTCTAACTTTTACCGTTCTCGTCGTTCGGTCGCCAGGCTTCACTTTAATTTCTAACTGGCTGTTTGAATTATGTTTTTTTTTTTAGTTTAAGTTACGGAAGCTAAAATAACTCACTGCTGGTTTAATTTTAAATGCGCTGTAAAACTGAGGGTTGTACATGAAGAAAAATAAGTTTCGATTAATTCTACATACCTTGATCAGACGAGCCGCCTCAGGATTGAAAAGAGGTGTTTTGCAGTACTGAAGGAACAGGGTTAAAATTCTCTTGCGTAAGCCTGGAAAACAACGACAGAGTTAGTTCAGTCTTGTGAAATAACTTCATATACAGCAGCTGCATGTTTGACAGCGTTTTTTGTGTGCTCTAAAGTAACAGCTTCAAAGTAACAATCCTTTCTTCCACCATATACCATACGGTGACGGCCTTCATGGACACAACAAAGGTTCCGACACTCAAGAAAAGCTACGAAGAAGAAGACTTTACCGATTGTTTTCTTCATTTACCAACCCGTATCGAGAAAACAGGATTGTGTTTAATTTTCTTTTATCCGGTTTCTTCTTTTTACCTTGTTTCATTTACAGTCAAGTTTTCATTTCTGAGCCTGTGTCCACTTGACACGAGCATGTTTACATTTAGACCAGCTCTGTAATATTTGATACCTGACAGCGATTTTTTTTTTACCTTCAAGATTGGATTCCTTGACACCTCTCATCAGCAAGTCAGCTTCTCTATCAATGAGCTCAATAATCTCTTGTGTCAGTTTACAGTCGTGTTCTTTTACTGTGTGCTTAAGAGTCAGCAGTACGTCCAGTCTTTCATCCTGCGTTAGGTACTTCATGCTGAGCGTGCTGTAAATGTCCCGTAACTCCTGGGCACGGATAGTGTAAGGCGTGTCCATTTCAGTAATCTTGCCGTCAAAAGCTTTCCATTGTTTTGGAGCAGCAGCCTTTTCAGGGATAATAATTATAAATAGATAATTTTAGCTGATATTATGATGAGAAAAAGGCAAAAGGATACTGTCCTGATCTTCTAGGTTTTTTGGCAAAGAAATTGGGATATTAAAAACATATTCCTTTGGCTGTGAATAACTTTGAGTAATATTCTGGATTAAACATATCTTTCCATACAAGATTAGTATTATGATAAAATTAACTACAGCATCCACGATGTACATGTATGCACGTGACATTTACAGTCATGTAGACCTGCACAAACCTTGTTCAAGAAGTTCTTGACTCTTTTGTCTCTGTTTTCTTCATCTGCAGAGAGCTTGTGCCTATCAATGGAAGCAATTAGGTATGCTTCCTGTTCTAATAAGCCTACAAGAGCTGCCTTTCGCTCAGGGCCTGCATATAGCTCATCTATTATAGCCATCTCTTCATTACGCCATTCTAGACAAAGAAATTAAATAAAATTAGAAAGCTTTTATCACTAAAACTGGCAGCTGCTTAAGAACAGTTTCTCTTGCTATATTTCACTTACTCTCTAAATGAGCATAGAGAAGATCAAAGTCTTCCTTTGTCTTAGGATTTATTCTTCTCTCCCATTCTCTCTTAATTCTTTCAGCTCTTTCTCTCTGTTTTCTTAGTTCCTCCTGTCTCTCCCATTCTTGACGTCGTTTGCGATCCTCTCTTAGTCTCTGAACATAATTCTTTGCCAGCCATCTTCTCCAGTATGTTTGAAGGATGATTACCTAAAAAATAAAATCTGTGTATTAAGTCTAAAGGCTGAACCAAATGCTGTGATTTGTGGGAATCATTTCTAGCTTTACAAGAATGGTGGTTTAATTTGAAGACACAGGAAAGTATGCACTGCCTATGGTTTAGCTTATTCAAATTTACCACACAGAGTTTTAGGGCGAAAATATACACAGAACAGCTGCTGAATGTTCGTTTTCTTTGAAAGCAGCATTTGGAAGGTGATCCTCAGATGTACTATCTCATTGCTCATTAATCAGTCCACACTCGATGGTCACACAGGCATGTGCTTACCTTCTTTAAAATTTTCCTGTGATGTTGTTCAGCGGTGACATATTTTCCAGGTATCAGTATTTTATCTTGGACATTTGACACATAACAGCCATCCTTGGTCTAAGTCGAATTGAGGCAAATTCAGCAATATTAGTGTAGCAAAGAAGATTTAAGGAAGCAGACAGTAAAAGTTATTTCTGTTAACAACAACTTAATAAGAGTGCCAAACTTAACAAGTAGTTACTGAAAAGATATTAATACTACTTCAGATCAGATCATGGCTTTTGTGATTACAGTGTTAAACTGATGAATGGAAAAACAGCTAGATCTTCATGGCTTAAAACCAACTTAAGAAGTCGCAAGAAAAGCTTGAAACAAGTTACTATTCAACTTTCAATACACAACTTGCTGCAAGGTTGCAAAACAGGTAAGACTAATTAAAAATAACACTCTCATAAGGGCATTCATTACTTTGTCATTGGGACAGACACTTGATGGATTTTAATTTCAACAACTGAGCAGGTAGTATTAATGCACAGTCATATAAAATACTTTTAATTAATTAATTAATTAATTAATTTATTTATTTATTTATTTATTTACCATTTGCGTGGAAGTAGTATTTGTTGTCTGTTGGACTCTGTTTCGCAGCTTGTATGTCTGGGTGTCACGATGAAACTTCTCAACAGATGATGGAACACGGACCTTGGGTAAGGTCTGTACAGATGCATTATGGAACTCTACTCCTGTCAGTCTGTGTTTGTAGCCACCCAAAAATGGCTTTTTTCTACTCTCTTGTACAATATAAACAACAACTTCAACTTCTTTGCCACCTGAAAATTATTAATAATACAGTTGCATATTAGATACTTTACTACAGAAACTACATGTAACTTAGGAATAAAGTAAACTAAAAGATAAAATGTGTCTTAAAAGGACGTCTCAAGGTTAGCCCTATGTAAGAAACTCCCTAAAAAAATGCTAAAATATGGCATTCCATATACACTGTATGTCGTTAAAAGTAAGCACTTGTTACACATGGTTTAAAAAGTTGATTCTTTGATTGGTTCACGTCATTGTATGCAGAAGTCCAAAATCATTTCAAACTATTTGGGGAACTGTTCTTGCCACTTTCTGAACTTGCATTGTCAGATGTTGTTTTAAATGATTTGATAAGGGAAGAACAAAAATCTGTATATATTTACCAACTTCTACTTTGACATTGACTTTATCTGGTAGCTTGTAGGCCGGTGATGCCTGCCTGTAATGTAAAGGTCTGTTGACAGGATCTGCTGACTGAATTTCTACCTGTACTGTTTGTCCAGGTTGAACACCCAGGTCTGATAACACTGTGTGGTCTTCTACCATTTTTCCTTCAATGAATAACAATTTCAACAGATATTATATAACTAAATATTATATAACTTCATTCAAAATCATGGCATATTCAGATATGCCTGATAAGTCATGTCAGGCACCATTAACCAAATTCAAAAACTTTAAGTTTTACAGCAGGTCCCTTTTGCAAAATAATATCATTCATCCTCACTGGAAGATTTGAAACTTGAAACAAAGAATGAAATCTTTCATCAATGAATTGGATTTTCAACTCAGTCTTTATTAATGATGAGCACAGTAGCAACCGCAAATCTCAGACTACAGAACCATACATACCATCAAATATCATCAGTATCACTTGAGGTGGCTGGTTAAATTCTGATGAAAAATGGTTTCTTAGTTCAGAGAAGGACTGCTTTAAGGAACAAGTCATGCTCTGTACATGGCCTTCTGGCATAATGATGAATTTAACTGAAAGAAAACCGCACATGGTTGATAAGTCTGGGTTTTTTTTGAACTTGGTTAACATGAAAGCAGGGGGACTGGGTCAGAACCTGAGAGTTAAGGGGACAAGTCAAAAAGGATATGAAATTCTATCCCTAACATAGCAGGAACCATGAGAAACAAAAAAATTAAAAATTTACAAAACTATGTAATATTTTGCAAAAAGCACCAAGAGCTTCTGGTGACAGCCAACACTAAGGAGGATACAGGAACCAAGAGGGAAGGCTGTAATCATTCTGGCTAAAGTTGAGGCTGTAATAGTTCACCTTTCGGCTAGGTATGTGAAAAGGGCAGATGGATGATGGGTGTGAGATCGAAGTTTACAAACCACATCCACGTCTAAGACATGGGAGCTAGTTGGCAGGTTTATGTAAGTGAGTGCAGAAGAACAACTTCCCAAGTACTGCAACAAAATGTGCGATTTAGAGGCAGTTCTTAGGATATTGTAAAAGGGAATCAAGTGTTCCATTTAATTTACCGTTTGCGGTAAAGCCATCCTTAGCTATTCCCCCAGACTCAGGGTGACCTGTGACATTTTTCGCTGGGATTTCATTATCTATAGACTTCTCAGCTTTGGATGTAGGAGGAGCCACTAGAGGTGAGTCGCTTTCTGACTGTGTTTCGATCACTCTGTTATCTCCTTTCCCTGGACTGTCGACAGAAACACCCGCATTCCCAATGGGTGATTCTCTGCCCTCAGTTTGAGCATTCGCTTCTTGCGTTACGACGTCTTTATCTGGTTCTGAAATAACAACAGACATGGCTGGTTCATCCATTTTTGGATCCTCTTTTTGACTCGCTGGACTTTGTTGTTCTTCGGGAGGGTTTTCGCTAATTTCTTCAGTAGTAATTGAGTTCTTAGGATCAATACTCGCATCGACAACTTCGTTCTTTTCTTTTTTCTCCTCATCATCTTTTTCAGCAACATCTTCTTTCTCCGTAACTGTGACGACTTGTGCAGAATCATGATCAATATCGCCGCCATTTTGATCGACGGGCTGTGTTGGATCGACGGCAATTTCTACTTGAGGGGAATCTTCTTTCGTCTGTTGCTCCTCGCCGTTGCCGTCATTTGCAACTTTATTCTCTACACCTTCTCCCTCGGCAGACATTTTTCACAAAAGCTGTTTGATTCCTGACAAGTTTTCCGAACAGCTTCAAAGTATGGTCGGACTCTTTTTGTCTCGCTGTTTCTGAGGTTGCTGTTTCCATAGAAACAGCTGGCTTGGAAAATCGCAGTCTCAAAATTACTGTTTCCCGCTAAAATTTGTAACAAAAGTTTGTGAAATTTGCAACTTGAGAACTTTTAGCTTTTACCTTGCGAAACAAACGGTTAAAAACAACAAGATAAGAGAGGAAAACTGAAAAAACAAAGTAGAAAATAATACAAAAAAAAAACCGAAACCTGGATACAAAGCCAAGTATTGTGACGTCATAAGTAAAGTTTGGAAGCAGCGTGGTTACCCAGCTTTATAAGGCCTGGCCACTCAATAGTCTCTCTCTTTCGACCTCACTAGGCGAGTCACGTTGGAAAACGTCAGTTTCCAGACGAAGTTCTCCGGTTTCTCTCAGCTGAACCTTTTGTGGGGCTTTTACGAAAGCAACTGCACATCATCAGGAAAGAATAGAATAAAGCAAACACCACCTTATAGTTTGATGAGTGCAGTAGATGTCATCATATCCTGATCAGGAGACGGTCGCAGCGCCTCCAGCGAAAAGACGGAAAACTTCTAACTCGGACGGTGTTACGAATTCTTTGTCCCAAGAAAATCATTCAGCAGAAAAGGTAAGAAAGAAGTTTATTTAACTTTGAGAGTTTATTCTTAAACATTTGCAGTTATCTGTTAGTGATAGTTTTTTTGGAATCGTTTGCCTGTTCTCAATATATGCAGGCCTCTATGTCGGACGGAAGTATGGACAATCAAATGCAGATAGACGAAGGACTTTATTCTCGGCAACTGTAAGTTAAGTTTTTACGTAAACAGTGGTGTGTTTAAAGAATTTATATATGGTGAATAAGGCGTGAAGATGATTGCAGCATCGCGAGCTTTGTACTTTCTCTTGTAGTTTCGTACTGAAGATCGAACCTGTGATTCGTGTCAAGTGCATTGAGTTAATTAGTCAGCACTTTCATTTTCAGTGCCAAGCGGTTTTGGTGTTTTGTCCATAATTATACCAAGATCTGAGAATTATGAATGTGCACTCTCCTTCTTACCCGTGCCTGGCTGACAGACATTTTTAGTCAGGATTTAACAGAAAATTCACAAACTGCACTTTTTTCTGCATTGGTTACATGCACCAATTCATCTAGTAAGCAAACAGTCAGAGTTCTCCCAGAAGTTTGTAGTAGACTAAAATAATTTGTTGTTGGCAGCACTAAGCACTCTAAAGCCCCAGCCAAGTGATTGCAACATTTCAGTGTAACATATCGCAACATTGTTGTGTGCAACATGTTGCACGCATTTGACCACCCTGTTGCGACAGGGCAGGTGTGTTTTGCAGGTTGCAGATTGCAGATTGAAAAATCAACTTTTAAGTCCGAGTGAGTCTACCTAGCACTTTGGTTAGCCTGAATAGCACTCCAGCTAGCCTAAATTAGCTTAGGTTGCTTGCAGTTAGCCATTATACTGGGGTTTATTCGACTTCAACTCAAATAAACAAGTCATTTCAACCTGCAACCTGCAACCTGCAAAATATACATGCCACCTGTGACATATTTCAACATGATGGGTGTTGTTGGTTCAAGTTTCAAAATGGTCCAATTTTACATGCAACATTTGTGGATGTTGCATGTTGTTGCACCTGTTTAGCCAGGTTAGTGTAACAGTGTTTCACCAGGGCATGCACACTAGTTTGATTGGTAACACCCAACATGTTGCAACATGTTGGAACAGGGTGGCCAAATGCGTGCAACATGTCATCCCCAACAATATTGCATTATGTTGCAATTGTTTGGCCAGGCTTGCAAATACTGGGCCATAAATGTTTCAATATTTTTCATTGAAAAATTGCAATCATTAATTTGGCTGGGGTGTAACTTACAAGCTGAAAAGAGGGACAGCCCCATCCACTGGCTCTTATCAGAATACACATGTTATGTAATGCCAAAAGCATCATTTCCCAAGGGTCAATACCATAACCACTGCATATCTTAAAATTTTAATTACCATAATAGGAAAGACTCAACATCACAGTAAAGAAGCTTGAAGACCTCAAGGGAGATCACCGAACATTCTTTTGTAAAAACTAACTTCCAAGTTATTGCACAAATACATGTAGGGAAATAGGTGGGAGGGATGGGAAAGGGACAAAGAAAATAGGGTGAGTTATGTGTTGCTTGAAAGAGCAAATGACAGTGTAATTTAGGTTCTTTCAAAAAAAACAATGATAATAATAATAATAATGATAATAATAATGATAATAATAATCACATCTATAACAATCGTGATTGGTTCTCCATGCTCCTGTTTGTCACTTAATTGGCACGCGATCACTTGGATGTCCGATTACAGGTATCCAAGTACAACCTTTTTGTACATGTAATTGGATACCCACATGATTCGCACTTCAATTATGTGCACTGTAATGGTTGACTTCAAAGTTTCTTACAGTTTTTTGAATTCATGGAAAGCACTGCTGACTTTTTCCTCAAAAGAAGTTCCCCAAAGACGTTTTTAATTTCAAAATTTCTTATAAATACAATTGATTGGCTGTTTATGTTAACCACTAACATTTAGTATTTCCTTTTCAGATATGTTCTTGGTCATGAAGCCATGAAAAAAATGGCACTCTCCAATGTACTCATCTCAGGATTGAAAGGACTCGGAGTAGAAATTGGTGAAACATGCTTCTTGTTTCTTGTTTTTACTTTGGAAAATTTTTGAATGTATCCTATTTCATGTAAGGAAAAACTTGGAAAATATTGTGTTTAACATAGTTGGGTTTAATATCTAAAAGAGAAATGTTGTAAGCCATTTTAGCAAAGTTATGGGAGTGTTACTGAAATAGCACAATGCGAAAGTCAAAACTTGATCTAGTATCAGTAACTAGTACACACTATCAATTAGCAGATCTCTCAGAATTCCTCTTTGAGTTCTCAGTACTAGTCAAGGCCACCTGTCTTTTGTATGTACATGTATAATAAATTATGTCGGACAAGTTTCATGTTTATACAATGTAGCCACATGTAGAAATATATTATCTTCAAAAGTTTGTAAACAGAATTGTTACGACAGGTTGTATTGTACACATGTAAATTGCTGGTAATTATCCTGCAAATGGCCGTATTCTCCCAGAGGAGAGCCAGGACTAATGATGATGATCCTGCAAATTGCTGCTTTATGTAGAACCTGAGGTTAAAGGTTTAAATGTAATCTTAAAACTCACAAAGAAAGTATCATTCATCTGCAGCTAAAAATGTTGTACTGGGTGGCGTAAAGTCAGTAACCCTTCATGATTCAGGAAATGTGGAAATGTCAGACTTGTCCTCTCAGGTAAATATTAAACTTATCTGCAACAATTAATTGATTTATACAAATGAATGTGCTGGTTTCAAGGGTTTAAAGGACTGTGCTGACACACCATTTTATAACTAGTGGTTTCTTTTTATAACAATTGTTCAGTGATTCTTAATTTTTACCAGAATACCAGTTGGGTTTTCAGGCTGTAAGCACACATACTTAGGATGTAAAAGCAATGAACTCATAAAATCTTAATGTCAGTGTTTCTCAAAATGTCCTCGGGTAATACATGCAATATCCCTGTTCTGAAGGATTAAAGACTCTTTGAAACTATAGGAATCCCCCTCTCCACAAAAATACACATTACTTTAATCACAGCAATCATTCTTAATAAAGAATGACCAGGAGGTAACTAAAGAACGTGGTCCAATAAACTAGTGCCAGGTCCCTCTTGGGAAATCAGGTTAAATGTCCAGCCCTTATTTTGTAGTATTCTGCTCTGCAAACAGTAAGGTGGCTCCAAACAGTTTCCAGCACTTAGATTTTTATAGGTCATTTTAACTACTCTTAATCACTTGATGCTACAATCATGGTATCAAAAAACTGCCCAATCATTGGTGAACACGTTGCTATCATTTTTGTGAGACAATAGGTTACCATAGCAACAGTATGACCTGCTAAAAACACCCTTAATTACAGCTTTAAGGGTTTATAATTCAAAAACAGCTGGCACGGTGAAATTTTTTTTTTTATGTTATCAAATTTTGATAAGCTTAAAGGATCCAACTTTTTGCAAAGTGTGAAGAAATTCTGTACGTAGAGTTCAGAGCCAACTTTAAGGTTTAAGACATTCAAATCAGATAATTTTCCCGTTTAAATTCAAGTGTTTATAAGTTTCAAAGATTGACAAGTGCTATTAATCTGGTTATTGCAGTTCTTTCTTCAAGGTGAGGACATTGGAAAGAATAGGGCAGAGGTTTCCTTGAGCAGAATATCAGAACTCAACAGTTATGTTAATATGTCTGTTCATACCGGGCAGCTTACAGAAGAATTTTTAGGACAATTTCAGGTTGGTTTGAGGCAAACAGTAATAATTATTCCCTATTGGTTGGTTGATTCCAAACTTCAGGTCCCTGCTAACCAGAACTGTTCTAACCTCTGAAATTGTAAGTCCTTTTCTTTGAGGTGTTGTTTAACAAAGTCTGGGTACCAGCAACCTACCTTGCAGTTACATGTCATTGTATTACTGTTGTTCTAATGAAGATGACACAAAACATACATAGTGTACCATACTGTGAAATGAACACATGCCACCTATGGCATGAGGTTGACTTGCACTGCACAAGCTGTGATGTTTTCACCTGCACCCTCTTGACTTCACACTGATGAATTTCCCAAGGTTGAAATTGATGTTGTAGTTCACACATAAGATAAGTGTCTGGATTTTCATTTTCAGGTTGTAGTGCTTACCCAGTCTAGTCTAGAGGAACAAATTTGGGCAGGTGACTTTTGCCATGCAAGAGGAATTAAGTTTATTATTGCCGACACAAGAGGATTGTTTGGGTTAGTTCGATTTTGACCCACAATTAAATGCATTTCTTGTCAGAGCATAATGACAGAGAAAGGTTTTCACTCAATGCCAGTGCATGACAATTTAATTGATTCAGGACAACTTTTATAATTACAATGATGTTATAATCACTTTTTGTTTAATTTACTGCATTAATTACTTATGGAAGCTAGATATTTTGATGTGGTAAGTTATGTCATACTCCTTAATATATTTGTACTGTGCTGAAAATAAGATAACATAACAGTCTGTTTTGAAAGCTACATTCAGAGCTTCATGCTAAGTTACATATAGGTACATGATCTTTTCTACATGTGGCTCTGTTATCAATGTTAAGTCCCAATTTGAAAATTTAAAGTTATTGTGCAATCCAGGAAGTATTGCTCATGACATATTATTAAAATGGCAAGTCACAGGGGAGCCATTCATGTGTCAGGGACACCTTGTGTAATGCAGTGAGCGGGCCAGTGAGTATTGCACAAGAGTGCATAGGATAGTGTAGATTTGTAACTAAATACTACAAAGTTTTATTTTAATTTTTTGGCTTTCAGTCAAATATTTTGTGATTTTGGTGAGAGTTTCACAGTTGTGGATACAAATGGAGAACAGCCTATCAGCAACATGATTTCCTCTGTCACTAAGGTACATAACATGTCAAACTGTTAGTAACTTTGTCACTTTTTAGTGTGGAGTGCAGGTTTAGTATTCTGTGTTACATTTGGCTTGTAAGGAAGTGATGAATATACAGTCATGTGATAATATTTTTAGGATGCAGATGGCGTTGTGACTTGTCTGGATGAACAAAGGCATGGCTATGAATCTGGTGACTTTGTCACATTCTCAGAAGTACAGGTACTAATAAAACAACTGCCTCCCTCTTCTTTCTTCCATCCTCCCTCCCTCCCTCCCTCTTTCCTTTCATCCATCCTTCCTTTTGTCTTTCTGTCTCTCCATTGGTCCTTCCTCACTCTTGTTCCTTCTTCCCTCTCTTCCTTCCTGCTTCCTGATTTGTTGGTGATTCATGAATAGATCCTGATTAGGAGTATATTGAGTAAACCTTAATGTGATATTTCACACAAACCTATGCTTGTTTTTCTTTACTTGTAGGGAATGACAGAATTAAATCAATGTGAACCACGAAAAATAAAAGTTTTAGGTAAATTACATTTTGACTATCTAATACTAAACATAATTTTTGCATCCATTACTTAACATTGCAGAATTTTATGACAACTATAATAATTATTCTTGTATTGGGTTATGAACATTATAGTTGCAATATGACACGTCTAGTGAATTGATGTACATGTATTCTTCCATGGCAGGTCCTTATACCTTCAGTATTGGTGATACGAGTGGGTTTACAGATTATCTTCGTGGTGGTATTGCCACTCAAGTTAAAATGCCCAAAATAGTCAAATTTGTAAGTACATGAATATTAATATACTGGTAATTAATTTTGTTTGTTTTCCTTTTCACTGCATTCCTTTCCCAGGTTTAACTCAAGGAATTGCCTTTTATGGTCCAACAATGGGAACATCTTTGTCTCAGGCCAGAACCATCCACACTGGCCATTGATCAACCTTAAAAAAACACTATCATTATTATAACTTACAAGATGACAAGATGACAACAGGTTTTATTCAAGACTATGAAAATAAAATACAAGAAAAGCTATGTAATTTTTTTTTCTTTTTATTGGATGGTTTGAAACTTTACACTTAAAAAGTGCTATGAATTAATTTTTGGGGGTATTTTCTTGTCTCTGTTAGAAATCATTTAGTGAGTCTCTCATGGCACCAGAGTTTGTACTGACAGACTTTGCAAAAATGGAACGACCTGGACAGCTTCACCTGGGATATATAGTAAGTTGCATGTAACTACTGTCACATGCTTACCCTAATCATAATGCTCTGATGTCCACGTAACGACTTGGACAGCCTCACCTGGGATATATTTAACCATTATTCCACAAGAGCGCTTTTGCATGTGTGAGATAGTAGATTGCCAACGAGGTGCATAGCTCCAACAAGCACAAGCAGAACAATGGTTTTTAAAACGTCCCAAAATTATAGAAAACTAGACTGAAATAAAACTAAAAAGAGTACAATGGCTCATAACCCATGATGGCTAAGCCAATGAAAACCCTTGAATTGCATTATCCAATGATCCAGCTTTTAATAAAGTAAGTTATATGTAATTACTGTCACATGTTACCCTAAACCCAGTGCTTTGGTGTCCACCTAACAATGTGGTTAAGGACAGTAATACTAACACTTTTTAACCAAATGTCTGTTTATTCAATTAGGCACTGCATAAATATGAGAAAGAACATGGAGCTCTGCCAAGACCAAGAAATGAGGTATGTTGCAATGGTGAAAAGTTTGGTGCAAAAATCCAACACTTGTATGGAAACTACATTGTAATGTTTGATTAATGTTTCAGCAAAGTTTGGAGACCTTGTTGTTAGTTTCAGGTGTCAGGTCAATTAACTTCCTTCCAAACATGACAGTCACTATGTTTTTATTAACTTTTTAGGAGTTTAACAGAAATCATTACTAGTGAAGGGTAAAGTCTGCTTTTGAGGCCACATGATACAGAATCCAGTACACTAACCATTAGGCCACAATCTGCTCCTTGCAATTAATACATTTACAAACGTTTCACAGCTTACCTCACAATCCCACTTTAATAAAGAGATCCCTGCCTTTAACTACCCCCTCACTACAACCTGCTCTTCTGCAGTTGCTTTCAAACTCTCTCATTGCTTTTCTATTTTGAAAGGCCATGATAATTTCCAAGTTTGCTGTCACTGAAAAGCAACAATTTACCAGGCTGTGTCTTTTCATTTCCAAAGGAAGATGCCAAGAAGTTTATAGCACTAGCCAAGAAGATTAATGCGGAAAAGATATGCTTGCAGGTGAGCAAAGTTGAATATTTCCAACTACAATACATTAAATGCTGTGTGAGCAGGTCATGTGGTTTTTGTTAAGCTGGTTGTTAAATATCAGATACAATGTTTCCAGTATTTTTGCTGGTACAATATATAAGGGTGAAATAATTAGAACACTGGAACGGTATCTTCAACCAAATTATACTTCAGCATAATAGTTATTCACTGTCTTAAAATTTTAGTGTTAGCCTCAGTAAAAAGTAAGTCTTAGTTTACATTAAATCTGTCTGTGACAATGACAAAGGATCTCCTTATGTAAGGTGTCATCTTTGGCTAATGGGAGGTGTCCATTGATGGAGGTTTGACCCTAGTTGCCTTCTACCCTCACACTTGATGTGAAAGTATATATTAGATAATTGTAATTAGTATTCCTGTAAATAAAAGTGACTGCATTCTTGTTTATAGGTAGATGAAGTTGATGAGAGCCTGTTGATGCAGCTAGCATATAATGCTAGAGGTGACATTTGTCCCATGCAGGGAGTTATTGGAGGAATTACTGCCCAGGAAGTCATGAAGGTATGGCCTTATGTACTACCCAAGCATGGAAAGGATTATGTACATGTATGTATGTAGTCATGAAGGTATGTTCCATTGTATAGGTTATGATGGCACTGTGTTACAGCACCCGCCATCTTGGTTCAGAGTATTGAAAGGTCTGTGAGGACCTAAGGAGTTGATGGCACTGCCTGTTATTGTGTGGTTCCAGAAAATATCCATACCTCCCCCATGAAAGTGGTTTTTTTAAGACCCCCTCCTCACCCCCCACCCCTCTGGAAATTCTATTAAGCTTCATACATCCCTTTATTTTTTTGTCCTTACAGCCCTCTCCACCCCCAGGAAATTCCAATCCCTTCTGTGGGAGGAGTATGGACATTTTCTGAAACTGCACATTGTAACATTTCCTTTGACCCCAAAGAAATTGTATAAAATGTATAGTGTTACAGCTCGTTGTTCCATTAAAATGTATTATGATTTGTTACCTACATTGCATTGTTGCGAGCTGAACACTTATGAAGTTTTGTGAGGATTTTGTGAACTACTTCAACTTGCTTGCTTTTAATGCTTTTAGGCATGCAGTGGAAAGTTCAACCCCATCTTTCAGCTTCTTTACTTTGACAGTCTGGAATGCTTACCTGAAGAAGGAGACATATCTGAAGCCTTATGCCAACCTGTATGTTAATTGCCACTTGTTAAAATTTCAAAATATACTGTGATTTTCAATGGAATATACTTTGATTACTTTGTCACACTATTTTGTTGTGTTTTTCAGACTGGATCAAGATACGATGCACAAGTTGCAGTCTTTGGAAGTGAATTCCAAAAGAAACTGTCAGAACAGAAGTACTTTATTGTAAGTGGACTCAAAGCATCATTCTGGATCTTCCATTTTGCACAAAGTTTACTCAAAGGGAACACCATGTTTGGGTTCAATTTTGCCAACTGGTGGTTATAATGAGGAGGTCATGAGACGGCATTGCATCAACTGAAGTTCTAAGAGAAAGGCTGCTCACTGCATAATCAACTTCTTTCAAATGGATAGCTTGGTGCACTGTTACTTTTTACATTGTTACTGCATGGATCTGTGTTTAAAACCTTTATTAATGACTTTTGCTTTCCTCTTTTCCTCTGGTAAGGTTGGTGCTGGTGCCATTGGATGTGAACATCTTAAAAACTTTGCCATGATGGGAATAGGTTGCAGTGTTGCAGGTCAAGTGTTTGTCACAGATATGGACACCATCGAAAAATCAAACCTGAATAGACAGTTCCTGTTCAGACCAGGAGATGTGCAGGTTATAGTCATGTCATACAATCTACTCTGTCTTAACTTTTCATTTCTAACTGTGTGTGGTGTTTTGTTTCATCCAATGTATTGGAGGACAGCAATTGGTTATCTATCATGTGGAATGTTCTTTACATTCAAAAGTATTACACAGATTCTGTGTTTTGCTGACATATAGGTTTTGTGAGTTTCATTTTTTGCTTGGCATGCAATTATCAAACCCCTTCAAAGTCGTCAAAATACTTGTTTTATTCTTGTAGCAAATGAAATCAGAAGTTGCAGCAAGAGCAGTGAAAGTCATGAATCCTGAGATCAATATTACAGCTCACCAGAACAGAGTTGGACCAGAAACAGAAAGTATCCTTTACAACACTACCAAAACAATTTAGTTTATTGTTATTTTATTTTTGTTGTGTTGGCATTTTAGGTTTGTTATCTTGCCGTTTTATATGATTACTCATTTTTTATATAACTGAGAAAATTACGAAAACGTACGTTAATTTGCGCTGCAGTGCAAATGAAAAATTAGCGATAAATTGGCCTGTTCTCAGCCAATCACAATGAAGTAATTTTCTCAGTCATATTACAAGCTGGGTGTCGTGTGACTTCAACTCCTTAGATGGTATAGTGCCTGTTTGATTATGGTGATTAGTATCATTATTTTTTTCATTGTTATTAGACGTGTAACTTTTTCAAGCCAACTCTTACTAAAGGAAAGTAATGATTCTTTAACTGGTAAGAAATATACAATGATGATTTCTTTGAAGCTCTTCATGGTGTGACGAACGCGTTGGATAACATTGATGCTAGTAAGTGTTCTAGCTCTCATTTGTCTGAAGTAGGAAATGTTGCGACTGCTTGGTTAGGTTTCGATTTAACGTTTTTCTCCCTGTTCAGGAATGTACATGGACAGGAGGTGTGTATATTATCACAAACCACTCTTGGAATCAGGAACCTTGGGAACAAAAGGAAATGTCCAGGTATTATGTTCAAACTGTAACTGGCATATTGCGACTTGTTACTCAACTGAGGCAAAAGTCTAACTTGCTTCCTTTGTTCGGTTTATTTTTGCTCGTATCATACATTGTGTGTAGTATTATAGTGTATGCTTGTGAAAGCCAAGTCGTCCCATGGCGCGGCATGGACTGATCATGACGAAGTGAGAGCTAATCGATGGTGTGTGTTTCTTCAGGTTGTGCTGCCTTTCCTGACAGAATCTTACAGCTCCTCGCAGGATCCACCAGAAAAATCCATTCCTATTTGTACTCTGAAGAATTTCCCCAATGCCATTGAACATACTTTACAGGTAGAAAAGAAATCTTGACCAGCCGTATAAAAGGCATTCGTCTAGAATAACGAATAATAATTCATCAAGTTTAAACAAAGGAAACCATAACCGTGACGGTGTTTAGATATCTGATATTAATAAGCACCCATTTTTACGATTTTGTTTTTCTGTTTTCTCTTTAGTTTTAGCTTCGATTGAGAAGATATATTTTAAACACTTAAGACATTCTATGACGACAATACCAAACACCGTAAAGTTCGTCAAAAATACTCCTCTACGCATCGTATTTTCAACTGACTTCTCGGTGTTTGGAAATGTGGTCAAACACGATCTTTCGTGTCTGATATATACTACTTCAAGTTTAACTCGGACTCCATCGAAATTGTTCAAAACTTGTTCGACACTGTTCACGAAATTAGAATTCGTAGTTTTTGAATTTTTATCCGTAGCATTTCATAACAATTTGTGGTATTTTAATGCAATAATGTGATTTATCATGTATAGTGGGCAAGAGATGCGTTTGAAGGTCTCTTCACTATTCCTGTGGAGAATGTTAACCAATTTCTCAGGTCAGTTGTGGTTGAACTTGGCCAGCAGCATCTGATTTGTGATTTCATGATACGTTAAAACTGTGGATCATGTTACATACAGATTTTGGGCCGCATATGACGGCATTTTAACAAATTAAACAACGTTCAATTTTGGCGAAGTACATGTACACTGTACATGCAGTTACATAACCTCGACTTTAGAGTGTAGATCCCAACGGCTGCAAGAGTATAACATTTTACCACGAGTTTTCTTCCCGCAAATAATAAGAAAATACAACATTCACTGTATTACCTAACCCTAACCTAACCCTTGGCTGTAGTGGTCACCCTGCCTAATAAAAAATTTTGTGTATGTAAATATTTTAGTTAGGCGAAGTTCAATAAAATAAAATAATAGTTGTGCCGTTTTGTGGGTAGAGGAGCACTGTGCTTGTCAACTTTACGAGGAACGTTTTTGTTGTTTTAATTTCGCCAAAACGTATTTGTTGTGCTTTTAAACTGACGACGGTTAACACATGTTTTACGTCATAATGACTGATGCACGCAGGCACAGTGATCTTTAACTAAATCTCCAAACTGATAATTATTGTTTTGTGTATTATGTAGCGACCCAAAGTTTGGTGAAAGGACAGACAAGCTCCCTGGGATGCAAGCGGTAAGTTTTCTTCGTTAATTGTCTTACAGAAGACAAAGGGATAAAATCCGGCACTAAACAGGACGAAGCAAGATATCAAAGTGTTCACGGACTTAAGTACTGAGGTCCAAACTTGCCTCAATCAGTACCATACCTCCCCACCCCCCACCCCACCCCCCACCAAGTGATAGAGCAAATGAACGAAGCCAGTTCAAATTGGCTCTGATAAATCAATAGGAACTGAGTAAAAGGCTTTCAGTAACCATGAAAGCGTCAGATATAAAGTTCATACAGCCAGAGGAGAAGACACTTAGTCGCTAGCCGAATAATAGATACTTCCATAGGTTTTGCTGATATTAAAGAAAACTTTTGACTGTGAACACACGCGAACTTACTGAACTAGATCGATTAATCATGAAGGAAAATACAAGACAGACCTTAAAACTGTATGAACTGTTGGTCGCACTCAAATACGAAGGAGAGTTAGGATTTAGGGTTAACATGAAAGTTGAAGAAAGCTGTCAATATGCAAATGGCAACTCTTGTTCTCGTTTAGCGTAGGATTTGAACTCATATATTTTCCCATTTATTGTTGCACAGGCTGAAATTTACGAGAGCATAAAGAAATGTCTTGTTGACGAGAGGCCGCGTGAGTTTGCTGACTGTGTGAGCTGGGCCAGAGTACAGTTCCAAGAAAACTACCACAACACAATCAAACAACTGCTGTATAACTTTCCTCCTGACCAGGTTTGGTTTTATCGTCTTCACTTGAACTTTACTTGAACTTTAAGGAGCTGCATTACGTTAACTACCTTTGAATAGAGCAAAATCTTGTAACCAAAGAGGTAATATTACGTCAAAAATGAAACAAGAATGGTTAATATTTGGTAAGATTGAGACAAATTTCCTTCCGTGACGTGGCGTTTTATGAACTTTAAAGTTGTAACCACTTTACAAACCGTTATGATGTGTTTCGTTTGGATTTCCTTGCAGGTGACCAGCTCAGGGCAGCCATTTTGGTCTGGTCCTAAGCGTTGTCCTCATCCTCTGGAGTTTGATCCTTGTGAGGTTAGCTTTTGGGAGGTTTTTAAGTTTGCATCCATCACCTCTCCTATGTTCCTTCTCCTTTTACTACACCCATCTACCCACTAAACAAGTGCGATTGTCACGTAAGGGTACCTGTGTCACGCAGTGACTCGTTTGGCCAGTTCCAAGCTCTTAACTTGTGAGCTAGAGGAGGTTATAGCGGCAGGCGTCGCCGCAAATAAAGTAACAAACTCTCTCTTCCCTCTCAAGGAAGTATAAGCTTGTCTTTGCTGTTTTATGAGAATAGTTTTTTTTTTTATTTTCAATTTTTTACAAAAATCTAGAACGGTAATCTCTGAAAACTCCGTGTGTATCACTGTTATTTTACAATGAACTGGTTTCATCTTTTAGCATACTCACATGGACTATATTGTTGCTGCTGCCAACTTGAGAGCATACATGTTTGGAATAAAAGGTAAATTTTTGATTGACGCTTTCTCGGTTTTTTGTTACGTAGGTATTTCACTTCGTAATAACCAATCAGAACCCTTCTTGAGCTGAATGACAGCATTTGCCAAGGCTGTCTGACTCTTCTAATAATAATATCAATTATTTTTGTTTATTTTTGACTATAAGCTGCAAGCGAACAGTGCGTTTTTCCTTCACTTGTCAGTGACTTACATTTTTTAAGTGGGTGCTTTTCTTCTCTCATAGGTTCAAGAGACCACAAGCTCATTCTTGATAGTTTGAAAACTGTCAAGGTGGCAACGTTTAAACCCAGATCAGGTTGGTTGTTAGTTTGTACTGGGTTCATTTTGTAGGGTCTCCTTCAGTCAGTTTAAACTATTCCCATATGTTGTTGTCGTTTTTGTTCGTGCCTATGTGCCAGATCTCCATAGTTTCAACGCACGCAACGCAAGATACTGTGAAGATATTAATTCAATAGAAAAGATACTTAAACGAGGCATGAACCTTAAATTTGTTCTCGAATCACTCGGCAAATTGAAGGCAACAGAAGCTGCACGAACGATGAGTTTAAAAAGAAAACTGAGAGAGATCTTGGCTATTTGATTTTGACACTTCTAGGAAGGAGATATATGCCAAAGGCCGTCTAAGTTTACTCTGATTTTGTGTGACATCTGTTAAGGCAAAAACGAAAGAACTACGGTGACATGACAGAACGTTTCGTTTCTGTTCATGTGTGTGTTTGTGGGTGTGTGTGTGTGTTTATCTTTGTGTTTATCTTCTTTGTGTTTACCTTCCATTTTATTTGAAGGCGTGAAAATTTCTGTCACCGACGAAGAGGCAGCCCAAGAAAGCTCAGGAAATATTGGTTAGTCACTCTGTTTAAAATAAGAGGACCAACAATGTCTTTCTCAAATTCAACATTCGTACTTGATGTAAAGTTTTCTTTCAAGCGTTGTCGTAGTTTTGCAGAGGTTGTTATCGCCTCACATGTTACCTATTTGCAGATGAAGAAGACCTTGAAAAGACGAAAGCCGCTGTTCTGGCAGCAAAAGAGCGCACGCCAAACTTCAAGATGCTGCCAGTTGAATTTGAAAAGGTTTGATACATTCGTTCTTTTAATTCTTTTTGTTTTCTATACTGACTGACGTCTTATGATTTGTCTGACTGATTTCCATAAACCTTGGTAATTTAGCCGGAGCGGCAGTCAACATTCGAGTGTCCCATGAACAGAGAAGCAGTCACATCAACATCTGCTCCTAACTTTACAACTTAGTCTTCAGTTCATGCGTACATTTAGAAATCTGCGACCTGATCATGTTTCTGACTTTCTTCAGTCTTAGAACTAGTGTGGCTTTTAAAATTCTCGTCGAAAAATTTCCCCGAGTCACGAATCTTACCCTCTTCACGTCAGCTTGTCACCATCAGAACTGACTACAGTCCCTCCCCCACCCCTCACCCTTTCCCGATCCCTGTTGATTGGCTCCTAATGTTAACTGCTTGTGATAACGGGAGTTCGTAAATACTATTTCTGGAGACGTTAAGTAAATTATTAACGCTTGTTAACTGTCCGTGTTACTGTGCTTTTGTTTGTAGGATGATGACACGAATTTCCATATGGACTTCATAGTAGCAGCCTCCAACTTAAGAGCGGCGAACTATGACATTCCACCGGCTGATCGACACAAGGTAATCCATCTTACTTGTAATATCTTTTGGGGCAGAACACTGCACTTGACAACCAGCTAAACTTGTAACAGGCCTAGCATCAACTGGAGTGACAAGTAATCAACTTGTAATTAGCCTCCACCGGTTTACTGCAGTTTGCAAAAGTGTATGTGCTCATCAACTTACGATGTAATTGCCGTCCTGTTGGCGAATTCCTCGGGAAATGCCTGTATATGTTTATCTAAATCATTGTTGATTATAATTCAGAATTTGGAGGTAAAAAAAAGATCAGATGCGTGGAAACATTTCAGGTCAAATAATTAAGAAAGAGAGTTTACTTGTGATAATTTATTTCCTTTTCGCTTGATAGAGTAAATTGATTGCTGGAAAGATTATCCCTGCCATCGCTACCACAACCGCCCTCGTAAGCGGTCTGGTGGCACTTGAGTTGTACAAGGTAAGCTTTTGACTTCATCCATCTTTTGATATGTACCCCTGCTCGCGCAGATTTCAACAGCAATTTTTATGCTGATTTCATTTGTGGATATTTCAGATCGTTCAAGGAAATAAGAAACTGGAGACCTTCAAGAACGGGTTTATAAATCTTGCCTTGCCGTTCTTCGGATTTTCTGAACCGATCCCCGCACCGAAAAACAAGGTAACTTTACTGAGTACAAGCGGACAAAACGTGTCTCAATTGAGTTAATGCTGTTAGTTTTGAGTTGTCAGGCGATAACTATCTCCATTTCGTCGTTTAGTATTACGACAAGGAGTTTACGCTTTGGGATCGGTTTGAAGTCAACGGTCTGAAAGACGATGGCAGCGAGATGACTATGCAGGACCTTTTTGATTACTTCCAGGTAACTTAGAAAATCGCTTTGTAAAGGGTGGCGCTTAATTTTAGGTTCGAGTTGTTTTAACAGGAACTGCCAAGGAAAAAGGTAGAGAGGTTATCTGTCTCCAAGGAGAAGTTGTGCCATGATATATGAAGTCTTTTTTGCTAAGGATGAAGCAACCTTCGAAGCCCAAAAAACTTGAAAATGATAGTTTAGCAACGATGAAGCGTGTGGCACGCATTTTCCCGCGACTGCGAGTGGCACGCGCGATGAAGCACACGGCATGCGTTTTCCCGCGCTATTCCCGCGGTTGCAAGTGGCACACGTGTTTGTCAACCTGATAATTACGGTAGAAGTAAAAAATAAAGAAAACATAACAGTCCAACAGAATTTACTCAAAAACAACCAGTCGTGGGGACAGCCATTTGGAAAAAGGCTCTGTATGTTCTCTCTTGACCTTGGAATCATGTTAATGATAATCCTGGACACAAGCTCTGAAATGTAAATGCTCAAGAAGACTGTGAGATATGGTGGAAAGCTTCGTTTGCTTTACATTTCCGACCTTGTAACGAGAAACGTTAGGTATCAGGACAAATATTTTTTTTTCTTTTCTTTGTCTAGAATGAGCACGAGCTTAAAGTAACTATGCTTTCCCAAGGAGTTTGTATGTTGTACTCATTCTTCATGCCTCCTGCGAAGATGAAGGAAAGACTTGCCACACAGTATGTGATGTTTGTTGTCTTGTTCCTCCATTCACTCTTCACCGATATACATTAAGCACGCTAACCAATTTACTGCGCGAGAAAAAGAAAATCTCACTGATATTGTTATTTTCAATCGCTGGATTTTTTATCTTTTGCTCGAAGGTGTGCCCTGTAAGTAACTTGATAGTAAATACAGTAAAAACCCGGATGTAAGAACCTAGTGGTTTAAGAAACTGCTGGCAGATATTTGGCATTTTAATACCCAAAAATATAAGAACATGTTGAACCAAGCAAGATCAAGCAGGTTCTTATATGTGGGTTACAGTTAAATTCTGATAAACATTTTAATCAAGGAATGTGAGTGAGATTTGTAAATTTATTTTGCAAGAAAA
Organism: Orbicella franksi; assembly: GCF_964199315.1. Taxonomy (NCBI): domain Eukaryota; kingdom Metazoa; phylum Cnidaria; class Anthozoa; order Scleractinia; family Merulinidae; genus Orbicella; species Orbicella franksi. Next base: position 31,045,101 of record NC_138153.1, on the reverse strand, counting down.
TACATGTACATAATATCGTTGTGAGCAAATACTGTATATTTCAGGATCAAGCCCAAGTTTATTTATTATTTGGCTATGAACAACTTTATCTCCTTCACAGAAATTGAAAACATAACTAAGAACTTGCCTAGTCTAAATTGCCAATAACTACCCCAAAATACAAGAACCTATTTTGCCAAACTTCAAAATATGTAGGTTCTTTACACGCGGGTTTTTACTAGAGAACATATTTTGTGTCTGTGTGTGTGTTTTTTTTTTGTTTGTTTGTTTGTTTTTTGCCTCTAATAAAGAGCAACTGCACAGTCACTCTCCCCAGCCCCTACCCCCGTCAGAAAAATTTCAGACTTAAACTGGATTCAAATCCAGTCCCTTTGTCGGTTCATATACACTCGATCAATTCTAGTTTTTATCACCCCCATGAAACGGTTGATTTTGCCTTGATTGTTAAGTTTAGGCGGTTTCTAACTTGTTTTTTTCTTTTCTCTCTTCACTCGTTTCCCCTCAACAGGGTTTCTTTGGCTGTGGAAAAGGTTTCCAAGAAAAAAATTAAACCTTACGTCAAAGCCCTGGTCCTCGAGCTTTGTTGCAATGATAAAGAGGATGAGGATGTCGAAGTCCCGTATGTGCGCTACCGTTTCCGGTAGACTTTACATAAAGTGCCGTATGCGGCTACCAGTCCCACGCGCACCTACAAATGCCAAAAAGAAAGGAAAAGTTACTATTTAGTTAGAACAATAACGCATCTGACTGGGGCATATAAAGTCCCTGTGGTACCAGTGTATTTAGTTTAGTTCTGTTTTTTGCTACTTATTATCTCCTGTGTGAAAGCACCTTTGAATTAATAAAGAAAACCACGTCAGTAGAAAAAGTGTGTGTTTCTTCCCACCTAAACTCTATTCCATTCAAATTTACAATCGAAGGTTTTCCGCCGTCTGCGGCATATTTTCTTCAGTTCTTCTCTTAGCATTTCTTTCGCTTCCGACTGTGTAAGAAAAACATGGAAGGTTGAGACGCAAGGCAGAGCATTCCTTTTCACTCCGTGTTGGCGTTGCGTGACATTAACAGTAGGCGTTTCGTGATTCAAAGACAGTCCGCACTCGTCACAGTAAGCTTCCGCCACTCAATCTGTCGCACAACTTGGAGGACTTCTTACAGAGTACAGCCTTGTAGTCAAAGTTCAAGTGATTTTTACTCTCTCGATTTGTTTTACTTAGAAATTTAATTGTTTCTTTTTTAATGTATCTTTCTATTTAAGCAGTTCCTTCGAAACACATTTTGGATAAAAACTAGCGATAAAAAACGACGTTTCGGTCTCGCTGAGATCATAGTGACTAAATTTTGCATATATGAGTAAAATTAAGACAATTTGAAAAGCGATAAAATATGTAACTACGCACTAAGCGTTACAAAATATAAGTGATAAAAACTTTAAAATACGTAAAGCTAGGTAAGACAATAGGACTATGTTAAACAAAAAATGATACAATAAATATAACTCGGACTGTGCTATAAAAATGACTGCGCGGATGGAGTCATACTGCCTGTCCTAAGTTTGCCTTAGGACTTTTATAAGAACTTAGGATTACAGCCAGATCAAATTCATCCTCGGAGACTAAGAGGCAGTTAGTTGGGGCGTGCTTATTATAAAAGACCTAAAGCCTGAGACAAAACTTTATATATATTATATCATTTGAGTCTTTAGCACAGTCCTTTCTTCCCTGGCTTTTAGTATTTTAGAGTTTTTATCACCAACGTTTTGTAAAGCCTAGTGCATAGTTACATGTTTTATCGCTTTTCAAATTCTTCATATATGCAATTATTTGTTCTTAGAGGGATCGAAACGTCGTTTTTATCGCTAGGTTTTATCCTAAAATCTTTCGTTTTCCAAGTTTAGCAAGTACCGCCAGGAGCCATAATCGCACCCGTACCCGTGTCTGTTGGTCTCCATCCCTACCCAATATTTTCTAACACTCGGAATCTTAAGCCGAGAAGTCCTGGATGTGAAAACAAAATGGCGGGCTAGTCTGCATGATTCGTATCGTTTTGTACGGGGGCGTTGGCAGGTTGCTTTAGCTTCTCGACATGCTGTTTCTCTTGACATAACGCACTGGCTTTCCTTTCATCGACGAATTAGGCGTGACATGTCAGTTCTAAAGAAACTTACCAAAGAAGAACAAAATGGGTGAGTACAGAACGAGAAGGCCTCAAATATTAATGTTATGATCTGATGAATGAGATCATTTCACATTTAGATGCTCAATATATGCATGGTCTGTCGATATTCATTTATACGTGATGATAACCTTAATTTTAAATCTTTCTCAAGTTTTCCTCAATCAAGTTTGCTAAAGAAAACGTTTTGGCCAGGATATCACTTGAGTTTAAATGGACGAGCTTTCTATTTTATCTCTGTTCTAAATGACAGCTGTTTTCAAGCTGTAAACATGCAAAATGTTAATATGACTTAAGGTTTACCTTTATTTTTGTTAAAACTACAATCGAACTCTTAAAACATTAGGTTTAAGGATCCTATTTAGGTCGTTTTTGTTATGTGGCAATTCTCGGGTCGTTTATATGGTGTTTGAAAAATGAGAGGTTTAATCCAAGTCACTGCCAGAACATGCTTGCTTTGTTGCACTGAATCAGTTTCTTCCCCCCTTTTAAGAATCGTCGCATCCTCCAATCCTCTCATTCCAAAGCCACAAGTGTGATCAACACAATAATTTTAATGAGATTTGCATAACGTGTACATATTTGTCAAAAAGGAATAAACAAGTTTTATTGCAGTTGTTTCTGGCAGTCAAATATTTTTTGCTTAAAAAGGCATACAAACGAGGTGAAAGAGTAAATACTTAGCTCTTATTAACCAAGCAGGAGGTCTGTATGGGAGAATCTTGACTAAGACCAAGGTCAAGATTCTCCCATGCAAACCGACTAAGCTCGGTTAATAAGATGTTTATTATATGGCAAACAAGAAAAATTTAATTCGTGTAATGTAACTGGTTTGTACTAGCTGACATTTTGCTTGCGAATGGCAATGAGCTGAGCTTAAATCTCCCAAAGTTTGCTTTTCTTCTTTACATTTTTTTTCTCATCAGGCTTTTTGGCACTTTTGTACCATAAATAAATATTTTTAGAAAAAAATCATTAATATTTTTTGTATTGCAACTTCTTCACGGTAAAATGTAACCGGTCTGAATGCTGGTCCAGATGGGAAAATCTAGACTGCGATCAAAATCGATTTCAGCCATTCAAATTCATGAATTTGGTAGTTCCCAGTCTTTGTGAGACACAGCCACATAATAAAAGGCAGAAATGACCTCTTTGCCCTGTTTGTTTGTCAATAACTGCAATAACAGCTATTGAACAGGTTGTCTCAACGAAAAAAATTCCAATATTAATACTACTATAGCATGACCTATGTGTATCTGCATTTGGTAATGGCCACAAGATGATGCCAAAATGTCATGTTAGAGCGTTTATTTTTCTTTTTAAATGTTTTTCCATATCTTCTTTAATAGTACTTCTGATTTGATTTTCTCCACAGTGCCCAGGAATGCCATTTGTATGTCGAAGTGAAAGCCAATCAGTGGCCTGTTGTGTATTCTTCAGATTATAATATTGGTTTCTTGGGTCTGGAGAGGCTCCATCCATTTGATTCAGGAAAATGGGGAAAAGTTTTTCAATATCTTAAAGGTATATCCAGAACATGTTCCATACTTCTGGCAAAAACTCCCTTGGTAGTGGACCTACATTTAGTTGATTACCATACTATGTACTCCATGATATGCAATATAAAAGAAAATGGTACAACATATATGCATGTTAGAGGGTATTTCTTCTTGCTATGTCAGTAGTAGTGACCCACTTATTGTAACTACAAAGCGTCATCTTCTCAGGCCCTTCTCCTAGAGTAGAGTAGTAAAGTCCATCCTCACCTTGCCAGGGCTCTCATTAAGTTTTGAGTCACCTGTAGCCTTGCTCTCCGCACCCGTAGGAAACTTGTTGCTTTGTGGGTGAATTCTGTCAATAACAGGCAATTTCACCCATAACATCGAGCATACTCAGCCATAACAGGTGTTATGAGTTATGGCCCTTGGCAGCCCTGCTCTCCCTTCAGTTTTCTTCCTTCCACCACCAACCTCCAGTACCTAAGGATCTCCCACTTATCAAAAATGTACTGCCAGGGATACAGCTTATGATAATTACTGCAGGGAATGTAAATTGGCAGCATCCAGTATCCAGGGACTCCATTGAATGTGGACTTGTTTTAGGTGCTTTATGGAAGAAATTCAATTTAATGGCCCAATTCACTCTTAGAAGTAAATTAGGAGATTTTTATTCCTTGTTTCTCTTATCTGACTATAAGCATCACAACTTGTGTTGTATCAGATGCAAAGATGTTGGATCAGACAACTGTTGTAGTACCTAGAGAAACTACTGCTGAAGATCTGTTGGTTGTACACACTCAAAGCTACTTGGACAGCCTTAGGGTAGGTTTTGCACTTGTAATATGTGTACTATGTTGTGAAAAATTAGAAATGAGAATTAATTTATGCTCTGCAATGTACACCTCTTTAGACAGTGTGACCAAGTCATCCTACTTTATCACCTCTTAATTTATGCTTGATTTATGCATATAAAATCCTTTGGTTAACAGAAAATTAGACAATTCAATCACCTGGTTCACAATGCAGAGTGTACATGTACCTGTTGACCCATTATTTGCACTCAAAAATGCCTTGTTGTGTTAAGTTTTATTAACAAGGTCAGATGAAACATTTTCTTTCTAGTGGAGTGCTCGGGTTGCTATGATATGTGAGGTGCCCCCTTTGGCCCTTCTTCCCAACTTTATTGTGCAGCGCAAGGTCCTCAAGCCTATGAGAATTCAGACTGGGGGATCAATACTGGTAAAGTACATATTACAAAATTCATCTTGAATTGTAAATGACAATTAAGTAATTTGTGAGTCACTTTGATTGGGTATTGTATAAACTCTTATCTTAGTCACTACTCCATGGAAACATTAAAAACTGAATCAAGAACCTTTGTTTTCCAGAGAATCTATAGATAAACACTCCTGAAATAAACATTTACAATGTCTAACGGAGAATTATATTATTAGTCAGAGAGTGATCTGTAATGCTGTAATAAGAGGATCCAGTTACATGAGTATAGCAGTGACAAATGTGCAGAAAAAAAGGAAAAAGTGCTTCTGTTTAATTTATATCTTAGGTTTTCATTGTCAATCCAGAGTTTATCCATTACACAAAAAAGACAGGAAGGGCTGTTGCATAGTCATAATGTACACAATCGCAGGCTGTTGACAATATCATTTTGTTTTATTTTAGGCTGCTAAACTCGCAGTTGAAAGGGGCTGGGCAATAAATATTGGTAAGAATTTAGTAAAAAGGTTTTCTTCATTTTCAACAGAGATTATTAAAGGTCCAATCTATGTCTGCCAACTTTTCTAAGTGACAGGCATGAGATTTTTATACACTGTACCAAATTTGCTAGGATTATCAAAGACTTGACCATGTCGGGCAATTATCCAAAGACATCCAACGATTTCCACAGATATTCCAGAGATTTCCAAAGATGCAGAATATGATTCTGTTTTCAGTATCTGGATAAGATCAAGGTTTTAAAAGTAGACAATATTAGTTACACTTTTGAATAATATTGGAATAAGAAAATAATTCCATTATTAGGTGGTGGCTTCCATCACTGTTCTGGGTCAAGAGGAGGAGGCTTCTGTGCCTATGCAGACATCACATTGGCAATCAAGGTACTTTTAGCACTGTGACATTCTTGGTAACTTTTATCACTTTTCTCGGTATGCTTCAATTACACTCATATATGGGAAGACGAGATGCAGGAAGGAATGTGACAATTGGAATTTGCACAACAAGTTAGCCTTGCAGTTCTCTCTGAGTTTGCTATTTAGGTATCAAGGCATGGTAAGGAAGGGGTTGGGGGGAGGGTGGGGGTCCTGCTACATACTGTGTTCACTCTGTGTACTTGTTTGATACTTATTTCATATGCTCAACTTGGTTTTCCTTTAGTTCCTTTTCAAGCATGTGGAAAGTGTGACAAGAGCTATGATTATTGATCTTGATGCCCATCAGGTAAACAGTTCATATAGTATATATTTCAGAAGCAACCTGTAGATGAAGATATTTCCCCTCAACACCTCCTTTAGGCTGAAGAATATGTGCAAAAACCTCAACAAAACTTTAGTTCTACCCAACCAGCCAGCTGCCTTTAAAAAGCATTAACTAAATGACTGGATTAATTTAGTGGAAGGTTGAAACTAGACCAGATTCATGTTATTTATGGGTAACATCATTTTAACCTGTATGTCGATATCATGTTAGGGAAATGGTCATGAAGCAGACTTTGATGGAGATGAACAAGTTTACATAATAGATGTGTATAATGCCTTTATCTACCCTGGAGATACCAAAGTCAAAAGTAGGTCTACTGTTTGTTCTGTGAATTTCATTTCCATCCATGACTGTTTCACTGCCTAAGGTAACTGTCAACAAGATCTGGTGAATATTTTCAAAAACGTATTTCAGTCTTTGCTGCTGGTTTGATAAAGCCTAAATACATGTAGATAGCGTTTGTTGGAAACAATGCTTGCAGAAAGTAGGAATTAAAATTTATAGATGTCATAACCAATGATCCCAATTACACATCCAGTGGCCTGTTTTTCCTAGAATCCAACAGCAATATTATAAAAATTTCAGCTTAAAAGCAAGCAAAAAATCTGACATTGGATTTCTCAGATGACAGATGGAAGTTTCACAATGCCTAACCAGTGCAGAATGATGACATGTTTGACTTGGTCCAATGACTTTTTAACAACTTGAATTATTTATTTATTTATTTATTTATTTATTTATTTATTTATTTATTTAATGTTTTTCTCCAGGTGCAATAAAGAAAAATATAGAGTTAAGGCATCACACAGATGATGAAACATACCTTCCACTATTAAGAAAGTGAGTAGTACATGCGGATTTCAGTTATTATCAGGTATCAGAGCAATCAGCATTTGATATGCTTCAATCCTTTTACTGTTTTAATTATATTCCTATCAGAAATACATTTGGTCATTAAGTTGATTTGTTATTGAATTATTGTTTATCATGTTTTATGCCAACCTTATGTACTTTTACAGAGGTCAGATAAAAACATTGTATGAGTTAACATCAAACTGAAGCATTAAGGAATGTAAAAAAAATCTCTTGCTTCTTTGTTTTTTAGACACATTCCAGAAGCATTGAATGACTTTAAACCTGATATTATTGCATATAATGCTGGTAAGTTACCGCACTTCCCTGTTGTATGGTTTTCATGATTGACAGAAATAGTTTGAAAGAGAAATAGAAACATTAAAAGTGAAATTGTAACTTTAATAATGTACCTAATGTTAGTAGAACAAATTGTCTGCCACTTTTGCAAAATCTTTAATCTGCCAGCCTGCAAATTTATACAGCCTACTCTCATCATTTTGGATTTTGACATCAAAAGCATTATTATTAAAATCATTGTTTGTATAAAACAATTACTTATTTGGAATTCTGTATATTGAAATTATTTTTCTCTTTAAGGGACCGATATTCTTATAGGGGACCCTCTGGGTAATTTGGCAATCACACCTCAGGTAAGCTTAATTTAATTAATAATTTGTAATTTTAAATCTGCGACCTTGAAGCTCATTTCAGCTGGTATTTTTCGCGTACAATGTAATTGTAGAACTATTAGTTTCATTAGAGATCCCGATATGAAATGTCTGTAAATATTCCTAAAATTATAGCATAATCCCACCCCTACCCCTCTTGTTCAGACTTAATCTGTAGCCTGTTTTTGGTTTTTGTGTCTTCAGGGGCCTTTTAGTTTTATATGATTTGTTAATTATTATTACATAAATTTTAAGATGATATTCTAAACCTCTGTCTACCATTTTTATTTTAAGGAAAAATTTAGTGCTGATCACTAACAGACAAAAAGATAAATAAAATGTTGATTAAAATAAATGTTTTTCACCAAGGGAATTATTGAAAGAGATCAGATTGTATTTCAAGAGGCTCGACAGAGAGGAATTCCAATCTTCATGTTAACTTCTGGAGGATACCAGGTAGAATAACAGCTGTAACATGTAATTGAAATTTGGTCATCAAACAAAGTTCTATAAATATTTCTTCTTTTTTTTCTATAAAATAATATTCCTAACTAAACAACAGTTTTAAAAGGTTTAGATAAATTAGCTCTTTTGATTTGAGAATTCTACTTCAGTTTTGTGCCTTCTGGTGTGTTCAAGTTCATGATGTTCAAACATGCTTGTTAAATTCGATGATTTCTGAATAGTACAGGAAGTTGGTTTGACAAGAACTTGAAATCAGTATCTCAGCTATAATGAACAAGTTAGACCATGGTTCCCAGCTTACTAATGAGAAATACTTTTTCCAATGTGGTAGAGAAGAACAGCTAGGATCATTGCAGACTCCATCCTTAACTTGCAAGAACAGGGACTCGTCAGCTGCAATTATTCAGAATCTGGTAAGCTTTTTTAAGAAAATCACATATTGCAGTTTCTGTAATTTCAGGTGTTTCATTAATGTTTACAGGAGGGCAACTGGCTTTCACAGGTGGGCAAAACTTTTAAACTGAACTTTATAACAAAAACTTTCCTCTAGATGGTTAAACCATGTGGGCAAAATTATCCTCACAGCCAGTCTATTCGCTCAGTTGCCTGGCCCATAATGAAACTCCTGAATTTTGAAAGCTCTCGGCCTCTCCTTGTTTGGCTGCATTGACATTTTCATTTGTTGGTAACCATGGTGTTTATAAAGACAGAGTAAATTACTGTTATTCGTAATTAATTTTTAGGACCTAGAGGAAACAAAGGCAAGAGTGACAACCAAACAACATACAACACTTTTCAGCATCATTTGTGACGGCAGAAAAGGATCTTTGAATACACTGATGAGAAGATATCTGCAAGGTTCCATGTCACATGTAAAGCATGATGATCAAACTGAATCAATATTACTGTATCAAACCTACATCTAAGAAAGACGACAAGATGTTGTTTTTTCAATGTGACTCATTTTACAGCAGTACATGGGCTTTAGAAAATAGCTCAAAAAAAAATGTGCGCACTGTTTGGTTTAAAAGTGTGTTTCTATAACTCCATACGAGAACAGAAAAGTTGTCGTAGTCATGTTTTGGGCTGTTCTCTAAAAATGATAGAAAACATGTTGTCCATGTTTCCATTAAGTTATAGGAACACTCAGGAAAGTTTGACAAAATTTGAAAAACTTGTGGAAACACTTGCCCATGGGCTTGTGTTTCTACTAGCATTTCTTGTTCTCCCAAATTTCCACAAGTGTTTCTATAACTCAATAGGAGCATGGAAAATGTTTTCTATGAGTAGCTTTTCAGAGGGGAAAAAATGCAATTATTATTATTTTTGATTTAATTTCAATACTATCCCATATAATATTATGTCAAATTTTTAAGGTCTTTCCCCAGTATTGCATTGTGCATCCCTACTACGCATAATTTCACGCGTGATTAGCACGCGCGCATTGAAAAATGGCAACTTTTTCTTTACAGCTGGACCTCGCCATAGAGGTAAATTGTCATTTTTTCGCAAATGAGTATGTGGTTACCTATCATTTTCTTCTGTTGTTTTGAACTGAGTAATAAATTTCCCTGTGTAAAATAAACATGGACTAATCCTCAGTGTAGAACAAAAAGCAATCGTCAGAAACATGAATTTAGTAAGCAATCGTGACTACAATCATGGTGCTATTATAAGGATTTATAGGGTATAAACAAGGTGCTGTTGCTGCTTAACAAACATGGGGACCCCTCATTTTTATTTCAAAATATAAGTTCCTATAATATAAACAATCAGTAGGCAAAGTTTCACAAAAATCTCAGTGCAGGTTCTATTTCAGTGGAATGACCTTAACATGCTTTTATTGCAAGTGATAGTTCCCATGAAGTTCAGCTCTAGGGCTTCTAAATTTTCACATGAAGTGGATAACAACATCTTAGTAGTAATTACTGAAAATATTATGAAATTAATACTGTTTTTTTTTTTATTTTCTTTGACAAAAGTGATTTAAAATTTTGTTTTATTATTTCAGAAATATTAATGTCTTGTCCAGTCAAGGAGTAGTTCTCAAGGCAAAATTTTAATGTGCAGAGCAATATTGCTAGTGATAGTAAGTTCTTCACTTACTAGTATGATGTTTCCACTTATCAAATAGGTTAGGCCATACGTTAATGTTAAAAAAATGTAATTATTTTATTACTCTTAGAACTTTGACATATTATCATTGGAAAGGTAAAGAAAACTGTGAAATTTTCCATTTAATGTTTTGTTATGGTCTGCCTTGTGGGATTAAATGTGTCAAGCTATGCCCATGAAATGATATTCTACTACCTTTTTGGGGTTCTTTTGAAAATTTCCATCAATTTCATCATCACTTTTGTATGGGAGTTCCCCCAAGGTTTACATCAGAGTTGGTTAAACATGCACATTTAAAACTGACTCTGAAGTCACAAATTTTCTTAAATTTATTGCCATGTACATAAAGATATACATTCAGTGTAAATAAAATTCTGAAGACTAAATAAAATTCTTTAAAATGGCAGACACCTTGCAGATTGAAGCTTTGTTCACATCATTTGAGTTTCTCAAACCTTAGCAAGACGCTCCCAGATGCAATTTATGATCTTTTAAAATACACAAAAAGTCAACGAAAGGTTTTGCAGTGGACATCGTAACTACAATGTATTAAACTGACAAGAATGTCTCATCTACTGTTTGTGTTGAACTGCATAAAGTACGCTGCTGTAGGAGCATTAGTGTAGACCTCTTGGTCCAAGTATTCAAGCCTGTAAACAAAACAATAATTTGGATTAGCCCAAAGTAACTATTTGGCACAACATTTATTGTCAAGGAATTCCTTGATCTCTGAAGAAAATTGTGAAAAATGTTATAAATGAGGTGACTTTTAGTTGTTGGAGTCAAATCCGCCAACTCTTAAACTCATGCATCCTGCATGCTTCCAAGATCAAATTTGCAAAATTGTTTTTACAAAAACTCACTTTGCCCTCTGTTCAGCTGACAGTCTTCTGTTCTCATCAGCCTGGTCTCTGTCGATCTCCTTTTTCTTTCTTTCAATGCTACGCTCAGCCAGTATTGCTGCCTTGGCTTGTGTCAGCCTCAGTCTGTTGTATTCTTTTTCCTGCTCTTCTTCTTGCTGTTTCAGCCTCTATAAAGGAAACATAGCAGGTTTGATCAGTATGATATATATGTATAATCATGCCCAAATTAACCAGAAGTTTTACTAACTCTCCTACTGACCGATGTAACCAATTTATTAGATAGGTTGCACATAAATTGTCCTAACCTCCTTATCGTCCATCTGTGCCTTTTGAATGCGCCTTATTTCAGCAAGTTGAGCTGGGCTCATGCCCTTCCACCGATCAGTAATAACTCTGTGTGGTCCAAAGGCACTCTGGGCCACATCAGGGTTTTCTGTAAGCATGTCGCCAAACACAGAATTAGAAATTTCAGTAAAGTTGTCGTCTTGTTCCTGTTGCTTTTCTGCATCTTCCTTGGCTTGTCTCTCTCTCTTCAAAGCTAAATTCACGTCTTTAGTTGCCATGTTTATTGCACGGCGACAATCTGCTTCTGCACTTGCAAGTTCACAGGCCCTTTGGTCCATTTCCCTAGCTTTCAAATCATACAAGTGATCTGCATACTTCTGATTTGCAAGGGCTTGGTCCTTTTCATTTGTCTGCTGTTTAATCCATTCCCTGTAAAAATATATTATACACAGGTAAATAAATAACCTCTTATTCCTGATCTCAATATCTGAGTTCATAATCAATCAAATATTTTTGTTTGCACACAATTGGTCTAAATGCCTTGCACAACTGAATATGGGAATATCTGACTGACATTCCCCAATTTTCAAAACTGTGCATGTTGCAAATGGAAGATATTGTTATAATATTATGTATGAGTGCTTTTAAACCGATGGCAGTAGCAGTCCAGGATTTATCTCCAGTATTATTCTTTTGAATCAAATGGATTATTTCTACTCCCCCAATTGAATGCATTTGTTACCAATATGAAAACTGGAATTCTCTTTCAACTTATACCTTGCTCATGAAAGTGACAAGGTTTACAGACTGAGGAACCCTTTCAAGATGTCAAAGGCACATGGCTCAAAGTTAAACAAGCACTTACCGGGCCTGTTCTTGTTGTAACTTTTGACGTGCCTTGCCATTCAAATCTTCACCAACAAATTTCTGAAGTGATGCTACACCACATCGTGGATCATCATCTGAGACCCTGGCTGGCTTGTCTTTCTTCAAACTATCAGGATCATTCAGGTCAAACTCTCGTCGACCATCTGGCTGTTGATGTGAATGGCGGAACTCATTCACAGCCTTGTTCAGCTCACGAATGTCATGCTCTTGGCGCTTTTGAAGTAAAGCAGCGATCTTGTCATTTCTTGTCATGTCAGCAGCTGTAACAGGCAAGTGCTTGTTAGTGGACTTAATAACAGAACAGTTTGGAACTCTTCAGCTTTCTAAGACCTAAAGTTTTGATGTAGTTTCACTATGCATATAAAATGACTGGGTTATACTGTATGAATAGAGTGGGAAGCATACCAGTCCATACATTTACACCAAAGTCACAAATAATGAAATGTACATATCAAGGATCAGAACAGTCACTTTTTTGCTAGTAAACCTACATAGCTAAGCAACCCATGTACTTCCACAAAATGCCCCACCGAATTAATATACTGTTATAAAGGGGTAGGATTTTCATGAGTTGAAGTAAAGAAAGGTCGGAAAACTACCTTTTAGTATGTAGAGCAAAAGGGCCTGTGAAAATATATCGTATAGAGATATTAGCGACGAGGAGATTCGAGGCCTTTTTGGGGTTTGAAATAAACAACTAGGCAGGGGCGTCCGACTACTGTTACACCCGATTGTTTACTCCACGGTACTGTAGCTAAGATTTCTTTTCTATACAAGTTATAACTGTCATTTTCAAGGTGGCATGACCAGCAGTGTAATTTTTTCCAAACCGAGAGCAAAAAATTTTCAAATACCAAAAAACGGTGCCTTTATTCACCAACTAATCGACATTACTCCAACACTTACCAAAAGCATTGTGTCGTCTTTGCTCTTCAACTTCGCGTCTTGTACGGTCACTCACTTGCTCACTGAGTGCATTTAGGTCAATCTAAAGGAAATACAACCGTACAGAAATCTTGAAAAAAAATCGACGAGCTACAGACAGTTCTTAAGGCGGTAGGTGGTGCAGTAACCTGCACTAGGTATCAACAACAGCTCTACAAGTGGTTCGATGCCAATTCTTCCTCATTTCCAACTATTAAATTCGAGACGCCCTTAGAGATGGAATATGTCCAGTTAACACAAACACATGTATAGCAACAGAAATGGAGGGTTAAGAGCAGATTTTCGCCCATAGACTACAAACTAGCCAGAATAGTTTCTTTTATGTAAGCTTAAATCTTACCCCGATGGTTCGTACTCGGGCGTTGAATATTCGACTTTGCCGCTGCAACTCCCGATTTCGCCGCCTTTCTATGGCGGCGCTTTCCTTCATATCCACAGGAAGATCGAGCTTATACATTTTTCTCTTGTCTTCTTAAAGGTCTCTACCACATTTAGTTGATATCGGGCTGTATCTAAAGCAAACTCTGTTGATGGCCTCCTTTTGTAATCAGTTCTCTTGCTTTGCAGTGTTGCTAGGGAAACACAGTCCAACCTACAATGCATTGCGCGCTGAAAACTGGCCTCAATCTGGTTGTGGCTGGTCGGCAAAGTATCACGGGTAAATTTGTGAAACTCAAGAAAAAATAGTATTCAGTAATTTTTCCCCGGATTTTTTCCTAGATTAAATGAATTATAAACAATACTGCGATCCCATTGTAGAAGAAAAGGACATAAACTGAGTGTCAGTACAGCGTTTTAAAATAATCCCTTGAATATAAGCCTTGGAGTAAGCCTCTTTGCGTTAATCTCTGATTACACTACACCTCTCTTGATCCCTTGTAAACAGTTGAGCTCGAGCAATTTAATCGTACGCCGAATTTAACAAAATAGCCTCAATTTCGAAGAGACATTTCTTTAATATATTGGTCGGAAGTTTCTGCGACGAGTTAAGAAACACAAAAGTTGCGCTATTCGTTAGCAAGGGACTTGATGTGAAGATCAAACAACTGGCACTCTTTCCGCGCAGTCGATCGCAACGGTCTTTGCCCATTTTCAGTTTTTCCGATCGTGCAGTATTGCTAAGAACATCGTTTAGACTCAAACTTCAAACAGGTTTCAAACTTCAATATTCCCGTTGCACGGGGACGTTGAAAAATAACTCCGTTTTTCCAGTCTTAAGAAAAGTGTCAGTCTATTGAAGAAACAAAACAAACAAGACAAAGACATGCATGTCCCAGTGCATTAAGATCATGTGTAAGGCAAGCTAGCTTTATTTTGAGTCGTAAACGTAGGGAGTGGTTCCCCAATCTCCCGAACCAAGGGCTCATGACAAAAACGCACGACTATTTACAATAACGTTACTACTTACAATTACTATGTTCGCTAAGATAAATTAAGAATTAAAATATAAAATATTCCTAAGAGCACGACTATTTACAATAACATTACTACTTATAATACTATATTCTCTAAGATAAATTCAGAATTAATCACGTTGGTCTATAGCTATCATGATTTTGTTCTGCCAGCACTTATCATATTTTATTTATCGATTCTAGGTTTGAGATACAGCTTGAACTGAATGATTTAAAATGAAGTCATAAAAGTTACTCCCGGTAGCAACGTATGGACAGTTAACTTTTGTTTCACCTGTTCTGGACCGAACCGAAATCGGTAACGGAGTGATCTAATGGACTTTTTGATAATCTCTCAGTTTTTTAAAACAAAAATACATGGCATACCCACTCAGCGGCTTGAGGCTGAAGCAGTTAAAATGGACGGCTTTTTTGCGAGAAAATAGCCAAGGAGGATACTTTTGTAACCACCACAGGGAGACCAAAGAAACCAGAAAAGTACGATGAGGCATTTTAAATGCCACAAGCTACCAAAAATCAGGTCAGTAACGATATTGCAGAAACTCAGGAGAATGAACAAGGCTTTTGATAGGATAATTTCGAATTTGGGTACGGCAACAGCTTACTGTCAAAGCATTCGCCGGTAGAACATGAAAGTTGACAGAGATGGAAAGTGGAATTTTTTTCGTAATTGACTCGGTTCCGACAAACTGTCTTTTGGGTTACTATTTAAATATATTTGCCACCTGTTTCTGTCAGGGGACAAGCTAACTTGTACTCAACTGAAACGTTTGTTTCAGGTTCCTCCGACTCTATGTTTCTAGTCTAGTGCAAAGTTCCTTTGAGTGCAAAAAGTGACATCCGTTATGCAGCGGTGTCAGTAGATTCAAGGAAAATATTTTTTCAAAGGGATTAAAAAGCCAAAACAAGACAGGTATCACATTGTGAATTTAAATGGCAGTAGGTTGCTCTCATTGAATTGTTTGATGAGTTTTTTTGCTCCCCCTTAAAAACTAACAGGAGAACACTTGACATGAAATAAATAAGATTGAAGTTGTAGGCATGTTTTATCCTTCAATGGCAAACACTAGTGTGCGTTGAACTGCTATATTTCAGTGGTGAATTTTTTTTCATGTTTACTAGACCTTTGCCAAGAACACAGCCTTCCGAAAATTTATTTTTCCTTTAACGCGTAACAGTGTAACGAAACACGTCACGCACTAAAGCATTAATTAATTCAAAGGTTTACTGCAAATAATAACTTTTTTTTTTTTGCAGCTCAGTGGCCCATCAGATATGTTTATAAAGTTCCTTAGCAGGCATGGGGCTCTTTTTCGTATTAACCAGTCAATCTTGATTCCATAGTTACCGATCTTCCGTCAATTTATTTTAACTGTGTAATTTACCTTCTATAGGAGTTAACAAAACCAAATATCATATTGTACTAGCTTGCTTGTACAGCTGTATGTTCGTTTCCTATGGATTGAGTTTCAATCAATAATACGCTAGGAAAATCGAGACTTTCTTTTTGCGAAGTACTTTTCGAACCAAAGCTCCTGGCCCTGACAATTCGGCGAGGATCGCTGGGTTTCCCAACTTGTTTATACAAGCGTGAGCCAACGGGAGATTTGCATATCGTTTTGTTGACTCGCCTTTGAAATTCAAATTTCTCGCTATCGCAAAGTGTCAGAGTCGCCCAATAGGAGACAAAAGACAGCCACCTTATAACTCAAGTCTTGGACATCTTTAAAAGTGACGATTTGTCCGATATAGAGGACAGGTGAAGAACTGCGACATTTTGGGAGAAAGAAATTTCCTTCATGGTTTGAACGCGCCATTTTTTGTCTAAAATGATGAACGCTTGTACATTCACACGGTACGGCGTATATTTTCTTATTTGTTGCGTTGCAACCTTCTTCGTTGCCGGCAGATCCATGGCTCGTAAGTATAAAAGAAATAGCAATCCTTTTCTTTATTTGCGCTTAATCCTCGAAGCACATTAGCGAAAATTTTCGATTAATCCATGACCACAATTCATTGAGATTTTACGACAACACGAAACGATTTCACGCCGATTCTGATTATGGCAATTCGGAAATTAAGACTCGTAACGAAGCAAAATGCGAAAAAATAGCGATGTAATAATTTTTGGTTAGTACACGAAGGAGCATTCCAGTTTGCAATGCTACGGAGCTGTCATCCAAATTTTGATCTTTAACTGGGTCAATGCTGATATAGAGCCCCCAGAAATGTTACATTAAACATTTCTGTTTATCAGTAAGGTCGCGGAAAAACAAGAACAACACCTTTTGAATTTATATTAATGCTTCCCACAGATGGTTTTGTTTTATGCGTGAAAGATGTTTAGCTTTCTGACTTTTCACAGGATGAATTAATATTATGCTGTGTTTCAAAGCTGGTCGACGTTTCAATGCCACGGACTCGTTTTAAGCGATAATAGATAGCATTTCTTTTAACGTTTAAACCTCTCGGGGTCTTACAACCCGTTCAGTTCTGCTTCCGCACGCCGGCCGCAGTACAGTTTTCCGTACTTGTCATGTATTATTAAGGAACCTAAATTGTCCCAGTGTGTAACAGAAGTTTACAGATATCGACGAGCTTGTTTGGTTTTACTTTGTATTGGTTTGAAACTTAATACGATGCTGAATCTTCCATCAATGTACAACCTTTCTTAAGTTTCGGCCGTTCGTGGAAATAACGGAGCCATAATATAGAAACAGAAGCTTGCTTGCAACACCTAGGAACAAAAGAAATTTGACTGCTTAATAAGAGCTTTGCGTATGGGTCATGCGAAACTAAATTATCTATATTCCTAATGCACACAAAGGTGCAAACCGCTTTACTCAAAAACTTCGCAGTTTTTCTTAGCAACGTGAACGAAAAACCAGTCAGGAGTTGAACAAAGGTATTCTTCAGTGGATCGGCAAAACTTGTGTCTGATATTGGATGTTTATGAGGTGGACGAGATAATGTGAAGTCATCCTTTTTCGGTTTTGTAAGTTTACACAAATTCGCGAAAACCTTTGCGATTATTAAGCTCAACCGAAATTTCTATCCCGTTACTGTACGTAGTCAGTTTCTTCTGTAGTGTTTTGAAACCGATAGCTTAAGATTGGTTAGGAGACCGAAAAGCATTTGGTATAGTAACAAACGCATAATAATATAAGCAAGTAAATTTGACATGCTGAAAACAAACGTTTCTGAAATTTATCAAGGAAACGATGTTTTTGTTTTCTACTCCTGATGCTGGGTTTTGAAAACTCCAGATGACACCGGAGCACTTTAAGAGAGAACCGTTGGCTTAAGCCGAAAAACAAATGGAAGATGGAAGACTAGTAAACTTAAATTCACAATTTCATTAGTTTTTGTTTTACTTAATAATGCAACTTTTCTTGAACATTGCGGGCTAAGAAGTCCAATATCTACAACAGTTAACTCACAACCTATTGCTGATAACCAACTTTCATGTCCGTTTAGACCAGTTCTAAAATTTACGAAGAAAGGTAAGGGCTGACGTATTTCTTTGAAGTCTGGCCAAACTTTAGAACCTTAACTTGATAGGAACTTAATGATATTCCTGTATGTTTGTAGTTTGGTTTTCAGCTACTGTGCACGGCTCAAGTTTCTAATTTCTCATGGTTTGAAAACGTTTGAAGCGGAGACTCGAACCTGGAATCACACATTTACATGCTGAAAATACTGATTTCATGAAAACTTTAACCAGTCATGAATTTCGTATGGAATTCTTCTCTCAAAGAAATAATATGAACTCAACATCAAAGGCGGCAAATGCAAAATGAAAAATAAAGATAAAAACAACGGCGAACTGAAGGGTACTTAATTTAAAAGAAAGTTTCGAGGTTTTAAGTGTTGCAACAATCAAATGAACCTCAACTTTTTTCTTGTTCTTGTTGTGAACCATGATTGACGTCATAAGATAATGGCAATATCTGTAGATCCTCTCTCACAGAAACAGAGAGAAGCAATCGACGAAAAGACAGGGCTGTCCTCGACATGTCAAAGAGCTCTTGCAAGCGAAATATCTTTAACAGTTCTTGTGATATAAGGATCCGCTATAGGTGTGTGCCTTAGTTGCTATGGTGATACTACAGGGAAACAATGATTAAATTTTTTATGCATCGGAGATCTAAATTATGAGCATCAAAGAGCCGATCTAGCGTCTGTTTTGATTTTCACGAAGCATTTAACCCGTAGGTGGACATTTTTTGAGGATTCCGTCAAAATGTTTAAGTGCCGCAAAACTATGTTGTCATGAGCGAAGTGCTTGTAAGTTTACGATCTCAATTGCGCATGCGTAAATACCCTCAGCGTGAAGTGCTTGTTTTTCAGACGCAGCTTGCATGAATGAATTCCAAGACGACTGTGATGATGACAATGACGAAATGCATCATATTGTCAGGCGCTCTATCGCAAATGTAAGTTTCTTTACTGCTCACATCATTTTTAACCCTAATCTGCTGCTCCATTTCATTTAAGGAGAGACAAGAGGCTTTCTCCTCGATTTACAAGACCAAATATAAAACTAACTTTTCAGTGAAATAGTCTGGAAAAGAAGCGTGAATTATTTTCTCAGTTGTTAATGAATGATTCATTATCTTTTAGCCTTCAACAGTCTCGAAATCCTTCAAAGTCGACTTCTCTCCAATAGTTCAGAATGTTACTTACTACAACACCGGTGACTCGATGTCTTTTCAACTCAACCTGACACACAACCAATCCGCAGGAGCTGTCGATTTGAAGAACAACCTCAAAGTTGTTCTGTGGTCGCAGTATCTCGAGCCTGTAAACAGCTCACTGTCCGTTGTAGCCGGAAGTATCAATGGTACAGCGCAATACAACTCCAGCGCGATTTCTTTTGATGTGACATCGCTGAATAGTGGAGACGTAGTGTCCATCACTTTCGAGGCCACAGTCAAAGACTCAATTCAGCCTTTGTCGAATCTTTACTTTGCTGTACTAGTTACTGGTCAGGATGGCAGTAATAACAATTACCACTATGGCCCAGTTCCCTCGCAGCCAACCCTGTATGCCGTGTTCCCAACAGTGTCACTGGCCAGAACTTCGTACTCATGTAAGTATCACTCATGTGTCCTTGCGTATTATCGTAGGGACTGGTGTAGGTCATTTCGCTTTTTCTTTAAAAGCAAAAATAACATTTCGTCTCAAGAACAATAATTCGACCGATTGATAGAGTCTGCAACACTTAGTTATTCAGAATTAGGGAGAGGTATAAAATGAAAAAAAGAATATTGAGCGGGATATGTCCTAAAGAAATATAATCAGATTCGTTAACGAGAATTCGCAGAAGATCTAAGCTTGATCTAAAGCACGGCTATGTACTTGGTCAGAGTGTTTTTATAACATAGATGAATCAAATTACCTTTACTTGCGGTAGCAATTGAATAGCAATTCTTGATTTGGTTTTCCCTGATACAGTTCAGCAGACTTCTGGGCTGAAAAATTTAATTCCCTGCCTTTAAATTGACTTGCAGACCTATGGGTAGGCAATACGACTGGATATACCATGACTGTCCATTTACCAAAACTCAACTTTTCTCTGCTGGTTGAGATAAGCACCAACATCAATGATTTCTCCTTCATGGAACTGCACAATGTACAAGTCAAGAATCCTGGAGGAGGGATACCAAATGCTGTCGCTTCATATGACTCCAGCGATGAAGTGCCCTTCAATGACCGCGCTGTTCTGGACTTTGGAAACTTAACTGTAAGTGATAATGTTGGTGAAGTTGTTGCAAAGGCACATGCTTCGCAATGCGTGATATTTAGAGAATCGTGTCTAGAGTCTAGATTTAATGTTCACGTATGAGATAATGATGACAACTGTATGGTACGGAGTGATGCAGAAATCTCACCACTTACCAGAGTTTAGTGGCAGAGCATGGCTGGGTAGGTGAGTGGGTGAGTAAGTTGCTGAGTGATTTGACGAGGCGCCTTCTGAGGTGAAAGGTAAAGTCTGGATACGAGCCAAGTGGCCCATCAGGCCAGAACTTATCCCGGTTTCTGTAGCATGAAGCGACTAGGAGTATCTCTACTCCCCCCTAGATGGGATGCTAGTCCATCGCAGGGTTACCCCCAGCGTTAGGTTCGCCGGTACCCATTTATACACCTGGGTGAAGAGAGGCTCTGAGAAAGTAAAATGTCTTGCCCAAGTACAATGTCCCCAGCCAGGGCTCGAACCCGGACCGCTCAATTCGGCCGGGAGACGAGCGCACTAACCACGAGGCTACCGCGCCTCCCATTGCCTTCTGAGGTAACGACGTAAATTCTCGTCATGGAAGAATCTCGTTTTGTGATATTTCGCGAGTTCCAGCGAGGCAAGACTTCCATCACTTCCCAATAAATTCAGGTGAATTTATCTCTGTTCCATCTTATTTGTTTTTGTTCAATTTGTTTTCATTGCCAAGGTTTCTGGCAGCGACGCATCCCCAAACAAGATTGTGATAGAATACAACGTCACTATCAAAGATCATCCACTGCTAGCTAATAACTCAAAACACTGGGTGGGCGCAGGCATGCGCAGTGGCTACCAAATGCTGTGGGTGGGCCAAGAGGCGCTGTACGTATACAAGGTGTGTATTATGTCTTTGTGTCAGACTGCAAATTCTCCTTACATGTCTCCATACGTTTTGCATATTGTTAGTTTAGAGAATTCAATTGATATCAGTGAAGTTTTCCCGTGATGAGCAGAATCAGTTTACTTTCAAGCATTTTTCCTTGATTAATTAACAAGGCTGAGTGGAGGTGGCTTTTAGTCATAGGTGACTCAACTGTATAGAAATTTACTACTCTCAATATTATATCCAGAAGAGAAGCTCTGCGTCACTCTCAAAAAAATATAGAAAACAACAGACATTTCAGTGTGTTGCGTCACAAACATTTTGAACTGTATTTTGCTTTCATTCGTGTGCGTTAAGGAAAACGAGAATCACTTCTACTAACCTGTTTAACTGGTTACCCCACTAAGCAACTCACTATCATATACAATTTGTATGGTTTTCTGAGCGCATTAATTGTATTCCATGACTTATGTTTATAACCTGTATAATAACCCGTATTTTCCTTCTTATTTGTCTCAAACAGAGTGAGCCATCGTTAACTGCCAAATTTACAACCACTAACGACACTGTCAGTAATCGATACTTGATTGGAGATATGCTGTTTGTGAACTGGACTGTCGAGCATATGGAAAACACATCTTATGAGGACGCAAAAAATGTACGAGTATCTTTCTACTCCAACACTCTAAAAATTTTGACGGCGACCTACAGTGATCCAAACAACGCCAGCCAGTCATTGAAAAAGAAAGACGATTTTCATTCGGATGAAATCTTGGTCCCAACGTTATCACAAGGTAAGTAATGGCTTTTAAAAAGAAATAAGAAGTCGGTAAAATTCAAACGGCACCTAAAGATTATCCTTAAACTTTCCTTAAAAATCATACTAATAAAATTTTTAAACGTGTCTTCATGTTGTTAGCACTTTCTTTATTTCACATAATTGCAGCATTCAATAACAAAAATATGTCTGGGCTCCTTTTGTTGACAGAACATTCCATCTTATTAACATCTATTATTTTTTTGCTTTTTTATCTTTTAGGCCAAACGATCTCTGGGGATTTAGTCCTGATTGTTAGCGACAGAATCTCTCCACTGGAGCCTCTTGATATCTTCATGCAGCTCAAATATCAGAACTTAAGAGAAGATGAAAAGCTCAACACAACCCATAAGCCTTCGCCGTCTTATGTGGCTGGAGTCCCAGGCTTCTCGCTCAGACTCAACGAATCAACCAATCAGATACGAATCGGTGGCCGCGCCAAATTTTACTTCAATATATTAATGAGACGAATCGTTTCCACTCTGACAGTAGAGGTGCTTTTTTTTTATGAAAAAATATATTTTGTAGTTAATTACGAGCTTGAGCCACTGGCTCGTCAATGTAAACTGTTTTGTGCCACTGTTCCATCGCATTTATTACATTGCGTTGTTGTTTTATTACTCTAAATTAAAAACTGGATGGTGGCTTCAACGAATACTCTTTTTACTTTGTATCTCATCTCGAAGAACTGATTGATTCAGCTTAAGTAGTTAGAGAAGTTGCTAGGTTTCATTTGCAAGAAAACGCTTGGAGATCAATACAGCAATAAAAAATAATAGGAAGTTAACAGTTACTAAATTTTCAGAGCTCGAGATACCCAGCTTTAGAAAACCTTTCTTTTGAGTATAGATGAGTATTCAGATTTAAGATTCTTATTATTTGCTTTATTGACAAACACAATTTTACACTGATTAAATTACAATATCAACAAGGAAAAGTGAGAAAAATAGAGAAAAAAATTAGACTAATATGTGTGACATATTTGGCATCAGTTAAAATCAGCCAGTTATAAGCTTGCGGAGAATGTGCATGTACCATACGTACGTTCAAGCGCTGTAGGCGATGTAGCAGTGATGTAGTGATGTGACCATGTTCAGAATATATGCCAGAGCTTGTTTAACAATCGAAAACTTTTCTTTCGCTTCCGGGCAAAACTAGCAAAAACCCTGGATTATAAACACACGTTGCAAATAATATGTCATACGCTCCAATTCGACGATAATGCAATGATACTTGAAGGTCAAAGCAACAACTTCACGAAAAGATAAACTCGACCTGCCAGCGTAAGCACTTTAGCATTTGTGGACAAATACTGAGGTCTTTATTTTTAACATTGCAGGTAATCCTTCCTGTGAATGAAACTTCAATCATGTCTCTCGTCTCATTGCAAGTTGTCGGTGTGGGTAAAAACATAAAAAATAACGCTGCCCTTAGCCAAATGACAGCACAACTCAGTTCCACCGTCGGAGACCCAAAGCTTCACGATCGCGGCAAGATCGACTTCGGCACGGTCGAAAGTACGGTCGGCGACGTAGATCACCCAGATAACAAGATCATGTTGGAATTCGAGATTATTGTAAACGACCACGCCAACGTGACAAATGGTTCAAAGCACTGGGTGGGGGTCGGGGTGCGCGGCGGAAAGCGCATGATGTGGATCGGAGACTTTGCACTGATAGCAGATGTTCCTGTGGACAGAAGACCGATTTTGCAAGTTGTAGCGAGTTGTGTTGTTCCGGGCACTAAGCTCTCATGCAGTGAGGCTACCACTCTGGAGAGAAGGTAAAATAAACTTCAATGTTACTAGTATCACGTTTGCTGTCGCCTTACCGAGAGCGTTCAGTTGTTCGTCTTTTCGATGTAAGGAGACCTGGTTGATTTGTAGTTTTGATGAGGTTGGGTACGGTTTATAAAGGGTTCACGCTATTGTGTTATGTATCTCTTCAGCTCGAGAGTGCATTTCAACGGAACAGTGTCCCATGCCGAGCAATCGCAGCAATACGCAGATAATGTGAACGTGTTTTGGATGATGCCACCGTATGTGAATTACACTACGCTGGAGAGAGATCCTGAATTGAATTACTTGGAAACTAAACAAGGACCCAAGTTTAGCGTGAGTTGATCAGTAAATAGATTGAAAGACTGAGAGTAGACGGAGAGTAAAGCTTAAAATAAATGAACCAACGAACAAATACACGGACGAAGAGCGAACGGTTGGCTGAATAGCATTGTTAAATCGAGCGTTTTCCTTCCGTCAGAGAAAGCATAGAAAGAGACGACCTTCCGTATATACACGAGTCATGTCTGTTTCTATTAAATGTCGAGATTTTTATTTCCAGTTTGTCAAGGGAATGCACTTCCTAGACCAGTTTTCATTCTCAGTCGAAGGGAACCTGGATCCTGATGGACTTATGCCTCCAGGCGAAAATTACGCCGTGTCCCCGATACAGCTGTCCTACAGTCCAGCAAGCATGTCAGCCATATATGGAGCTCCACCCGTACCAGTGTCCCTTAAGTTCAAGTCGCCAGGTAAGGGAGGGAACGGGCTCCAGGACCTTTCTATAGAGCTCATAGGCTGTTATAGGAGTCGGAGGGAATGAAAAGAAGAGTTATCTTTAATGAAACCCCTACCCTGCTCCGGAAGAGATGTAATCCACCTTAATCCCTAATTTAAAATTAACATTGGGTAACGTTTCTTTGCCGGGTTAAGTTAGTCTTTCCGATTTAAGCAGTAATACGAGAAAGTGGAACAACCCAACATTATAATGGAAGTTATTTCGTGACAACATTAACATATACTAATACTAATTTATAGAGGCAATCCATTAATTTCCCTTGGCGCTTCACAAAAAGAAAATGAGAAAAATAGTTTAAAATTTAAAAAAAAAATAAAAAGCTGATAAAAGGAGAGATAAGTTAAAAGGTCTCAAAGAAAATTAAAGAAATGTGCTTTTAAAGACTTGTTTAAAAAGATATGTTTCAAATGTATTTTAACACTGATTTGTTTCGTTAACGGCACATGACCAAATAACAGGAACTCATTAAGAAGTGGAAATGGCTGATTTGTGGAAATTGTTTACCCATGACATGATAAAGACCTGCCATCACGTGACCAAGACAGACAGACTGACATTCTTTTTTTTTTTATTCTTTTAAGGTGATGGTGCTCCTGCGGGAACGCCTTCAGAGCTTCCAGGTATGTCATATTCTTGAGCTTGATGTTCAAATTCATCCAGACATACAAATAGAGTAAAGAACCGCCAGAAGAGCTCGTCTGCTATTTTCTAATTGTCCCAATCAACCAGCCGTCTAATCAACCAACCAACCAACCAACCAACCAGTTAACCAACCGATTGATCAATCCATCGATCACTCATTACATTATAAGTCAAATTATCCTCGCATTTTAACTGGTTCTTACTTGTGATCGATTGGAGGAGAGACGTATAAATAACCACCGTCATTACCATTTTTTTGTATTTCTTTAATTTTTTATACAAAACAGATTCCATGTCCCGTGCTATTGTTCAGTAATAGATCACAGAAGATGTTAAAATGTGGTTAGAGCATCAGTGACACACTCGCCTAACGGCTCGTGTGCCACTTTTGTTCTTATCACAGTTTGATGTCATCTGTGATCAATTACTGAACGGACGCACGGCGACATGGAATCTATTTGTTAAATTGAAAATTAAATTAAATTTTTAAACCTAAATGTGTTATACTTTCTATAAACGTTTTCTTTCCAGAGATATATAGCCGAGGATTTCTGGTGCACAAAACTCAAGACATTGTTTACGTGTGTCAAAAATCAAGCGACAGGTAAATATATCACGGTTACATTGCAAGAGATTATATCTAGTCTGATTATCAGTTAAATTTTCCGTACCACAGACTAAGGGTAACAAAAGCAAAGAAATTCAGCAACTCGTGAAGGATCAACATTTGTTGATGTATCACTAGATTTTCAGAATCCACCAAAATCAAAAGGAGAATACTGCCTGATCAGATCTGATGTTTTTTTCACTCTAGGTTGAAGTCTAGCTGCTTCTCGACGGATGACAAGGCACATGCGTGGACTGGTAACACATAGATTTCATTTACACGTTCAAGTTATAGTTCAAAGTAAGATGTTGCAGTTCTTGCGAACCAAAGCCATAAACATTGGTTTAATTAAGAGTGTTGGAGCACTCGCTCATTTTAGGTGAAGAGCGCAGGGATACGGTATAGAAATTGAAACGTGATACGTGAGAATACCCGCCACGAAGGGCTCGTGCTATGTACTTATTGACTGACTGGGAGGGCCGGACGGGATAATATTTGATTTGAGGTCAGGACCGAGCGCAGCGAGGTTCGCACGTTCTCACCGAATGTCAAATATTTCCCGTCCGGCCCGACCTCAGTCAGTCAATAAGCAATTTATCACATGGAAATTTTTGTTTTTCAATTTGTGAGGAGTGTTGACTTTCTATCTGTGCTTTCGGAGTAAGTTGGCACCTGAATTAGTTGTGCATTAGTAAGACCGTACGCGTTTTTTCCGGCCCTGACAATCACTTTGATGCGTTCGGTCCTCATACGGGACATTTTTCGTATGGTCATCCAAGGAAATAGTGCGCGTGGCTGTACTAGTTATATGATAACAAAGCGTATTGCACGACACTGTAGGCAACATAACTGCGATTAAAGGATGGATTTCGTTTGAAGTCATTGTAGCATGGCCAACCTTTTTTGACATGGTGTCCATGGTAAACATTCAAATCTAAAGTCTTAAAAGGGCTTTTCATCGAAACTAGATGGTCATAATAAAGGCGACTGATCACGGTGAAAACTTGGACCTTTTCACTCCATGAAAAACAGTGTTAAGAAAAGGCAAACTGTTACAGAGATCATCTAACAATAAGTGCAAAATAGAAAAAGCTAGCTAAACAAATGAAAACAAGTCAATTTTTTTTCTACTAGTACCTACTTGTGAAGGAACCTATTTTACGCGTTTGGTAAAATCAGTCTAATTGTAGACAAAAAAATAAAAATGAAGTCAGATCAATACTGCACCAGTCAAAGACATTGTAAATGAGGCTGGAAAAATCGTGAAAAGCCATGTATCTTGGAAACGTATACGTTGGAGCGATTGAGTGATTTATTTAGCAATGAAATGTTTGGATTTCTCCTTCAGCTATGGATCAACAAGTCGGCTATGTGATTGGCCAAGATGGAGAGGACTTGTACGGTATAGCGTGCAACAACCGCGCTTACATGCGTAAGCGAGGTATTCAAGGTGCTTGGTATGGCATCGAGAAACGGGTCTGGGAGGAAGCCAAAGCAAGGAACAGCAACATCCAGGAAAACCTTGTTAAGATCGAGGAAAATGACTCGAACACCGGAGATCCAATAGCTAGCATGACGAAGCAGACAACTGATACAACCAAATGGGGAGGTAAATGTCCCTAAGGATTAACACTCTTTAATTTCACCTCTTGACTCGAACTGCGATATGCGAGCAGCCCCTTATCCATTCCTTGCTTGCTCATTCAATTTCTTCCAGATATTGACAAGTCATTTTTAAGAATGGGGTATAAACACGACTGCTCAACATTGAATCGCTTGTTCACTCATCTTGATCTTCGCGTCTTGTTTTATATTTCAGGAAACGCAAAGGGAGTGCACATCAAAATCGGGAACGTCTGGTACCTGAAGGCTCAGTGGAAATGCTGCGGAAATTAAGCCAACGTTCCCACGTTTCTTTGATTATTTGAGTCCATCTTGTGGGATTTATAGGACAGTATATTAATTCCGTAGAGCACTGCATTTAACTGTTTTCTGAAAAATCACACAGGAATCAGAACTTTTTCGCACGCTTTTCCAGCTTTCTTAGTCTGAAGTGATTTCAAGGATCTAATTTGTATTATTTGTTCGAAACTTCGTAAAAGCAATACCTAAGTAACGAGTCGCTCGCGACTGAGGACCGGCTAAAGATCCATTTCAGTTACATGATTGATGTAAATAGTTCGAAATATTCGTGGTAGTACTCATGAACTCCGGGTATATGTTCTAACCCTGAAATACTCAGTTTGTCGAATAAAACATTATGGACACGAAGTCGTAGAATTGGTCATATTCTTAAAGGCATTTGGGCCAAAAGTTAACATTAACAAAGTTCTACATATCCAATCCTTTTCTGACGTCACTTTCACTCTTTAGTCATACACAGTTACAAAGAAAGTTCCGTTCATTTGTCAGTATTAAGCTTTTAGAAATTATGCTTATCTCGAAGGGGTTGTTCTTTCAATAATGTCATTCTAATGAGTCCTGAAAGTGATTTGTCATTTCGATAAACTCGACGTGACAAAAAACAATCAGAAACAAGACAGGTAAAGGTAAAGTCTGCATACGAGCCAAGTGGCCCAGCAGGCCAGAGCTTATCCTTGTTTCTGTTGCATGAAGCGGCTAGGAGTATTTCTACTCACCCCTGGATGGGATGCTAGTCCATCGCAGTGTTACCCCCAGCATTAAGTTTGCCCGTACCTATTTATTCACCTGGGTGAAGAGAGGCACTGGAGAGTAAAGTGTCTTGCCCAAGAACACAACACAATGTCCCCGGCCAGGGCTCGAACCCGGACCGCTCGATCTGGAGACGAGCGCACTAACCATTAGGCCACCGCGCCTTCCACAAAGCCTAACAAAACACACGCAAATCAGCTGGGTAACCAACTTAAAACTGCGCGACAATCAGAAAGGCCAACCCAGCTAAATGAATGCCAAAACGAAGGCCAGTCAGTTAGACTTAAGACATACAGTAAAAGCCTGCGAGTAAGAACCTGCATTTTGCCGAGTTAGGCTAAACAGGTTCTCACATAGAGGGTATCTAGCAAACATTTAGGCTACTAAGGTTCTTTAAAGGGTTCTTATTTTCTTAAGAAAATAATTTCAGAGAAGTTTTCAAATCTAGTGGTTTTCAGCCTATTCCTTACATAAAATTAGCATAAAAAGTATTTGTTTCTGCAATAATTAACAATTGTTCACCGAAGTGGAGGTAAATATCCATCACTTTCACCGACACTGAGGTGAATAATTGTTTTAGTATATACCACACAAGCTGAATAATTAGCGGACCAAAACGTTATTTTGTGGGACAAGCGGTCGGAAATTTTAAAATCTCTCGCGCCGGGTGCTCGGAGGTGAATGGTACTTGCTAGTCACCTCCGAGTTAACCAATCAGAGCGCGCGAAAAGCACTATTCACTTGTGTAGTATATACTGACTGACATGTCCACGTAAAGGGTCATGTTGAAGTCTTACCTTTGTGCATAACATTACATGCTTCCTGACCGTCAACGGTGTAAGATCCCAAACGTTTCTAACACAACTTATGATTTTTTTTTTTGCATGCAACATGCACTATCATTTCCACACTGATTAATAATAGTGATAATTCACTGTGAACACAAAGTAAAAAGTCTCATGTCACCAACCACACCCTTCTGTGGACCCTGCTACATTGTAGTTACAGTTCACAAACTGATCCATTGTTAAAGATAATTTGAAATAGAGAAAAATAGGGAATCTTTAACTTAAAACTTATAGTCTTCAAGTCCTTGGGGTCTGACCAGGTCATCCTCAGATCCATCAACAGTAATGAGCCCATCCAGTTTTCTGGAAGAGTCTCAAAAAAAATGTATTATCTTTTTTTAGTTTCTTCCATGCTGCAGCTGTCCACTTTGTCATATTTTATTTTTATTATTATTATGTGATTTTGGCAACACTGTATGGTGATTCTATTTAAGTACAAAGCATCGGCATTCAATTAAACATTTGAATGAATATGTGAAGGTACCTGTGTTTCCATAAAGGATGGCAAAATGCTATTTGTTCAATTTAGTGAATATTTACCTATGATTCAGAAAAACAGAACCTGTTTGAAATTTTAGGCTAAACAGATTCTTGCACAGAGGGGGTCTTACTGGCACATTTTAGCTTGGCAGGTTCTTAAAATCTCGGTTCTTACTCGCGGCTTTTTACTGTAAATTAATCAGCAAAATTAATGTAACAAAGCACAGATGTTAATTGAAAATAGGTTGTTACAAGAGGACTTCCTAGTCCTCTCTCACAAGATGACGAGTCCTCGCTTCATCGGAATAACATGACATCCTCTTTTCCAACAAAAAGGTGATTAATAAAGTAAAAACAAGCATTTGATATATTTAAAATAATAGTTTTATTTCTCTCGGTAACTTTAAAGGCACGACTGCAAAAGATGTTTCAATACTGACGCCATGCATAAGACGGGATACATAAGAAGTCCTCATGTAAATTACTCTTACATACATGCTCATATGTCTCTAAGCCAAGAGAAGATCAAGGTAGAGCTTCTTTTGCTCTAAGCGAAGGTCTACAAATCCAAGAACATAAATGGTTATAGAATTCTGTCGATAGACAAAATTAAAGCTTCTTAAAATACAGCTGCTTTGGTCTCTTGTGAAGAGTTATTTTATGATATCGTATTATTGTCACGCTTTGTGCTCGACTTTATGATGTGAATTTCGAATGGTTTCCCGTTGTCTCTTTTTTATTCGAGTTAAGGGACTTCAAACAACACCAGGGCCCTCAGGACTACTGTACTAATGCCTTAAGTAGGGTTACCTTACGAGACACACTGCGCCAAAACTGTAACTAATATCAGATGGAACGCAATATTCAGGTTTTTGTACTTCAAGTCTACCTCTGTGTAGCGAATACCACATGAATGCCAAATATTTAAAAGCTTGTTTCCATTAGCAGCGTAAGCAAAGCTTGACAATCTTTTATTCACCTCGCTAGGAATTACTGCCACGTAAACTCATTCATGAGTGTAAGTGCAGTGAATATGGAAATTTGTGTTTCCTTGTGTCTCTAATTGTGTTGTCAAAATTATGATGCCAAGTGAAAAAAAAAGGATTGCATTCGTTTTGCTATGTTATGTTACTGGTGAAAACCAGCCTTTACGAGGTGTAAAAAAGAACTGCGCCCAAGTAGGAAATTTTCATTTCAGAAAATTTATTTTTTCCAGTGTGAAAATTATTAGTAAAGTACTAAAAAAAAAAAAATCATTTAAAAATATCACTAAGTTATGCAACAGTAATATTAACCCGTTTTTAGTATTATTGCTTACTAATTCTATTACGTTCGTCATGTCCTTTAGCTCCTTTGTACTTGAGGTTGAATTTACAATCTCGGGCACGCTTCTCTAGTAACGTTTAGAAAGACCTACTGCAAACGTGATCACGAACCTTCACACCTGTGTTTCACGCAGAGGCCAGCTAAAAGTCGTAACGCGATACGAACACAAACATCCTGTGCACGAAGCGCGACGCCAAATCGCCAGTCTCGAAATCAGTGACATCTCCGCGGAATTCCAGCAAGAAAATCTTGGGGCCTTCGATTCGTTTCTTGCTTTTGATGTATGCAATCACCCCGTTACTCTCACCTTTCGTGTCTATTTCAAAGTAACCCTCTTCGTTTCCACGATGAAAGTAAAATGTTATATTCGGGGTAATCCTGTAGCCTGTAGCGACAAAACAGAATGAAGAGTGACGTTATTTTCGGCTCAAGTGGATAACACGTATAAACAATATCGATGTCAAAAAAAAAACCAAAACAGAGAAGTAAACAAAAAGTCGAGCTTTCAGCTACGGACGAAATAATAACAATGAATTTTAGGAAACCGGAGAGGACTACGAGCTGATCGGATTTCAGAAACCGCTGATAGAATCGTGAGGAACGCAAGTAAACAGACTTGTGTCTCCGCAAATTTAACTCTGCACTCGCTAGAGTCGTTTGTTCTCAAACTCATTAATAATTCATCAAGTTAAAACAAAGAAAATCACAAGCGTGAACGAGGTTGGATACCCGGTCTTAATTAGCAGAGATTTTACTTCTCCGTTCACTCCTTAGTTTTTGTTTCGATTGAGAAAATATATCAAACACTCGAGACAGTGTTTCATCGGCTATCCAAGGACCTCGAATTTCGTCAAACAAGCTCCGGTGCGCGTCGTATTTTCAACTCTCTTCTCGGTGTTTGGATATCCCGATGAAACACTGTCTCTCGTGTTTGATATATTACTTGAAAGCGTCCAAAGTTACAAGTATCTCTTCGTCTACACTGTAGTGCTTTCTGATTGGTTGATTGATTGATTGATTGATTGATTGATTGATTAATCGATTGTCTATTGTGCGCGAAAATCCAAACTTGAGCTATAACTAATCAGAGAACTACTTAAATCTCTGACAATAATTTAAGTTTTCGATAGTAACATTACATGACTATCCAAACCCCTCAAATCTAGCTCTTACCATAAGTGACAATACGGTAGCTGAAAATTGTCGACGGTGGATCGTTGCTGCGTAGCTTGAACGTCCACAAACTATACCTCCGCACCTTCCTACTAAAGCAGGCCAGGTCCCCATCTTTGCAACTTCGGTCGCATCTCCTAATCAAAGATAATAATAGATAAGGCCAAGGGTTAGGTCTGCTTCGATCTTTGAGGGATCGGAGAAGCTGGTCGCGTGTTTATATGAATTTCACGACAAAAAACAAATTTACGTTGTTGCTGGAGCTCTTTCTAGGGGTACTCAATAATTGCTTCATTGGTACGTCTCTTTTGCCTTATAACTTGAAAACATCCCCCTCCTCCCACCCCTCGGTAATACGAAGGGACGATGTCTTGACTAGATATCATGACAGTCTTGACTCGGGGCATTCCTGTTTTGTCTATTACAATGTCCGTTGAAGTTAAAACGTATAAAAAACGAAAACTCTGTAGAGGAATGGTACGGCAAGCAAGAATAAGGTAATTATTTTATATACTTACGTATCAGAGACTTGTTCATAGTCTGAAGGACACGTCATTTTAGCAATGCACCTGTAAGAACCGTATGTATTGAAGCAGAATTCATTGTCTTTGCACTGAGCTCCAGCTTTGCATTCATCAAAATCTGAAGCATGGGAGAAAACGAGTGCGTTATTCTGTGTTTTCTCAACTCTATTTTTGAGAACTGGCTCTGCTTCTGAGAACTCGCTGTTTTCGTTAGAGTATTGGAGTTGTTATGTCGTTGTTAAACGGGCAATGTGAATCTGAAAATCTGCGGTGCCCCTATATAACGGCTCACGGTAACTCGAATAGTGACTGCCATGGTTTCAGACGTCTTTCGTTCTTTATTTTTAAAGCGTTACCACGTTTTTTTTATTTTTAAAAATTAAAACGTTACAATTATCTCAGTACAAGATTATTACAAACAAAAGGCTATTTACAATACTTGAGTAGATAATTACACACACTATAAAACACAACAACATAACGAATAGTCATAGCTTTGCAGTCTGGTCTCATGAGATTTGAAGGAATATTTCCCTGAATGATTCTTAAGACGTTTACGAATACGGAGAAAATGGATCGGGGGATAAAGGACTTTTAAAAAAGTAGAGATTTAAAATTAGATAGATAGATAATTGATAGATTGAAAGAATACCCCCACATTTACAGTCCTCATTTTCTAGATTTCTCGCCAGAAGTCCAGCGATTTGGTCTGGTGCTCTTACCTGAGCAATAGTAGCCGGAAGAGTTGTAACCGCTCGGACAAATGCAACGAAAACTTCCACCAGTGTTTAAACAACGGTAAGCACATTTAACTGAGTCACATTCGTTCCTATCTGCAGGAAAAGCACAACATGACAATAACAATTTAGTGTCAGTAGGCTGAGTCTACAATGAGAATGAACCCAGTGAATGTTGTTGTTTGGGTATTGCCGACTCAGCAATGATGTGCTTGTTTTGTAAGTTCTGTATTCTGGAGGGGAAATTTCACATTTTATTCCAACGGCCAATGAAAATGTTGAAAGCCGTTTATATTCATGGTTGCGTTTTCCGGCCACGACTCGACGCGACAAAACCCACAAACTCAAAACCCAAACCAAAACAGCAATCTAAGTATGGATTAAAGGGATATACAATGCCTTCTTGTGCTAAATAACTTGAGACTTGCGTGTACAGTGATACATCAACTCTCTGGCGAGATATTTCACGACGTTGCTTAAATAGAGGTTATTAAACGGCGGCGCGAAGATATGAATTATATTTTAGAGTGGGAAAAACAATATTTTACGAACAAACACAGCGTGTAAGTAAACTTTTGTTCCAAACACGAGAAAATGAAAAAAAAAAAAAAAAAAAAAAAACGGGAATGACGTCATCGATATCTTCACCAGTGAGATTATGGAGTGACGTGTTTTCCAGTAAAACACTCGTGCCAATAAAATAACAACTATTCTTCTTATTATGTTATTATTAACGTAATAAACTTTAGTTTAAATATTTGCAGAATTTGAATCACTTTTACCTTTACAAGTTCGTCCGTCGGAACTCAGCTCGTAGCCCCGTCTACACCGACATACAAAGGACCCCAGGGTATTTTCGCAGACTTGGGAACATCCAGAAATACCTTTAGTACACTCATCTATATCTGTTATCAAAAAGGAAGATCATTATATTAACAGGCACGTGGGTCTGCAGGGAGTACTGGAACCTCAGTTATCAGTTCAAATTTTAACCAATCTCACAGTTACCAGTAAATTTTCCAGATCTCAGATCTCCGCTATATCAGTTGAGAAAAAAGTAATTTCTCAACCTCTTTCCCAGGGTCTTTCATCTTACCGGCCCCTGGAGCGAGAGAGGAGAGACTCTGGTTGGGTCTGGTTACGTGTCTCCCAGAACCTGGGAGATGACAATTAAATTCAGTGAACGGAGTGGTGACTTAGTAGGAAGTTTGTCTATACTGAGCCTACGGTAGTGCGAGATGTGTTGTCACCAAAATAAACTTTGAAAATGTTCAGACATGTTTGTTCAGTTATTTGCTGCATTCTGCTGTCATTTGCCGTAACAAATAGTCGCGGCGTTCAACATTATCTGCGATGTCTTACCTCTGCATGTTCGTTTATTGGGCATCATCGCAAAACCCTTCCTACAACGACAGACAAATGAACCAGGTGTGTTTTGACAAATCTGGCTGCAGCCTGATCTTCTTTCATTACATTCATCGATTTCTGAAGAAAAGGGCAAAATGTCAAGAATTCATAATCTCTTCCGCGTGTTGTTAGTTGTCACATGATGCCTTTTTTCCATACCATACCGCGACTTAGTCCAGGATGGGAAGTTTTTTTTAAAGCGGGTAACACTCTCTTCCTCTCCTAGCATCACGTCCAGTAATGGGCACCGATTTCTATTCAACAATTAGATTATGAGCTCGAGATTTCTATTGCGTGATAGTTGATGAGGGCGCAGCCCGAGTCAACTATCACGCATAGAAATCGAGAGCGAATAATCTAACTGTTTTAGTATAAATCTACTGGTCGTTCAAAACTTTATCTAAATCCTCTTCGCAGACACTTTGAAAACGCAAGAGTGGCCGCAAGTATGTTAACTAGCGCACAATGCTAGGCTACTCACTATCTACAGCAGAATAGATAGTGAGTATTGTAGACAATCAGAGATTGAACAGCATTCGTGATAGAACGTTGGTAGATTTATGCTAATCTTGTGTGGAGTATTACATATAGATAAAGACCTATCCTAAAAGCAGGCACTCACACACCTTCACACCTATTGGTGATAATGCTCCGTCGATATCCGTCCTGACATGTGCAGTAGTAACCACCGGGATAGTTTTGACAGCTCTCATCTGCCCGACACCTGGGCGGTGACTCCAGACATTCATTAATCTCTGGTAAAAATGGGAATTCAACAGCAAATAACTGAGAAAATACTTCAAAAGAAAGTCTTGAAGTTGCGGACACCAATATTTCTGAGTGACCGACGCGAAGTATTGGCTACCTGACTGACTGACTGACTGACTGACTGACTGACTGACTGACAAGCTATCTACCTGCCAGCCCGACTGTCTGGCTGACTAGCGGTCTGACGAACTGACTGTCTGTCTGTCTACTTGCCTGTCCATCTGACTGACTGGCTGCTTGGTTGCACGCCTGGCTGAATGACTGTCTAACTGACTCCCTGGCTGACTGATGGCCTGACGGACAAACTGACCGTCTGTCTGTCTGCTTACCTGACTGTCTGACGGATTGGCTTCCTGGATGCCTGGCTGGCTGAATGACTGTCTAACTGACTGAATGACTGACTGGGTGAATAAATGGTTGGCTCCCAAGGTTATAATGACTGACTGATTAGCTGTCCTTGGTATCTTACTGTAACACCAACCTTTGCAGTCAGCATTTTTCTGGTCAACAACTTCACATCTGTAGCCAACGGGGCAGGGTTTAAATGTGCAGGGGTCGATACCTACAAGAGAGAAAACAGGTTAAATAAGCATATTAAATACTAATACAGAACAAGGAGTACCATAAGCATGCAAAGTGTTCTTCTTCTTAACTCACTACTGAAAAACAAAGGGCATGGTAAACACTGCTTCACGTCTAACGCTTACCGAAAGGAAATATTTCCACAACCAAATTCTTCCAGTTAGTTATATAACGTTACAGAAATATGCACTGGGTCATAAAAATCTCGACGGCCAACGAGAAAAAATGGTCTATAATAGCCTTTAGCAAGTTCTTTGTCAAAAACTTACGCCCGCATTTTTGTGTCTGCCTGTTTCTCCGGAACTGAGCGCGACATCTGCAGCTGTAGCTTCCATAACTGTTCACACAGATCTCGTGATCGCCCGTGCATTTCCTCGGCGTAATTCTACACTCATCTATATCTGAAAAGCAAAGACAATGGCGTGACTTACATGACGTAAAACGCGGCCTGGGTTTGTACTTAGCAACCGATACTTTTGCTTGTCTTGCAGTGACTCTTCTGAAGAAACATTTTTCTGGCGACCAAGACGGGTTCAGTCAAGAAATTCAAGCAAAAGGGTAGTCTTCAAATTGGTCAAATGCCCTTTTGTACTGGATAACAAACTTCGCCCTTACCCTTACAACTGTAGGATCTTTCTGCCGGCTCACACTTAAGCCCTGATCCACAATCCACGTCTTTGCATGGGTCTAAAATATAGACATAACAAAATAACGTGAAATGAAGCAATGTCCATCGTGCTTGTATACTGTTTAAAATCGAAGCAGTTGCAGAGAAGTCTGAAAAGAAAAACATTCAGAGCACCAGTGGGATTTAAACCCGTATCCGCCGCGTAACCGGCACGATGCTATACCAACCCAGCAATGAAGCCACATATTATATAACTTGAGAACTGATTTAACATTTAAAGGTTAAGTTTTGTGTGCTTCAATGCAGTGTAATGAAGGTTCAATACTAGCTCCAGTTTGTGAAGTACGAAGCGACTAGAGCAGCTAGGACCTGAGGTTGTAAAAATACCCCCAATTACAATGGAAATTGAATCTATTTCAATAGCTCAATACTCGAACTGTTTGAGGAGAGCGTTTGCACTCACTATCAATTTTAGGACCTCCACTTTGCAATCTCTGTGTGTGCGGTTGCTTTGAAGGAAGATCAAAACTGCTTGATCTGTTTAATGCTTTTCCCTTTGGTTGTAGCATCAACAGAAACTGATATATAATGAGAGAGACTGGGACTGAATGTGTGGTAAAATGTTTATTGTTATATAACTGGCGTTTTTCCCGCTACAGCACGCCCATTCATTGGCTAGTTCATGGTCACATGACATCTACCAATGAAACTGTTTCCCACCAAATGCCATAAGCGGGCAGCATTACGAAAACTATGACGTCAAACGGGAAACAGCTAAATGTTACCCGCGAAATGTTGACCGCTGTTGCACGTCATTTGTCAATAAAGTGATTATTTGTTTTCCACCAGTTTGACCCATTTGTTTTGCTATATAACAAATCACTTAATGACTGGTCCCTTGGGGAACAGTGAATTTTGATTTCCTCGACCTCTTCTCGGGAAACATTGAGGTTCTCGGGAAACAAAATTCACTGTTCCCCTCGGGACCAGTGATTAAGTGTTTTAAAAATGATGTGTACCTCGACATTCGAATGTCCCTATAAAGTTGAAACACACTTCGTTTGCTTTGCACTTTGGGGGTGACAGTGAACACTCATTAATATCTAAAGAAAAAACAACAAAGATTACTTGTCATCGTATTGAGCGCAGTGATCAATTAGACAGTTAAACGCTTCATGCGTCACTAGTCTCAAAGTACATCTTGCGTTTTACAGTTAGAATCAAAACGTCGTCGAGTTCTCCACGAATATCAACTAAAATACGATTTTGTCAAGATAGGATCGTATCTTATACATGTTCACTGAACTATATATTAGAAGTATTAACCAACACACAAAGAACAGACCCAAGAACGCAACGCTACTTTCGGCTTCAATTGCCTTAAATTTGAAAGACTTTGAAGCTGAAGGTGCTAGAGGCTTGTAAGATAAGACGCAAACCAAAGAGACGATAAAACCAGTGGATAACTTATACTAAATTGAAACTTCTCCGTGTGATTTCAGCGTCCAAATCTTGATCTGGTTTCAAATCTAACCAAAGGTATTTACTAAATACCTTTGGTTAGATTTCAAATCAGAGCATTTAATTTTATTTGTTATTGTATTAGCTTCATCCCTTACTTCACCCGCACTCATTAAACCATGAAAATCACAAAAAAGTAAAGTGGAAAGCTAGGTGTAACTAAGCGCGTCGACCACTATAAACAACAACATTTGAGCATTTGTCTCTTTAGCCCAACTAAGCCCAAAGTCTCTTTAGCCCGACTGGCTTATAACCGTTGAACTACACACACGCTCCCCCCTCCCCCCGCCCTTGATGAGATCTTTGTCCATCGCAGCCGGGTTACTCCGTAGCATTCTCACGGGTTGCCCCAAATATTCGAACTTGTACTGCTCGAGTAGGAGTCTGCACCTCCCCCCAGAGACAAACATACATTAAAATAAATCTACTTCAAAAGTAATAAATGACCGCTGGACATGCCTCTCTTTCGCTCCTGAAAACAGTATTGTGTGTGCAATGTGAAGTAAAAAAGAAAAACATCTAAAATGGTTTGTCGTTACTAATAAGACTTACATCGGAATATTTGGTGTAAACCTACCTTGACAAGGACGTCCTGGGCTGTTACGATTGCAAACAAAGCCATCCCCGCATTGGATTCTGTCGCAAATGCTCTGAATCTTGGCTGAAAGAACAACCATAAGTAACAAAAGAAAAAAAAATGTCAATTGCGTGCTAGGTGCAACTTCTAAATACAAGAGGAAAACATCTCGTCGTTAACTAGAACTTGGATGCCCAGAGGAGAGTAACATTGTCTGACAGTGCAAGAACTCATCATCTAATTGACCAGCTCATAACATAACAACTTTGATCCATTTCAACAAAACGCCGTTCCGTAAAATGCAACCTGCACATGATCTGTTTATTAACGTTACGATATTTATGGATTAACTTGTTTGAAAATATCAGAGGAGATAACTTATTACTTTCCCTTCATTCCAGTATTTAATGAAAACCCTTAGGACGTGTGCCTGTCGGCTTCTAAGAACGTTCTGACAAAATATCGAACTTGTCATGCTTGTCCAAACCCGCTGTGGACAAGAAAGAGGCGTTGTTCTCTTTTGTCTTTTCCATGAGGCTATACAAAAGGAATTTCCTTTCTGCGCAGAAGAAAACTGTGGTACACGTAAGTAAATCTTTATTTTGGGCAATATTTTTCCGAATACTATCAAGAGTAACTGTGACCGAAATACTCCGGAGAAGATTCGCTTTTAAAGTGGCCTTGAAATTTTGAAGCTTGTACCAATGTATAATTAAAGAACATTGAACGTTTTAGAGCAAAACGTATTCTGGTTAACAGATATAAACCGTATTAATTCAAAATAAATTTTGAAATCTGTGTTGGTCATCTCAAAAAGATAAACTATCAAGACTCGAAGAAGAACAAGAGAGCAAACTTTAAAGTAACGACGATATGTGACGCTATTCACCAGACCTGCAAAATGGATCGAAACTACCAATGAATAAACGATTTTATTTGTCTTCCTGGATATCACTGAGAAGAAACTGCTTAAAAGAAATTAACTTTGATTGGTCGTTTCGTTCACGTAAAGATTAGAGAATTCTATTTTTTTTTTATTCTGAAAAACAAGACGAATCACAAAGGACGATTACTGTTAGAGCTTTGGCAGAAAAAAATGAAACTTCTGCTCAGAAAACGCAGCCACTATTGTTGGCGTTTACCAGTGATGTTTTAGTTATGATTTTAATTTTGGTACCCGTGTAGCTTTACTTGTGGCAAAAAGATTTTTCCAGTTCCCACTCACGTTAAAAAGCTTATTATTCTCTTCATAATGGGCTCATTTAATATGTCGCTCATATCGAAATTACAAATAAAGGCTAGAAATGTTCTCCGCCCCCAAGCTCTCAAATATTAATCCTACCTTACGGATAACAAAATTGCTTTGCAAAGAAAGATTGAAATGCTCTCTGTGCAAGAGTAGGCACCATACAAAATAAAATTAAAAAAATCGCAAAATTGATAGAATGATTTTAATTTTGGATCTTGACTGGGCGAAAGGTAATTATGATTTTTTCTGCGACTGAAAGTGTTTTACGTAAAATGTAAAAGGAAGCCATTAGTGACACAAAACAAAACTTGATAGTAATTACCTTAAAGAATTTGCATGCAAATTGCGAGCAGATGGCCAATTAGCGACCATTCTCATATGTTGTGGGATTAATCTAAAAATTATCGTATTTTTCTATTCTTAAAACCACACAAAAATCGTCTTTTAAAAGTCTTGCGCTGCCATGTGTGTATCTCGATTTCTTGCTATCTACATCATTTTAATCCTCCTCTAAAATCGAAGAGGAGGGCCAATATAGATGAAAGAAATGCAAGCTTGGTTAACCCCTTTATTTCTAAGTCGCTTATCGCATTTGATAATTACGATGATTTCTTTTCCCTGCACATGGATACCTGTTTTATTTGGCCCATTTCAGCCAATAGAAAGAGGTATGTCATTAGAGGTAATTGCTTGGCCGAATAACAGTGTTTTTGTTATTTCGCCGCCAGAAATCATTAGCGTTGAACACGGCGGATGGAATACCAGGCGACAATGAGTTTCAAAATCATTGCAGGTTGAGAGTGGTCAGTACTTACACTGTACGCTCGCTCGAGGACATTTTTCACCGAGAATAGTTTAAGACGAACCTTGAGGTTATCTGACAGTTATGGGTATGTATGTGCTCGCCAAACGTCAAGGCAGATTTGGTTTACTTTCTCTGTAGGCATTTTCACGTGGTGGAATATCCCGTGTAACAAGGAATTAATTCTTAAAAGCACGAGACAACGTTGAACTAGGAAATATCAAGCACTGTAGCAATATTGATAAGTGGTAAAGTCCGTCTGAGATCAGCACAAACCATTTGATTAAATGTCACTTTAAATCTAACCTTAGTACGAGCCGTCGCCTTTACTTGTACTTAAAAAAAAAAATAAAAATCTAAGCCGGTTATCGGTAATCCACGTTAATCACTTTGCTATCTTTATTCATTTCTCTAGCCGCGGAAAACGTAGAGCTTACAAAGCAATCCCAGACGAGACATCTTTGCAGTGGATGCAAAATGCCGATAAATGATCGCTATTTACTGGAAGCCTTGGGATTATACTGGCATGAAGGCTGTTTAAAATGCAATTGCTGCGAGTGTAAACTCGGAGATATAGGTTCAACGCTCTACAATAAAGCCAACCTCATCCTGTGCAAGAGAGACTACCTAAGGTCAGTGTTTATAGTATTGCTTGTAGAAATATTCGTAGACTGTTAGAACCCAAAGCGTCGACTTTGTTTTGACTCAAATGTCACAACACCGACCAAGCTAATTCAAAGCCAGTTTATTCTAATACATCCTCTTAGAAAAGCTGATTATAAAATGAGCACGAAACAAAACAGAGCTGCGAGCCTTGAAAAGCAAATCAACCTGTCGGTTGATTAGGTTGCACCTCTGCTTCCAATTTTGAAACGATTTAACTGAATACCAAAGCATCGAACATCGATTCTACTATACCATCAGCCAGCAAATAACAAGTTCCAAACTGAAAACAATTCTACATAGTTAAGGCTTGCAACCCATCCTATTACTAAAGCGCCGATCATGATGAACCCGCCAGGCATCTAGTAGACGGTACCGCCCCTCTATTAAATGGCTTGGTGCGAACCCGTTCACTGAGAAAATACAGGTATAAGTAACTCCCTTGATTGTGGTTGTTTTTATTTTTTACTGAAAAACATAACTTCGTATCTCAGGATATCACCACCATCTTAAGCGAAGAGGTGTGGTGTGTAATTCTCTAAACTAAACAGTCACCAACGAATAGACTGCAATAGCCTGAGTAAGAAAATCTAAACCAGTACAACTTTTACACTTGGCATGTGTTATGCTCTGTTCCTTGTGGTCTGAAGTTTAACCGGGAACTATCAAAATTGTAGCACACAATAAAACTGTCGTTTTCTTCTCCTTGTATTCCGTTCAACCCTGTAAAAGACAACTGGTCGCATACCGTTCCATGCAGAGAGGTCATTTATGATAACGATAACAAAAAGAAATGTATAGCAAGTGGCAGATGATTTCACTGTTAGCTTGTTTCGTTATCTAACGTGGAGCGGGTTAGTGCTGGACACGGTTCCAAGTTCAAGCCCTGGCTGAATTCGTTGTGTTTCTCAAGCAAGACACTCTGACACCAACCTCGCACCATCCAGGAGTATGGATGCATGCCGGACCAATCTGAACGAAATCCACGAATCCAGCCGCGTAGAATCATACGGAAACATATATTTTTCGCGCTAAAAATAATGAGCCATGTGATTTCCCCGACTTGATCTTCCCAATTTAAAGAGCTTTCGAACTCTTTTCTGATTGCGTTCGAAGAACGCAAACCTAATTTTGGCCTGTGGCTTTCCAGAGTTGGTTTCCCTGTGCACGGTTATATGCAGAAAAACTCCAC
Organism: Orbicella franksi; assembly: GCF_964199315.1. Lineage (NCBI taxonomy): Eukaryota > Metazoa > Cnidaria > Anthozoa > Scleractinia > Merulinidae > Orbicella > Orbicella franksi. Next base: position 31,002,044 of record NC_138153.1, on the reverse strand, counting down.
ATTCCTGTAAGGACACCAAAATGGCCACCCCGCTTGATTTTTGCAGGGGCATGTCACGGCCAGTAAACTGGTACTGTTTAATACTGAGACATGTGATTACATGTGATAAGACATGTGGCGAACATGTGAGCATGTAAGCAGGCCATGCGAGCTCGACTTTGCGCTGCTTTCTTTGACTCTTTCCATTCAGGCGCCGTGGGCTTCGCTATTTTGTGCTCTCAGCGTTGGATATTAGCGAATATAAACGCTTCGATGGTAGCATTTATCGAAATCTGAGGGTATTGTCCTTGTTTATTTTGTATGTTTGGAATGTCAATTGTGGGAAACCAGCTATATTTTGACTGCATTTGTTGATTAGTTCCGGTCGCGACAGATACATGTGGCTCAATCTTTATCCGGTCAAATACTGTTTGGAATCGGCGGAGAAAGATCCTTGAGAGTGTGCCTGAGCCAAGGAACGGCAAATTATGTAAATACTGTTTACTTTATTCATCAGGGGAAATACTCGAATCAGTCGCACGGGGTTTGTTTACGCTGACGATAAGCGGGCACACGATTACAAATGTTTGCTTATATTTGTGCTTCCAGCTTAGAATAATGTATATAAAATATACTTTTTCAAATTAACTATTACACTTAAACATTACCAGTTAATGTGAGAATATGAAGCACGAAATTTGAGTATACGGAAACTGGCGCTGTCACGCAACGAATCAAGAAATCATAGTTAGTACAGGGACCTCTTAAACTGGCATGGACTTTGCGTGACTATGATAATATCTGTCTGTAAAACCTCGGTTGTCGATGAAAAACGTTGATTTTAGCAATAGACAGAGGTTGAAAGTTAGTTAGTGAAACCATTTATTTAAGGTATATATATTAAAGTCAAGGCGTCCGAGTCGAACGCACTCTCATAATCTTTGATTACTACTAGTATATTACACCATTCTTATTCTTTTGGTCTTTTTGTCTTTTTTTCAGGTTGTTTGGGATCCCTGGTGTTTGCGCTGCGTGCAACAAGTCAATAGCCGCGTTTGAATTTGTAATGAGGGCCGGGAAAAACGCTTACCATATCGAATGCTTTTCGTGCCAGATCTGCAGACAGAGGTTTAGAGTTGGAGAAAACTTTCATTTTTACAACAATAAAGTCCTTTGCTGGGATCACTACAGACTCGAGAAGGAAGAAGACAAAACCAACGAAAATTCGACGATATAAACAATCACTGGATGAATCAGATTAAATTTTGATAAACATTTCAAAATAAAAATGAGCGATAGAAATTTTACACAACGTTTCGATGTCGTCATGACATCATTATCAAGTGACAAGAAAATAACGTTTCAACAGTGTTATATATGCGGTGAGAGGTGTGATTGTTCATTAACATATTTGTTTAAACAAATAGTTTCGAATCGAATCCGCTAAAATACACTGGACAAAGTGGATTTACAACAAATAAACAACAATTATAAATGAAAGAAACTCGATTTAAATGATTGAAATGTTGTCTCAGTACAGACAAAATATCACAGTTATAAAGCAATATATCTCATTGAATATTGTGCTGATTGCTGAGAACAAAATATTAATTGTGATGAAGAGTCACATTATTTGTAGAGAACCTTATTTTTTCTACAACACGAATGAAATAAAATGAGAGAGAATATAATAAAATGTTGTCAAAAAATGTTGTAAATAGACAACAAAAAGAGTATAATTACCTAGTAGATATTTATCGGATTATTTGATCATATTCATGTGTTAATTGAAGCAATATAAATTTTAATTAGTACTTACTATTATTGCTATTATTAGTGGAATGACAATGACGCGTTAATTGTGAATAAAGTATCAATAATACTCATCAGTGTCGCCTCTGCTCTTAGCAAACTATTTCTCTTTAGAAAACAAATGCTTGTCATTCGTTTTCGAAAGTGAAGTCATCTCGTCAAGGAAGGCGACTATTCAGAATAGGTTTTCAAGAAACTTCGCCTATAATCTTGGTAGAGATTATTATTTGCCTGCGATCAGTTTTTATTTCTGTGATTCAAATTTCTTCCTTTTTATTCTGTTGTCGTCTTGTTTGTTTTAATATTGAGGTGTTTATAGTTGCCCTACATTACCAAACTTTGTATACAGGTAACGCAAGCGAAGACATTCGTCAACTGGTTAGCAGAATTCCCATATCGATCGTAGAATATAAAAGACTCCAAAAGATGGGTTCAAAAGAGAATTCAGCTATAAGCGTCTCTTTGTTTCGAAATTAAAAATTGCAATAGCTTACCCTCTCACAAATTCCAGCTACAGCAGCTGTTGTATACCGCACCTGAGACTTATTTGATTTTGTTTATCACGAAAGCAATGAGAAACAACAAGTCATCCACCGTCCGCTTGCTGACAAATGGCAATTCGGTTTTACACTATTGCAATGTAATCTGACGGGAATTTTCGTTTTGTGTTGTTTCGATTTCTCTTTTCACTACGGTTTAAACAAAGGCTTCGTCTATAGTTTTCTTTATGACAAGGAAGAAGGGCGTGTTCGTATTTTTTCTTTGCATACAGGACATTTCCACGCACACTCTACCCTATCAAATCATCAAACCAGTTGTTTGCTTTACAAATCTTCTTTTTTCCTTTAATACCACCTACGTTTACAGGTCCCATCGGCACCGAGTTCTTGTCCAGAGGGGCATGTAATCCTGGTACACTTGTAATGACCGACCGTGTTCTCGCACTGTGTCCCTCGACGGCAGGAATGTTGTCCAGTCGAGCACTCGTCGATATCTAAGCATTCAAAACAGTGTAGTCAATTGACTGGAATCCGTTTATTTCTACCTTCATCTCCAGGCTCTCCGCGGCGTTCCAGGGCGTTTAGATGGCGGAAAGGTCGCTTTGGGACCCATGCGTGCGTGGCGGAATGGGAAAATGAGCGGACTGTACTCACAGTGAAAAAACGACAATTTTGTTTGATTCAGGCATCCTTCATGCTTGGTTTAAACGCTGAAATAATCCTGATAAGGCAGTTTTCTCTTTCCTGTATTAAAACGACTCCCACTGTGCACCTTAAAATAGGTAAGTCTTACCCTCGCATTTGTTATTCTGCAGTTGTAGTCCTCTTTCGCATTCACAGCGATAAGACCCGGCGGTATTGACGCAGCTTGAGTTCGAAGGGCAGCTAGCCTCTTTTGTTTCACATTCGTCTTTGTCTGTTGATATTAAAGAACACTCACGCAATAATGTGTAAGTTGCCAGCAAGGAAATACATGATTTACAGCACTATGAATATATTTTAGCTGGTAAATAAATTTTCCAATCTTGACTTTTTGTATGAAACATCCATCGAAACACTTTGAATAACATACGCATTTAACATAGAGCTAGACAGATTTGCAAATTTTGGAATCATCTTTAAACAAACTTCATTTGTAGACACTGACCAACACAGGATCTCCCAGAAGCTTCGTAGCCTCTCCTGCAGGCACAGCTGTAAGATCCATCATTATTCACGCATGTCTGTTGACTGCCACAGCCGTGTTGTCCACGCGCGCACTCATCTATATCTGTTAATCAAAGAACCATATAAAGTGTAACCTTCAAGTTAGGTCCAGTTCGATACCGAAAATACGAATATGGAATACGACCTATTGATTTTGGAGTCATGCCACGTTTTACAAGGAAATAATGTAATTGTGGTAAAGAAGTAACGTTTCAAATTGATTGATGATTGGTTACTAAGTGAGAACGTCACAATTTAGCGAATTATAGGATTAGGTCTCGTGTAAAACACATCGTAACAGAAGTAAAATATGTGCCTGGTTTTAGTTTTCGTGTTAGAAGGCTTGGAAACGGGAGAAGACTTCATCATGTCTATTATTAAAACATTCTACCCACCTATACATCTGCCGCCCAGCTCTTGTTCTCCCAGTTTACATGCTGCCGCAGTTTGATTGTCACATTTGTAACTACCAGCAGTGTTAATACACCGTTCTAAAGGACTGCAAACATTTTTTCCTCCTGCCTGACACTCATCAATGTCTGCAACAAAAGGAAGATGTTGTATTGGAGTCTTTCCTTCAGGAAAGTGGTGTATGTTTTGACGCCCTAATAACCTTTGCCATCCGACAATTGTCTTCAATGAAGATTCTGGACTGCCTTGGCCAGTTAACCAGGGGTTGTCTGTTCGTTAATTTGGTCGGAATTCATTGAACGAAACTTTAGTGGGACGTGCAAATTTTCCGTTAACTTTTTCCAGTTGCGTTGGTAATTTTTAAGATGCGTTTCAAAACTTTTTGGTTATTCCAATATTTTCCGGTCATGTGGAGCAGTCTTTCCATTTACGTTCCAACCAAAACATCCAGAAGTAAAAATAGCAGCGAAAAAGAGACTAATGTATGGCTACCTTTACAAGACACTCTGTCAGGTTGTAGGCGGTAACCGTCACGACAGCTGCACTGTGCGCCTTCAGTCGGTGAATCTTGACACTCTTGATCACAGAAATTGTCGGAACATTTCGGTTTCCGCGACTTGATCGTCGGAATAACCGTAGGTATCTTAACGTTGCCTGTGAAGAAAATATCAATCTCTCTGTTGGACAATGGAGTGTATAAAACCGTGCACAAGCAGCTGCAGCTTAAGTTATTTTCTTGATAGAAATGCTAAGTAAGTCAACCACAACAAAGCTCACAAATGAGCATTCTTCTCACCACTGCAGCATTCGCGGAAGGCCTGGACGCACGGAAAGCTAAAGTTGTTTGACATGAGTTCAGGGAACTTGGCGGTAGAACAGGAAGCGTAAGGATCCGTTTTGGCTTTGATTCCCAGGGAACAGCAGTCACAACACTCGCGGAAATTATCTCCACCAACGAATGGTCTGAATGTATCGCACGGCTGCCCAAGGCTAAAGAACAGAAAAAACGTTATCCTCAAAAATGATTCACCTGTGAAGGCGGGTTTATTGTCGATTTAACCACTAATAAGAAATGTTTGTAGATTTTGTGATAAAATATGTCTAAAATTACACGGAACAGTCCCTCTGCAGCTGAGGGTCACGTAGCCTTTCAATGAATATTTTTTATAGACTGCAAAACAGTCGTTTTTGGACGTTTTCGGAAGGCGCGAAGCGCCGTAAGCGCGATCCTCGCGTGTGAAGCGCGCGAGCCTTACACGCCCATTCTCGCCGTTTTTACATTCGCTTCAGACTTTTCGTTCGAATATTGACCGTCGCCCGCATTCGCAAAAAATACTACTGTCTTGCAGTCTATATTTTTTAATACTGGCTATGATTTGAAGAATATGAAAAATAAAAGCAAGCTGGTGAAGTATCTGAAATATTTTGGTTGAAAATTTCCAAATTTTCGGCGAGAATTGCCTCTTGAAAAAAATAAAATATAGCTGACCGAACTGCTCCAAAAATAACTACAATGGAAAATTGTAATAATAACTTACGTTGCCTCATATTTTCCACTCTGACAACTCAACTTCTGCATTTCTTTGACGCAGCAAATTCTCTCAGCATGTCGGCAGATAAGACGATCACGCGGGGTTTGGAATCTTCGACGAGACAAATCATCTGAATTACACGAAGTGGGATCAGCACTCTTCTTGGCTTTTAGGCGACCTTTGGAACAGCATCGAACGATCCAGCTCAAGTAAGTGGCTGCCAGAAAAACGAGGGCCAAGTTCACCGTAAATAAACGTCGTAATTCCCAAGCTATCGTTAAGTGAAGGAAAAAGGTAACTTTGTTCTTCGAATCCCTGAGGAGCTGTTTTTTTACTCTATGTCTGCAGATATTTCGAACCCCCGAAAAACATTTGAGAAACAAACAAAAGTACGAAAAAAAAAAAAGAAAAAAAAATTGACCAAAATGAGTGAATCAGAATAAATCTGAATAAACCCAACAAAACTGTTCAGTTGCCCGTGCGGTAGACAGCGTTGCAGGGGGAAGACGCGCTCTCCCTGCCGCGTCCCCCGTCTCACACCCGCATGGGGATAAAAAATTCCCGCCAACTGACCTCACACAGAGCTTTGCATTACTGGAATAATAACAAAGGCGGGGAGGAAGGGAGGAAATGTGAAGGGAATTCTAATTAACACGTCTGATGGGAAATCGTTTAGAATTTGATATTCCAGAGAAAATATCCACATTTGCATCCAGGGCTTTTAAAATTGGTTTTTAAACTCCTAATTTGCCGTTTTCGGCTTCGCACTGAACTACTTATGGCATTACACAATATTCATAAGAATGCCGATAGAATTAGTTATGTCACTGTAACTTGGTTAATAAACCTGCTATTGTATTTATTTAGATCTTTTCACATCCTCCAGCAGTGCCATGTCTCGTGTTTTCCGTATCGCTACTGGAAACCCGAATAAATCTGTACAGGATGTTTATCTCTGAAGTGCTCCACTTGTAACAAAATGCTCGTCTTTCATTTACATACTTACAAATGAAACATGACCTTAGAGATGGAATACGAACAACAATACGATTTGAACAGAGCGTAATACTGATATCAGATATTAGAAGCCGCCATGTGTACGGAGTCAGGCATTACTTCCCTGGTGTGCGCTTTTTACGCCCTATTGCTGGCCTGAATATTAAATTCTTAACATTATTTGACAGCTTCATATCGATCAATACGTATTCGAACACGTTGCAGTTTCAACAAATTCGTTAATTCGTTAATTTATTTATTCATTTATTTTTATTTATTTATTTATTTTTTACTTTTCTCTTCTAGTACCGTTAGAAGGCAAAATCTGAGATGTTATCTCTGATTAAAATAGCCAGCATTTACCATACCTCTGGAACAGCTCAAAGCAAGAAGCATTAATTTAATTGCCTACCCTCCTCCTCCCCCAGGGTATGTCGTCGGGTTTGGAATCTTCGTACTTAACCTGAAGGAAATTTTGCTGCCCCCTTCAGACCTAAATAATCCTAATCTCGCAGATAAGAATTTCAAACTCTTCAGTTAAAAATCTTGAAGGTTATAAAAACGTTCAAAAAATTCTCTCCATTGCAAAATTGCAAACTACGGGAGGAACTCTTTCCAGAAGAATTGATTTCAAGTTAGATACATCCCATCCGCGAGAGGACAGAACATAAACGCCATATGCATCGGAAAGCGTTCGATGGTTGGACGTGGCTGTCATTAAGCGATAAGAGACCTGAAAATTACTTTGCCGAGGAATCACAATGAACGAGGAAATACGAGTATTTATCAACCTGGGTGATCACATCCCAAGCCTGCCATGTCATTAGATGGTTGATACACATCGCTTAGACAACCATGAAATACGGCAGTATTATAGCCATATTGACCTATCTGGGATTTTGTATGTGCTGCTTTGAAGAAAAATTATGAGCTACTTTGCTAGAATGGAGCTTGTGCTTATCAATAAACACTTCATTGTTTAGATAAGGTCAAACGAGGACGGCTGCCAAATATTTTCCTGATGCCTTTACTGTACTTGCAATTAAATTGTGAAGGGAATAAAATTCTCACGTCCTCGCGTATGTTTCAACAGACGCAGCATTTAAACCTCTTTCTGCTTCATTTCAGAACTCCCTAAAGCTTTCATTGTCGCTGGAGTTCGTGACCCGTAGATTTAGCTTCAAAGTGATAGTTCCCCGCGCGAAGTGAAGTAAATATCAAATGAGCACACACATCTGACTTCGATCTTCGCTGATGGCATCCTGTGGAATAAAACCCCCTCAAACTTACCTTGGACAATGGAAATACAAGCCAAAGAAATAACCAAGAGAAGCAAGATCTTCGACCCACGAGCCATGTTTGCTAATATCGCTTCTCGAAACTTCCAAATGCTGCGTACAATCAAGTGTTGCGTGCGCGCGAAGCTGAGAGATGTAAGTTATCCAAGACTCACTAAATAGTAATGAATGGATGAATAACTCAGCTAAGTGGGTATCGAAAATCGTGACGTCACGAAATTGGACACCGTAAACATACATCGGATCCCCTTTTGTCAGAGGTAGTTTGGAAATTAGGGAATGATGGAATTTGGAAACGGAACCCGACTACTCAGAACACCCGGAATCCTCGAATGATCAAAAATAATGAATTATTTAAATATAAATCAATTAATTAATAAACAAACATAAGGCAAGGTACGGTGAAGAGAACACTTTCTCTTTAAAAATATGTAAGAATATAAACGAGCAAGCTGAAAAAGAAAAAATTCAAACATAACAATGAAGAGGACCCCGTGACGTAATAAAATAACTACTCATGGCACTATTTATTTGGATGCACGTACCATTCTCGTCCTCAGAGGCCGTGCTTCTTTTGGTCAGCACCACGAATCGCGATCTCTGGGAAGGTCCAATTTTCTGATTATGCGCAGAGTAATCGTTTCGTATTCTCAGCCAATCAGATTTGCCAGACTTGACTCTGAATACGCGCAGAGTGACGGGAAGTCTGTGATCGCGGACTTTCGGTGTTGGACTAGACCAGAGGTCGCGATTCTTGGTGCTGACCAAGAAGACCGTGGCTTCTGGGGACAAGAAAGATGCGCGAACTAGAACTATCCTTTAGTGGTCGTAGCCGTTGTGGAGAGGATGCCATTAGTGGAGATTCGATTGTAATATTTTTTAAACAATTAATTCCGGTTATTCGGAATATTCCGCTTCTCAATTCCGGCATTCTTATTTTCCAAGATAAGCGAGCCTCAATAAACAACATTAAATCGAACGAGAATATCAGCGTTGTATTAAGTGTTTCACCGAGAGGATTCTCAAGTTCTCTTAACTTAGGTCTGATAATTTTCTTATACATTTTTTTCAGCGCTGAGAATTGTACACCTTAGAATACTACTTAGGGACTTCTTGATAGCGTTATATCATCAAAAATATCAAAATGCGTGGCGAGCATTGGAGGAACACAAATCAAGTCTTCCAGCATATTCACATCAAGGACACAGAGCAGAAGAAACTCTAGTGATGTCCTACTTGAAAGGTTTCCAATACAGTCCCTCTCCTATCCGTGAAACAACCGCGCGACGGCGGTACAACAACGGTAAAACTGCGGGTCAAGTGCGACACCGCTCTCGGGTGTCCGCGGGTACCGGTGAGATTCCAAAAAAACGCGGAACACGCAAGCGCATACACAGTAATAGAACGTACTCTGCCATGTGCATACTTGGATGTTTGTAAGTTAACACGTGTGCTCAAAGCTGCAGTAATTTTGTTTGCTTTCACTCAGGGCGTTACGCTTAATTATTAATTGGTTAACAACGTGACCAGTGAAGCCATTTAAACATCTGGAAAAGCAATACACCACTTATTCAACACAATGTTTATTTCACATATTTATCGGAAGATATTACAATAAAACTTTCCTGACTGTGGTAATAAATAGTCATTGGTCCACAGATATTTCCAAAAAACATTACAACGGTATAAAAATTAATATTTACAAAATCTACAAAGTAGTAATTCCTTTTAAAAACGGCTACAAATTGATATGAAAACTCTCATTTCACAGTAAGAAATTATGTTTCCCCAGTTAGCAAATAATGGTGAAGTTATCTAAGGGTTATATTCCAATTTCGCAGGAAAAAGGTCTTAAGAACGACCGCTATATTAATTCTTTAGCAAAATGTGGTGCTTCGAAAATAGATGATCTCTTCAGAGATACCAATTTGTATTGATTGAGATCAACCACTCCGTTTTGGTAGGGGGTCAGTTTTAAATGTAATTTGAAGCAAATTAATTTTAGAATAACCCATTCTGCTTCTGGTCATCAGAAATACTTTTAGTCTGTTTTCAGATACTTGCTGTATCTCTGTTATAGTTTTCAACTGAATCATAAATGAGTTGATAACGAGTATGAACTACAAAAGCAAGAATTGGGGCATTGCTTGGGAATGAATTTTGTTCAATTTCCAATTTGAAACCACGGAAATTAGAATAATTCAATGCAAGTTTAGAAAATGCGTTCGGAATAGCTCAGTATAGTAGTAAAGTGTAAGAAGTATGAGACTTCTGAGATATTTAATCGTTAAACACTTGTTTTCCTTTTTTTCAAATGACAAAAACATCGAAATTTCCTCTGCTATCTGTCGTTATGAAAGTGCATGGCGTAGTTTTTCTAAAAAACCCAATTATTTCGATTGTGTATGTGAACATTATTGAGCAGATATTTCAGTGCGGACAAAAAGATTGACCTTCGTTACTATTACTCACATAAAGGCTGGCGAATGATGTGATCCGGAAAAACGGTCTTGGGTTCCCTTTTACATTATGCTTTGTTGCGAGCATAATTTGCGAGCAAGTTTACTAAAAAAACGTTTCGCACTGCTTGTGCGGGTTTTTTTCCCCTCCATTTTGCATTTCCTTGTAATAGTAAAATATATCTCATTTGTGGCAGCTTTGGTTTAAAAGTCTCTGTGAATATCCTTGAAAAATTTGGTCGAAAGGACAGCTTCACCACTTGCCTCAGTCATCCAGTGACGTGGTAAATAATTAAATACTGAACACTTTCATAATAAAAGCCTCAGACTGACGTCATTCTTTCCCTCCCGGCGCTTCCTGCCTCTTTCAGTGGCGTCTTGCCACTTTCACTTCTTTCTAGAAGAGATATAAGAGTCTCCATCCTGCTTTCCAGTCTCTGCATATTAGAAGCCATTTCTTGAAAACGTTCCTCGAAGTCCGCGTTTTCTGAGGGTCTAAATTCAGTCTGACAACGAGAGCAAGTCGACTTGGCCGTATCTATCATGTGCTGTGGAGCTTCTTCTGCAAAGTCCTCATCACAAACATCGTCCCTTTTAATAACCTCCTCAGTAGTTCTAAAATTTTCATTAACATCGTCAGGAGATTCAATTTCAATATCAGCTAACTGCGTTACGTTAATAAAACGTCCATTCAGTTCACCGGATGAGTTATCTTCCATGGAAACACTCTTATATTTATTCAGATCTCCGTTTCCGAGTTTTTCTTTGGAGCTATGTGACGGTTTTTGTTCTAATAATTTACTGCTGCGAACACCAAGCATTGGCTTCATTTCATACTCATGGTCCACAATTAACCGGTTTTTCTTGTGCGTACACTGGTGTTTCCGGTTTGCCCCAAGTTTAACGTGGAATCCTGAGCCATTCTTGTCGGGATCATAACCATCTCCGTTCCCATTGCCATGTGTAACACCCTGTGAGGAGGAAACGGGAAAAGCTTTACTTTGAGAAAGTGGTGTTGCAGCAGATATCAAGAACCAGCGGGTACAAGAGTAAGCGCAATGCTGTTAAACATTAAACATTAAATTAACGCTGGAGAGTTCTACTTCAGAAGCATTGCTTGGGACGTCGTGTTAACATTGGTCCAATCATAGTTAGTAGAGGAGACTCTATGGTCCAATGTTACAAAAAAGGAATTTGATCCCATTTAAGAATCACTGCCCGTAATTGCGCGAGTAACAATGAAATCGGCCAATATATCTGCGGCAATACATGCATGAAATTTTCAGAAGATAATCTCTTTAGCTGGGGATTGCGATGGCAGAATGTTACAGCAATCGAATAGAAAAGCAGAAACAAGTTACCTCCTCATACAGATCATTCTGATCGGCGGCGTCCATCATGCTTAGCAGCTGCGCGCGCAAATTAGGATATGATGTCATAACATCTTCCAGATCTTTTAGCTTGATCACGTGACAGTCCACACAAGTGGAGGCTCGCAGGCTCACAACCGCCCGCGGTCGAGACAAGATTTGCCTCAAACTGGCGCCATAGGCATCTCCTTCTCCTACGAAAAGAGGATAAAAGTTACTTTAAGACCGTTAAAAAATTTGTGGAAAGAGATGTGAACTCCAGTGTTACCCTGTTAGTTTAAGTGTACGACATTTAGACGAACAAAGGAGAGCAGTTTAACCCTTCATCTTGAACGCATGACGCTAAACATGTACAATAAAACGCTAGAAATACATTGTGAGATAACGTTTGACATTAATTCTCTGGCTTATAAATCTCTACAACAAAAACAACAACAACAATCTTTGTAAGCTTTAAATCTTTATTAATCTTTGAATCTCTACAACTATAGCAACAACAGCAATCTTTATCAATCTTTATTATGTTATCTCCACGAATTTTAGCGCGTGGTATCGCATATCATTATTACTTGTCATTTGTATTTTTCAAGTCGCCCCTTCAAAATACACAAGACTCGTAATACAGCGATACCCTCTTTAAAATCTAACCAGATATGCTTATTTGTTTGTCATGATCACGTACAGAATTATGAAATGTATTAGCTGAAGAAAATCATGGTGTGAAAACTTACTTATTTTCCCACGTGGCTCATTGTACATCATTATGTCTATTTTTCCTCGTCTCACGAGATGTACAGAATCAATATCATCACCCTCGTGTAGGATCTGGTGTCCTGGCAGATGATGATGGCGATGCATGGTCTTTGATAACGCTTTCAAGCAGCTGTCGTCAAAATCGTGGAAGAGAAATGAGTCTGAGAGAACGGTCAAGTGCATGTGAAGATGGATTTCATACTGAAGACCATCTGGAAACTTTTTGAGAACCTGCAATGAAATAAACCATTAGTCGAGTCGGTTGCACGTGGCCAATTAATACCTGCGATACATAAGGCCAAGTGAACCCTTGGCAACGACGTTACCATGCCACAAATGTGAACAGACGTTGTAACCATGTCCTTCTTACATTACAATAACAAAGTATAAAAATCTAAAGACTCCTTGCGATTTGCTTAACATTAATGTCTGTAGATGCATCCTTTACTATAACTTTTTTAAAGGAGACATTAAACATAAGTAAGCAGTACTTTTACAGTACAGTGCAAAGTGGTTCTACCTTACAACGCCAGTTTGTCACGACAATTTAAATGAAAGCCATTGAACACTGTATTTGTTTGAACGGTTTTTGCTGTTTACATATTCGTTCTGATTGGCCGCGAAGAAGTTGATCTCGTTCTGTAGTCACTTTGCATCATTAACTATGGACGAAGACAACCCGTATGATCACATAATACAAACCTTGGCCATATCCGTTCCTTTCGTTTGGGACCAAGTGTGGCGAGAGTAATCCCTGAGCCTCCTGGCCAGCGGATTCTTGATCTTAAAATAACGAACGAATTCGTTAATCTGAAGAGATTCCTTGCGGTAACGGAAGTTACTTGAGTACTGCCCGTGAATGATTGCTGTTACGTTTCCAAATATAGCGGCGTGCATCACAGCTGCAAAGCAAACGATTCTCGTTAACTTAAAAGGAACGAAATGTTTCAAAACCTGCCGCCATTATGTTGATGGATATAATAACTTTCACGTGTGCTATAAACCTGAATTATGTCATCCCAGTTCATTGCAAAATGGCTAAGATGAAGATGGTGCACCTTAAAAATAAAAACAGCCCAAATGTTTGAAGTCCGTCCTTATTCCTTTATCTCACTAGTTCGAAAGCTTGAGGATAAACTGATCGTTAACTTTGCCTCCTATATATTTTCAGCCCCCTGTCGTGTTGTCATCTTGAAAATTGTTGCGAGCAAATTTGGAGAACGGGAAATGTAAAAGGGCACATTTAAAAAGAACAAACGATGGAAATTACCTCCCATCAGCATACAGCATATGGAGAAAATCCTCTCGCCGTCTGTATTGGCTGAAACATTTCCAAAACCTACAGTCGTACACAGAGTCATGACGTAGTAAAGGGACGTGAGGTACCTCGTCCGGAGGGTGGGCCCGCTGGTTGCCTCACCCTCCATAATGGGCAATTCCATCTGATAACCCAAAATACTAAGCCAGGATAAACCATCGTATTCCACGGCTTCTTTGGCGCCGATTGCATACCAGATACAAGCCAGCCAATGAGCTACCAGCATAAAAAACATGATCATCAAGAACAACAGTGACGTCATGTACTCGTAGTTTCGATCCAGTTTCCGCGCGGCGCGGAAGAGTCGTAATAAGCGAGCAGTCTTGAGAAGACTAAATAACATGGTGTTCTGGAAAAATAAAGAGACAGCTGGTATAATAGCAAGAATCTTAAAGATCAGTGTTGAACGTTGGGATCAAAAGAAAGCGAGAGCCAAGGAGCAAAGCGGCCGAGTGGCTAAGGCACCGGACTTGAAATCCGGAGAGATCGCAGGTTCAAGTCCTGCTCTGACTACTAAGCTGGAGTTGTTTCTTGGTAGACTCTAGTTCAACTGCTCGGTCATGCTTGTAAATAGCCAACTGGTCTGCCTCCCGCCAGCTCGTATTTTTAAGCCTGTTATGTTAAGTTGATATATTTGTTTCTTTCGTTTAAGTGGCATGCCTGTGAACTAGCTAGGTATAGCTAAGCGCATAGACCACTATAAAAGACAACACTTCAACATTTTGAAGAGCCAAGAAATGAAACTTTGGACAATATCAGACTCTCCAACGAGCTGATAAGCGAAAGTTGGCATCAAAGAAATTTGCGCAAGATCTAATTCGACGTGAAACTCAAAATTCACGCACGGCACTAACCTCTTCCGTTCCAGAGTTGAAGCTGGCTAGCAGATCCCAAGGAATAGCAGCTACAAAATCTACCACAAAGTACGTCTTTAAATAATGGACGGCTATCTTCCAGGGACCGGTGATGAGAACTTCGCCTTCCTTCACGTACGTGGTACGGAAATTCATCAGAATATCAATCATGAAAAGAAAGTCTATAATGAGGTCGGTGTACAGTAGAGGGTAGGCCTCGGGGTAGCGACGTCTTAACGTTTCGAAAAAATCTAGAGAAGCATCTTCTACTGTGGAGAAAAGATGCGACGCAATCAATGATCACAGTCTAATCGTGAAATATATTATTATGTAATTATCATAAATTTATCCATGATTGGTTCCTAAAGCGGTCCGAATTTTGTAAGATAAACGGCTGACAAATTTATTATTCGCCAATAGATTATTTTTCTTTAAGTTCTTTAACACGAACTCCTCGATGTAGCAAAAACATTGAGCTAATTTTTGCTTTGAGGTTCTTAAATTTTTGCACCATTTCAGGCAGTCTTTTTTTTACCTAATGTGGTAATAATAACCACAGTGAGCTTTTCAGGGGAAATAGTCCCTGTTTTTTTAATTTTTTAATTTTTTAATTTTTTTTGAGCATACTGCAGTTTGCCCTCCTCCTCTCAGCCCCGGGGTTCTATGGATTATGAATAGTCTCCGTTGAATCACAGTCAAATGTAGGACATTGTCGACATTAAGACGAACAAAGGAGAGCAGTTTAACCCTGTGAGCCGTTTCAATCATCTTGAACGCATAAAGCTAAACATGTACAACAAAAAGCAAGAAATACATTGTGAGAAAACATTTGACAGTAATTCTCTTATAAATCTCTATAAATTTTAGCGTGCTGTATCGCATGTCATTATTACTTGTCATTTGTAGTTTTTGTGATTCGCCCCCACGGGCGCGGTCTGCCAAAAATTGAATGAATGAATGAGACACTTTATTTAAGTGTCAAAGAGTATTTAGCTTCATAATTCTCTTACAAATGTCTCCAAATTTTAGCGTGCGGTATTGCATATCATTATTACTTGTCATTTGTATTTTTTTGAGTCTCCCCGCGGGCGCAGCCTGCTAAAATGTACAAAACTCGTAATAAAGCGATACTCTCTTTAACTGGCTATTTCACATTCCCCTGGCTGGATATGTTCTTGATTGAATTCCAGCATGGTTGGAGCTAAAATCAAACCGACTTCTGGCGGGACGTCTTCACTTGAAATTTTCATCGTAGTTTTGAAAAAACAGCGCCAGTTTGTCTGATGTTAATACCCGGGCACTTAAGGCAAGCTGCTCCCTCAGAGCAGGTGCACATACATAATGTTAGGCTTTAAATGCAGTGAAGGCGAAATATTTGAATGCTTAGTAAGACATAAACTCGTGCGAGCTGTAGTGACCTACTCAATTCCTACGAATGCCTTTTGATAAATTTTTGGTTTTAAAGAAGATACACAGGTACAAATTGGAAAAGGCTGTCAGTGACAAAAGGAAAAAAATGCTTATCAGCGACCAAATTCTCAAATCCAAAACTAATCAAAGAGCCACTAAAGGTTTTATCCTCATCAGGCATAAGAAGTACTAAATTTAAATCTGTTGACAACTTTGGAAACCAGTGTATTTTGAATTTCGGAGTTATAGCGGTGCGTGACATAAAGCTAAGATCGCGTTTGTCGAAAAATATACACTTATCTCGTGATTTTTAACCATTTTAGGAGTTAAAGTATTAGGAAAAGTGCTTGTGTAAATGTTTTTTGGTTCGGTTCAGATAATCAGTCGACTAGATAGCCAAAGTAAGTTACAGATGTTTACACTATTTCCCGGCCGCCATATTGGAGGACTGAGGAGGTCCACCAACATGGCGGAGGCTCTATGATTTTGCGCGGAACATTTCGACGAAAATCTCAACTCTGGGACAACGCACACACCTTAAACTTGGAGAACTGTCTTCTTTATTTATCGTCTATGATATCACAATTTCTTGACTTTATCCACTGAATGGTTTTCGCTTTTAGTTTTTTATTGCCTGACAACGACCACACTCTGTTCAAAGAGTGTTTTACAAAGGGTAGCTCAAACAATGTGAATAATAGAACAAGGCTGGTACCGAGTTTTTTTAAATACAGTACATGAAAGGAATTATGGAAGACTCACTGAAGCCTCCAAAGCGGGTTAGTTTTAACAACAATGTCAACACATTGATTAAAGTGGAAAGGTAGATGCATTACTGGGAACAAACATTCTGCCACCTGAACCTTTTGCAATGACAACCCAGTTACAATTCAAACACTGTCTACCTGAATTTAAATGATGGGGAATAGCTCTTTGTCCTAATATAGTCATAACCGAAGAGGTCAACTTTGTGTGGAACAAAACCGCCAATCAACAAGGCGACTCTTGCAGTGCGTCAAACAGCGAGACATGAAAATAAGTGATCTGATCAGTGGCACAGCCCTTATCAAACCTGTAGTTTAGCTGGTGTTTGGGTATATCAAGGGATTAAGGGTGTTATTTTAAAGGTGCTTAGTGAAAATGACTTGTTTAAATATTTGTGATGATAACACTTGTGAAATGCTTGTGGAATGACATGGTGTGAAGTGCATTCGACAAAACGACCTTTAAAACCTTTTCTTAATTGGGAACTGCCTTTTACTCAGTTGAAAAACCGCGTATTTTGTAATTATACATGTTTATGAACGCAAACAAAATTGCTTATCAAACAATAATCGTAGGAAATCTGCCTCACTTAAGAATATGTTCTGACGACTATATTTTTCGATGTCGATCTGTTAATTCACTTTGCTGTTACATCAGTGAAAAGGTTGTGTCACCTGAAAACTATTTAAAATGTGATGACAACTGACTAAGAAAACAATGTACACAAGATTCCACTGCTCTCTGACAAACAACAACTTCACAAACTTAAGACTTTTTTTGGAAATTTTCAACAGATGTTCATGAGAAATTCAATAGTCCCGGATGATGGAATGACCTAAAATGGTCAATTTCATGACGAAAAATACGAAATTTGAAATGACCTAGCAAACGCTAAAGGCTCAAAATTTATCTAGCTACTTATGAAACTGATAAAGCCATGTAAAGGGTTGTTATGAAAAGACGCGCTGAAAAATTCAAGAACGAGAAAAAGCATTCTTAGCGGAACATGTATCAATACTTACCTGCGTGTTTTCCTTCGTCATCACGTGCCAGCACAAACGCAGATACGAATGGCACTTCAATGGCTGTATAAAGGACCAGTATCAGAATCACCCAATCCCAAGTGATTTTAAAAAGACCATAGTGCAGGATAATTCTATTCCTCATTTGATCGGGAATTTGATTTTTGTACCGCTTGTACTTCGAGCGCCATCTCTTAAACGCCGCCATAATCTGAAAGAACACAAATTCGAGAGCTGTATATTAGGAGTAAACAAAGTTTATGTGTGTGTATATAAAGAAACAAACTAAATATTGTTAGGCTCAAGCTGACTTCACGGCATATTTGAGAAGCTGTTAAAATCAGAAAATGTTTCAGAAAGATAACCTGCGAGATTACTGAAAAACCATGGTGAAAATTCGGCGTATGACTGCTCGCATTCACCCAATTCAAGCGCCCAGGTTTATCCACATGGAATTAAATATTAGCCTGAATTCTTCTTGATGGTATAATAATATTGAAAAACATTCGGCGCATGACGCAACCCCTTTCAACGAAAATATATTAAGAAGCTTGCTAACTGAATTGAAGCTGCTTATCGCTTACCATCTCGAAACCACTTCTTTCATGTGATTTTAAAAACATGTATGCGACAAAGTGTTCCCTTCTGTATAGAACCCGTCATCCACCGTGCGATAGATACGTGTCCGGCTACACGACCTAAGCTGAAATTGCGAGTGCGGTTGTCGCCGTTTTCGATAACATGTCAAGATTGAACCGATTATGTTAGAGCAGTTGGGGACGTGACGTATGATTAACGTTAGGAAAACGAAGCGAATGTTTTCAAACAGTGATTAGTTTTGCATCCTAAATACGGACCCTTATGCAGCTCCTCTGTAACAACACGTCACCATCTGTTGTGGGTGCCTGAATTATTAATAACTCTCATTCTAATTCGATTGTAAAATTTCGCTTTGCATTGAAAAAACAACAGAAAAATCACGCACTGTGCGAAAGAGTGAGTCATGATGAAATTCCGAGCATTTTTGCTAAATGAAATGTTCCATGATCTCGCTAGGTAAAGCCCCTTCCATAGCAAACAAAAATAAGACAACGTTTGTCTGTCAGTGACAACAAAGCCAGACAATTTGAACTTTCCTTGAAATGACAATTGTTAAATTTAAACAATAGGATGGTTCAGAGTGGTTATTTTGACTGACATAACGTCAAAACACGCTGCTATTTGAGGTTTATATATTCGGACAGTTTTAAAGAAAGTCCTATTTTTAATCAGAAGTCAGCCAAATAGTGTTCGACAGTAAAACCATGAGGTTTGCTATGTTTTCAAACAGTCACACAACAAATATCATTTGGTGAACTATTGCATTAATGAAGTGTTGGGTTAAGAATTTTTTTGTTGAAAAAAAAATCCAATTTTGTTTCTGGATCTGTGTCGTTTTATTGCATTCACAATTATCCGACGCCTGGAATATAAAAAATATATATGTGCCCTAGAATGTCGGAATCATTTGACAACATTTAAATGTGCAAAAAGAATAGTACAAGCAGCAGGTGTTATTCAAAACAAGCCAGAAAAATATTCGCGCATTCATGTTTACGTACCATTTCATATTGGCGCGCTTCACACTGGGATTGCGCGAAACATATGGCTAGGTGAATATCACTTCTATTTTCTAGTGGTACAATGTACAGATATCAATCATAAGCGATATAACACCGCATTTCATGCCTAAAGTGAATGCCACAAGGTTTTCATGGCTTCCATTTAAGATTTGAAGTAACTTGAACAGAAACTGAATTAGGCATAACTGAAACTGTGCGAGAGAGTTAAGGAGTGTATGTGTCGAATGTTAACTTAATGGCGGGATTCGTGTATCGTGTAATTAACGGCGCCCGATACGTGAATGGGCCTGATGTGTAAAATTTTAGCCGTGAAGTTTTGGCTCTGTACTGTTATTCGCTATTTTGACAGACGTGTTCATAAAAAATACCCTTAATCTGTAGTTGTTTTGGGGAAAAACTGGCACATCAAAGAGAATCAAACTGTTGGGACGGTAATCGACTGAGAAATCTCTCGGTCGAAACCGCTCGAGTTGACAAGAATCCATGAAGTGTTATAAGATCTCACTGAAAATGAGGACACTTACCAAACTTGAAGGGAAGTCGAAGCTTAAAACAGAGGTCGACATGACATGCAGTGACTGACTTAAGTGCTTGTCTTTAATTGGTGCTGTACGTATTGTCGATGTTGTGATATTCCACCTTAATATTGTGTGCAGTTAAGATAAGACGCAATTAAAGACTCACAGTTTGGTAATTTGCTGAGCAAACTTATCTAAGATGCCGCATTTAAAGCAGCTGCATCTCCATATATGGAGCGCCGTATAAGCGCTAAACCAAAGTTTGCGGGTGTAACTTTAAGATTTTTTGATACTGTGTCGAACACTAATTACACATTTGCCGACAGTTACAGCGGTGCCGGTGATTTAAGGCTAATTAGTAAAAAATAAATGGCAAATAAATCTAGAAATGTTTTCCAACTTGTCTGTTGGCACAGGAAGATAAGTGAAAAACAAAACTAAAGACTTACACATCCGGACATGTAATCAGAAATACACATCAAGTTTCTAGAATCTTTTTCAAAGAATGATATCCAATAGTTTGTTCGTGCAGGTTCTATGCTTCCTCACACCGACTACCTTTTTTTTTCCCACCCCAAAACAATTTCACCGAGCCATATGTACAGGAGTGAGGTCCCGAAAATCATTTGTAAAGCTACAACCATATATTTATCTTTTTTTTTATCTCTCGCTCTGATTGGCAGACATTGGTTCTTTCCTTTTTGTCGCTTGTAATGTGCTTTTCATCGAAGTGTTAATTCCAAGATAATTTATTGGAGGCCTCCTCTTAAAATATTAATTTATTATTATTATTATCATCATCATCATCATCATTATTATTATTATTATAAGTCAAATCTTCGCATTATTTATTCACCTTGAGAATGGTGTCACGATGACGCCGAAACGTCGGCTTTTAACGTTAATATTCGCCTGCTTATATTATTATTATTATTATTATTATTATTATTACTATTATTATTATTACTGTTGTTGTTGTTGTTGTTATATTATGCCTGGTGGCGACAGTCTTGAGTAGAAACTTTAACAGAAAATTTCAAAACGTACAGTGCTGGTTGCCATGACGACGTTTTGAAGACGAACCTCGAGTAGCTAACCGTTAAATTTTCATACGTGAGTCGACAGTATCGAAAATAAGAACCTGTGTTGGATTTTTAGCAACAAAGAAATATCATTTAGGTATGTTTTTACAATACGTGGAACGAAAGTTAAAGAAGCAAATGCAATTTCTCTTAAAATATACAAATCGCGAAATTTTGAACAAGCGCCAATACTGTAATGATGCAACACAAAAACTTCGATAATTTTTCCACCAACGATGTGACAAGATAGCATATAAAATGCCATATTTTACTTTCCGTTTCCTTGTTTTGATTAAACAACTTAACTTAACATCACTATTTTTAGCTTGTACTAATTTAGCTATTTAAATCGCTCGTGTTTTTGATTTACTAACACTAAACTTCTACTGTAAAGTTAGCAAGCGCTTAAAATTTAAAAATTTTTATGATTTGATTTACATTTGCTGAATTTAATTGTCGCTAAAAATCGTAACCTCAGGTGCATATGTTTTACAAAACAAAGATATCGTAAGAGGAATTATAATATCGATTCTTGCCGCTCTTTGCAATTTCAAGACTCAAACAAACTTGTCAGCGAATGCTGTCCAATCATTTAAGGGTGTTGATCGTTGAGATTAAAAATTAGTTCTTATTAAGAGGGTTACGTCAAAGGCGGAAATACAAAATTTGAACTCATCTGACATTTATCAAATGCAACAATGAAAGAGATAACGTTTGAAAAAATAAAAACAAAGGTCTGAATCCTCCAACCAGAACAGTTTGCGGTTTTCTTCCAAAACAAAAGCGAGCGCAGCGGTTTCGAGGCCGCGAGCGCAGCGGTTTCGAGGCCGCAAGCGAAAATAAACTAATTTTCTTCCCTGTTACGAGTGTCTCTTTCCAAGCGGGTAAAGATCTTGTTTGCACCCCCTCGGCAATCAAACTTTTTGATAATAAGCTGTAAACCATTGGCCCCGTTTAGATGAGTTCTGAAAACAAATAGGATGAAATCGCGTGCGAAAACAAAATGCTCTCGGTAAAACAGCTGTTAGCATCAACCTTGTTAAATTCAAGAAAGAGTCGTTGATATTCGAAGTTTTGAGGCCATACTCTGTTTCGAGTTTCCAACTGTATCAATCAAAATATTGTAAATCCTCAAAATTTCATACGCTCGCAGAAAATAAACTGTCCGGTATTGTATGCTCGCAGAAAAAAAAAATCTGGATCGGAATAGTGCACAATAATTACATTAACACAACAAACTCAATTCATGAACGACTTCTGCGTTTTCGCGGAGTTCCGTAAAATAAAAACACTTTTTCTTGAACATGGGCAAATTCTACTCGCAACGCCAAAATAAGCTTTAAGACATCCTTCGCCAAATTTTGCACTCATCTGCACACAACACAAGCATGTAAGACATGGCATCTCAGTTGAATGAAGTAGACAGTATTGTTGCTAAAAAGACTCAAAAAAGACCGATTTTTGAGCTCAGAATAGAAATGGTAACGACGAAACTGCGTGATACATAAACTGTGATGACATGCAATAGGTTTTCATCCAACCAAAGCGATATTCCTAAAGAAACTTCCGTGCTGATAACAGCGGACGTTTAACCCAGAATAGCGAAATAACTAACACCGTTGAACAACATTAACGTGCGTCTAATCTGGTCTATTACCGCCCACAGCAAGCAGCAACGATTCACGCCTTTACGCCGTATAGAAAAAGCATATAGAAATATATCTGTAAATAGTTTTATGGTCTCCTTTTATCAGGTTTTCAATAAAGTAAGCACTTGTTGACATTTCGCTAACCATAACAAGTCTCTTTGGTAGTAAGTTACCTTCAGTAAGTGATTCGCTCTAACCGGCAGCAGTTCAAACCTTGGATAGCGAAGCTGCGTCAACAATTCGCAGGGAATTTGTTGTTGATTAATTTGCAAAGTGACGATCGTGCGCATAAACTGAAGTAATAACAATTGCTTTGCCGTGCTATTGGTTCCAGATCGGCTGTCTGCAAGTCTTTACATTTGTGAAACAGGTGTCCATAGTTCATGCGGATATTAGTACGGAGACAAAATTTGCATATACATGGTACTTATTCAGATAAAAGTAACTTCTGACAACGTTTGATATTTAACAAGTTCATTATTTACAGTTCTCCATCTCTGTGTAATTATTAAACTTGATCATAATGTCATCATACCAACCAAATATATTCGTTTCCAAATATACTTGTTCGATTTCCGTAAGATCGCCTAACTACAATGTAGTCATTTTTCGTAAAATCCGGCTTACGGATAAATACACTGTACATCTGCAATATTGACACAAAAGAAGACCCTATTCATATTTACGTCAAATTAACTCAATTCATCTTCGCTTTCGCTTTCATAAAATGAATTGTCAAGGCAACAAGGATGAGAAGTGTATCCACGTGAATACAGCGCGTGAGAGACATGACAGGTTGTGTAAACAAGGCTTGAGGTAATTTTGAGCAACTGACGTTATCAAGCATGAAACAAAAGATATTGACAATTTCCGTTCTGGATAAAGGTTTAAATCATTAAAATTAAATTGTGGAAATTTACAGGAAATCCCACATGATTCACTCAGAAAAACGAAAAACCTTTCCATCACTCGCCGATATTTCGCCAAAGCCTTTTTCGGCTAGAATGACACCACTTTCCCTCACACGCATAGCAAAAAAGCATAGAAACAGCTTCCCTTGCGATGATTTTGACCATTTCGATCGAAATTGAAATTTTGATCACTTTTCGATCAAGTTAAACGAAATACCTGAAAAGTTATTATTCCGTTGCCTTCAATAAAACTATGTTGTAGAGATTTGCAGAAAATCCCACATGATTCATCAGAAATGGAATTACGTGCTCCTCCTGCTGCTGCTGTTCCTGCTACTACTACTGCTACTGCTACTGCTACTGCTGCTGCTGCTGCTACTGCTACTGCTACTGCTACTGCTACTGCTACTGCTACTGTTACTGCTACTGCTACTGCTACTGCTGCTGCTACTGCTACTGCTACTGCTACTCCTACTGTCGCTGCTACTGCTACTGCTACTACTGCTGCTACTCCTAGTGCTACTGCTACTACTACTACTGCTACTGCTACTGCTACTGCTACTGCTGCTACTACTGCTGCTGCTGCTAGTGCTACTGCTACTGCTACTGTCACTGCTACTCTTACTGCTACTACTGCTGCTACTCCTAGTGCTACTGCTACTACTAGTACTGCTACTGCTATTGCTACTGCTGCTACTGCTACTGCTACTGCTACTGCTACTACTACTGCTACTGCTGCTACTACTGCTGCTGTTGCTACTGCTACTGCTACTGCTACTGCTACTGCTGCTGCTGCTACTGCTACTGCTACTGCTACTGCTGCTACTACTGCTGCTGCTGCTACTGCTACTGCTACTGCTACTGCTACTGCTACTACTGCTGCTGCTGCTACTGCTACTGCTACTGCTACTGCTGGTACTGCTACTGCTACTGCTAATGCTACTGCTGCTGTTGCTACTGCTACTGCTACTGCTACTACTGCTGCTACTCCTAGTGCTGCTGCTACTACTAGTACTGCTACTGCTACTGCTACTGCTACTGCTACTGCTACTGCTACTACTACTGCTACTGTTACTACTGCTGCTGCTGCTACTGCTACTGCTACTGCTACTGTCACTGCTACTCTTACTGCTAATACTGCTGCTACTCCTAGTGCTACTGCTACTACTACTACTGCTACTGCTGCTGCTGCTACTGCTACTGCTACTGCTACTACTGCTGCTGCTACTGCTACTGCTACTGCTACTGCTACTGCTGCTGTTGCTACTGCTACTGCTACTGCTACTGCTACTGTCACTGCTACTGCTACTGCTACTACTGCTGCTACTCCTAGTGCTACTGCTACTACTACTACTGCTACTGCTGCTGCTGCTACTGCTACTGCTACTGCTACTGCTACTACTGCTGCTGCTGCTACTGCTACTGCTACTGCTACTGCTGGTACTGCTACTGCTGGTACTGCTACTGCTACTGCTGCTGCTACTGCTACTGCTACTGCTGCTGTTGCTACTGCTACTGCTACTGCTACTGCTACTGCTACTGCTACTGTCACTGCTACTGCTACTGCTACTACTGCTGCTACTCCTAGTGCTACTGCTACTACTACTACTGCTACTGCTGCTGCTACTGCTACTGCTACTGCTACTGCTACTACTACTGCTACTGCTACTACTGCTGCTGCTGCTACTGCTACTGCTACTGCTGCTGTTGCTACTGCTACCGCTACTGCTACTACTGCTGCTACTCCTAGTGCTACTGCTACTACTAGTACTGCTACTGCTACTGCTACTGCTACTGTCACTGCTACTGCTACTGCTACTACTGCTGCTACTCCTAGTGCTACTGCTACTACTACTGCTACTGCTACTGCTACTGCTGGTACTGCTACTGCTACTGCTGCTGCTACTGCTACTGCTACTGCTACTGCTACTGTCACTGCTACTGCTACTGCTACTACTGCTGCTACTCCTAGTGCTACTGCTACTACTACTACTGCTACTGCTACTGCTACTGCTACTGCTACTGCTACTGCTGGTACTGCTACTGCTACTGCTGCTGTTGCTACTGCTACCGCTACTGCTACTACTGCTACTCCTAGTGCTACTGCTACTACTAGTACTGCTACTGCTACTGCTACTGCTACTGCTACTGTCACTGCTACTGTCACTGCTACTGCTACTGCTACTACTGCTGCTACTCCTAGTGCTACTGCTACTACTACTACTACTGCTACTGCTACTGCTGGTACTGCTACTGTTGGTACTGCTACTGCTACTGCTACTGCTACTGCTACTACTGCTGCTGCTGCTACTGCTACTGCTACTGCTACTGCTGCTGCTGCTGCTACTGCTACTGCTAGTGCTACTGTCACTGCTACTGCTACTGCTACTACTGCTGCTACTCCTAGTGCTACTGCTACTACTACTACTGCTACTGCTACTGCTGCTACTGCTACTGCTACCGCTACTGCTACTGCTACTACTACTACTGCTTCTGCTACTGCTACTGCTACAGCTACAGCTATTACTGCTACTACTGCTACTGCTACTGCTACTACTGCTACTACTGCTGCTGCTACTGCTACTACTGCTGCTGCTGCTACTATTACTATTGCAACTGCTACTACTGCTACTACTGCTACTGCTACTCTGCTGCTACTGCTATTACTACTGCTACTGCTACTGCTATTACTGCTACTGCTACTGCTGCTACTGCTACTGCTACTGCTACTACTGCTACTACTGCTGCTGCTGCTACTACTACTATTGCAACTGCTGCTACTGCTACTGCTACTACAACTACTACTACTACTACTGCTGCTACTGCTACTGCTACATGAAGGTAAATACTTGAACGTATATCGGCAATATTACGCTAACAACATTTTACCGAGTCACAAAGCTGGCTTGCGAGAACAGGTAGCAAGAGACACGAAAAAAAATTCACGTCAATTTGAGTCACTTGATTTCCTCATGAATAATTCAATTAAACATTCTGCCCGATTTCAAGCTTTTAACCATAGCGTTAGTTTACTGCTGAAGGAGCAAGCGCATGTATAAACATGTCCGTGACACTTTTGGTGGTCACGCAAGCATGCGCAAAAACCAAGGTTAAAATTCGCCTGACAAAATAAACAAGACAAATACTCAAAGGCAGTCCATTGTCTTAACGAAAATTAAGAGGTATTTATTTACTTTTGTTTTGTTCCTTTGCTATCGCCAGTGAGTCTATCGCCGCAAACAGTAAAATATAAAGCAATAAAAGGACGTAGAAGACACACATACTGGGAATCTTGGAGCCTAGCATTGCAGGTGTCTCGTAACAGCTGCCAGAGAAAAATTTCAAGTCAGCATAAATATCTTTCCACCATTTTGTTTGTTTTTCTTTAAACGGAAATGTATTTCATTTTTTTATTTTACGTTTGTGCATTATCGCGCTTTTGGAGCAATTGCTATTTTAATCGCATGCGACAACAAAGTCTTTTCATTTATTAACATAAAGAGCGTTTAGAGTCACTCATTTAGAGTCACTTTGTGAAGAAGCATGCGCTTTATAAGCCTGCTATGTGTTGTCAATCAAAATAACTCATGAAAACCTAAATGTCAAATGTCTTATTATTTGTCTTAATACTTGTGAAACGTCGGACTCAAAAGTAGATTGAGATAAGAGGAGCGCATTTGAGCGGTTGTGTGTTGTTCTCTCTCAATCCCAGACACAGAACAGTGATTATCAAAAACACCTGTAAAACAGGACAATATCAAGAATAAAATACTATCAACAATCCTTGAATGTTATCTTGTTATCATAAAGTGAAACGCGAGACAGTAATACCAGACACCATAAAACAGTCCACGACCAAGTACTTATGAACCGCGAGGCGTGTGAATAAGTGATAATGCAGGAAATTATTTCAAGGTATTTAAATTTTGGTATATCGTTGGACCGGCTCGAAAATGGTTTCATTGTTTTCACTTGATTTTCTTTCCAATAAAGTAGACTAACGGCTTTATCAACTAGACGGTTAAAAGTCACAAAAGCATACCTCGTACATGGAAGAAATAAGAAACCATAAAACGGCTGTCATTTTTAAAATACTGTTACTTCTCCTTTCTTGAGTCGAATTAGCATGAATACAGCGCAGTTAAATAACCTGTTCCTGTGAAACACCGGAAGAGTTATAATATCCCCATTCATGTAGAGTTTTTCTGAAGAAACCATGTCGAAGTAACCAGAAAACAGCTGAACTTTTCTACCTCTTAAGAATAGTTAAAACAGACGTAAATAAAGGCAGCAGTCATCAACATTCACATAAGCTACTCGCATAAGGACGCGGCAATTTGTGAATAACATTGACTAAGAACTTTTAACAACGTGCGAGTCTGATTATAAAACGATGTCAGAACGGCGAGCTGTCAAATACGTCAGGGTTTAAACAAGTTCAGATAGATAAAACAAGAAGAGGGGATGACCGGTATGAACTCCTTGGTAAATATAGCTAAAATTAGAACATACCCGTTGCGGAAACTGTAGTATTCCTCTTTCCTCATTGTAAACTAACAGAGATTCTGACGACATGCTGCAGTTTGAGACCACGTGCAAATTTCCACTACTGAGATGTTTCGCAGGGTGAATTGAGTCGGACTAATTCTTTTCGGGGTTATCTACTCAGGAATTTCTCTTCTCACGATACCAAGTTAGCAATTCATGAGCCACACATTACGAAAGAAATATTGATAACAAAGAAACACCTAATTTACATTTTAACTTTTGGTACACACCAGGAGATCAAAAACGACGTCCGAAAAACGCCACCCGCAAAATCTTTCCCTATTGCTCCACGGAATCGACAATTCAGTGATATTTCTGGCAAAACTTGTCGGTCATAGAATTGAAAACGTGACGGGCTTGAGCCGTTATTTTGAACATTAGAATGTACGCATGTTGCTGGTACCTTGGTAATGTTGTGAGATATAAAGAATTTATTCTTAGGTAGAGTCCTTAGCTCGCCGTCTTTCAGTCTCACGCGAGGTTGAACCTTTTTGCCGGTTAATTGCGCTTTGATGCGGGGGAAAAGCTGTTCAAGTATAACGGTGCACGCGCCGTCGACGCGTTTGCTGCGCATTTTCTTTTAAAGAAATACATTTCCGTTTATCTATACACCTCAATTTATTTATGAGACATCCCTTTAAATTCAAAGGGACGAGGTTTTAGCTTATCTGGCCATGGAAGCAAAACAGCCGTCCCATACACGGAAAAACAGTGTGCCGTTAATTGTTCACACGCTGTGTGAGACTTGTTGGTTTACATGTTCCAGTCACATTGACGCTTTGTTAAATT
Source organism: Orbicella franksi (assembly GCF_964199315.1). NCBI lineage: Eukaryota > Metazoa > Cnidaria > Anthozoa > Scleractinia > Merulinidae > Orbicella > Orbicella franksi. The sequence continues at coordinate 30,973,240 of NC_138153.1, read as the reverse complement.
CTGACCCGCAACTTACCAGCGGGTAAAGCACAATTGACAATCAATTAATTTTGGCATAATTTCCGCAGACACGTCAAATTTCGTTTCGAGTTTACAACTGAATACTAGTAATTGATAACGGAAATTTGGGTCAGCAGTTCACCATAGTGTAGGAGAAAAAACAAAGGAACTGAGATAATAAAAAATGGGCTTAATGTCCAAATCAGCAGATCTTTGAAAAATAACGCAAATAATTCTTCAATGTTAAATGTGTTCTTAGTTTTGGGTGAATATGATGAATTAATAATCTTGGTAGCTGTTAGAACCCCTGGGCTAAAGATGCAATGCATACGGGCACTCACCCAAATGAAAATTTCCTATAGATGCCATCCTTACTAGTTCATCAAGTACATTTATATCTATGGAATAGCTGTATATGACTGTATCATTATTAACCAAAGCCAGTTGATAATACGATGTATTTACCATACTCGCCCCGCCAAGGCTCGCGCTGTTGCCCAGAGATATCCACGCATTCAATAATATTTGTTTCTAGTGATGTAAGTAATTAGTCTTGTTTTAGAAACCAAGGATAAGGAAAAATCAAACAACGTCAGATCATATTTTTTAAGGCTAAAATGCCATCTATTTCCACCACAGTTTCATGAGAAACCCAAAACATACCTACATGTAAGTCACTGGAAACTTAACAATATCGTAATAGTTTGATTTTATAAAGCAGTATTTGAGAGACAAGAGGAAATTATTTGTAAGTAAGAATGCTTAACGCAGGCGAAGATGGAAAGGGATTGGAAAAGGAAAAAAAAAACTGAAAACTTGAGTGGTGCGCACTTTAAAATTCAAGTTCGGTACTTTTCAAAAATCTTCCTGCAAAAAATAGTAATATTAATTTTTACCACTTGGTCAAGGCTGGTTCTTTTGATCACCGCGGGTGGCCAGTTTTCAAAGCGATGCTACTTGGTCATAACATAACAGTCAATCTGGCCGTTGGTTTTCGTATGGAGACTACCCTTAATCGAAATGTTCATAAGCGGCTGCTGCTTTAGTTGTATTCTTTCGCTCTCTCCTTCGTAAATTAAAGGTCAATATTATCCCGCCGAAAACAACAAGTGTTCCTTGAAAAATCAAAGCGAGACTTTTATTAACTCAAAGAAAACGTCGTATTGCAAAACACGATGAAATAGTTCTGCTCTCGGACAAAATGTGAAAAACTGAGGCGGTCGTGCATCAATACAATGAAATGGCTTCGTTTCCTGTATGCATAGAAACTATCGTATGCAAATATTATGCAATATTTTAGTGCAATCTGTAATTAGCAGTGTGGTAGTAATAGCAACCAATCAAACTTCAGTTGGTATAAATATGTGTTATGACAGTTATCAAAAGCCTGATACAGAGACATAGAGTTTTCAAGCAGGATTGCAAGCATATAACGTTTCTTCAATTAGTTTCTCATTGTTTAGTTGTGAAATGTTACTCGTTATCACTACATTACCAGGTAATACATTTGCTGCATATGTAGGTCATGTAGGTTATGATGTTGTTCAAGTTAAGTTTTTTTCTCACTGCAAACAAGTAATTACTAAGCAAGTCTGATTCAGTTAAACAAATAAAAAAAACTACAACGTTAGAATCTTGTGTATAATTTCTTTACCGGGTGCTACTTAATCAATTTCAATTACACAAACGTCTCGTTTATATATTTGTAGATCCTCTCAATGTGAATACTAAGTCATTGAACATTAAAAAAATTGGTATCACATCCAGCTTCTTCCAGTTTTTTTTTCCAACAAATATCTTACGTGAGCTGTGGAGGCTTGCAAGGTGGAAACGTTTAAATTTGAATTAATTGTGTTCGTTTTTCCGGCCCATTGTTACAAGCAAAGAACTTCTAATTAAAACCAATACAGATTGCTGTATCTTAATGCAACATAGCCTCACAGCTGGTTTTTTTTTTAAATTCAAAAATTGTTTAAGGTTATTTAAACCTGTGGCAAGCCAGCTGAGAGATGCTTCTCTAAGAGAATTGCCTTCAGCGAATAACTACAATCGAGAGTTAACAGAATTCAGCGGAGATTTCTTAGATAAAAGAAAATAAATTGAAAGCCAATATGCGTTTGTCAATTGTGAAGAAACAACAATAGAATGGTTGTTTTCACTCGCTTTCTTTGCACTCAAATGAAGATCTTTTCATTTGCTACTGCTTCGTAAATCGTAGTGTTTGTTTGTTTCTGAGTGAGCGCATTAAAACTCAAATGTTTACTGTGCTGATTAACAACACCTTTCAACTGATATTTTTTACGAGAAATCCCACAACGTAAAACTAGAGACTCTCTCGACCAGAATCAATTAAAAACAAATCAAACAAACACAGAACCAACCTTAAGAACATTCTCGCTAAACGAGCGGTGGTAAAACCTACCCGCCATTGTCTCCCCGGAGAAAACACGAAGCCATGAGCGAAAGATCTTTACATGCAGCTTCTCACATGTTCACATTAAAGACCAATGTTCCATGAGCTATTGAATATTCGGCACCTCTACTTACAGTTGAAAGCGCTTTAAGTTATGAATTATTGAGTTGGGTTTCTAATGAGGCTACTCTCGCCAATAGCAAATAACAAAAGCTCATTAGCTCACTACTAGAGTGAATAATCATTGACAAAAGAATAATTGAATTTAACCATTAAGAAGGGAAAAATCGCAGCGGTGCAACATTTTTGTTGACACCCGATACGAATAGCACGTCTTTTTCAAGCTGCTATCGACATATTCACAGTTAAGCTTAGCCAAGCTACACTACAGTTCGACGAGGAAATGAGGCAAGATTTTATCTTTTCTCGATATTGTTTAGCAAGCCTCGCACTTCGCGGACTATCTAAAGGTTTTCGCCAAAATGTCACCAAATGAGGTTACGAAAACTTTACAAGATGTAATAGCATTATCTATTAAGTGATCTTACGCAGCTGGGACAAGCCTATCAAGCTCTATCACTAATTGCTTGAGTGAACACGAAGCTCATTATCGTTAAGATACGAAAATCACCTTCAAGGACTGGCTGAAGAGAACCAGAATTTTAAAAGTAGCCACGTTCGATAAGTTGAGAGAAATAGAGCAAGAATCCAAGAACATATTAACAAAATACTCTTGTCTTTGTCATACATGGCATTTACCGCCGTTATATTTTGTGGTGTTTTACCGTATATTTTTACATGAAGTATTATTTATAACTTTTCACTTTTTTTTAACATTTCGTCACTCAGATTTCTTTATTTCTTTATTTCTTTATTTCTTTATTCAGATGAATTGAGGTACAGATTCCACCCACCAGAATAGGTTCGCAGGATTGCAACTAGAACCACTAACCACAGTTATAAATAAAATTAAAACAGAAAAATGATTTACTTGATATTTACTTTACTTGATATTTATTTACTTTTTTATTATTATTTTGATTTTGTTCATTTTGTTTTTCATTATCTTTTATTTATTTTATATGTTAACTATTCAGATTGCAAGAACTGAGTTGTATGACCTTTGCAATTCAATTATTATGGCATTCTATTGTTCCAAACTGAGTATGAAGAACCTCAAGTACTTCTCTCTCAAGCATCAATAATGTAGAATTCAAACGCTACTTACATTTTAACACTCGGCTAAGTTTAAATTGCGATATAAATTTTCTTTACAACAAAAAAGGCCTAAAATGGGACCTAAGTTATGCCTATGGAAACTCAAATAGCCACATCCGAAATTTTCAGTCAATAGCCGACAAAAACCTGCAACGTTTTGGCCAAAAAGACTTGCGACTCATATTTCTGTGGCATGAAATTAATAGCAGTTTTGCGACTCCCCTGATTGGAAACCTAGTAGTTTATCGCATGTATAAACGCCACTATTTTGCCAGTTTGTACTAGGAAGGGTTTCTTAAGATGAACAGATCTGGCGTCCAACGACAACAAAGATTAAAGGCACTTCATGGCTCAATTCTTTCCAACAAACTTCACGCTTTAACGGACACAGAAACATTTGGTAAATGTCTGCTTCTTAAGAATGACAGTTCTGGAAATATCAGCTCCCCAACTTCACGTAAAATAACTAACATGCTTTCAGCAAGCTACTAAAGAGGGTGATAAAAAGCTGGAGTCGGAAGTAAAACGGTTAATATTGACAGATTTCAACAATGACAGTGAGTGTTACTTAAAATGTACACATAACAAGTTGACAATCGTACACACAGGGCTAGAAAATGGTCTGGGAATTATTATTTAGAGTGGTTTTGACAAACACAAATACTTCCCACATTGCACCAGGCACTAAAGAGAGCATAATTATCACAGTCAAATCGGCGAGCAACGAGCACACGGCCAGTATTGTGTATCACTGTCCCAGCACAGGACCTTTCCAAAGAATGAAGAAGACTTTGCAAGCACGATAGTACAAGAGACCATTGGATGCTTTCTAAGTGAAATATCACAGAAGACGCCTGACTAGGGTTGAGTTGAAGTACGTACCTTATTTTCTCTCATTATCATTTTCAGGCTTGGAAGATCTTGGAAGAATCTGAATTGTACAGGTTATTACTTGTGCAGGTCACCGCGAACAAAAGATAAGCTCAGACAAGGTTAGACGGACAGCCTTCGCATTCAAGTTCCCTTCCTTCTGCCAGTTGCGCGTCAAACAGTTAACAAAGAGGAAAGAACTTCTCCTATACAAGTATAGTGGTTTGCACTACAGAAATTCAGCCCAAAAAAAGCCATGATTCCCCTCCTGTGGTGAATAATATTGAAGACATCCCAAAGAAATGCAAATATAAGAGCATTCCACGACACAAAAGAACTAGCCAGCCCTAATACAGATAGTCAATTATTTGCCATCTGTCCGCAATAAAGGATGATGTGGCTTAATTGCGTACAGTTGCCGCAAAATTGGTTTGGTCTATACAGAGAGAAAACAAGATCGGTTTAATTTCACAACGTTTTGTATACAAAAACAAATTTGAATTCCCTCGATGTTAATTACTCAATAAATAAGATGATATTGAGCAATCAATTTCTTAACATGTTGATTCCTTTTTCTTGTCCCACCTACGTCTCTAAATTATCCAATTTTCCTGATCTCCGTGCTTGCATTCTCTTTATTGGCAAGCTCTGTTGTGTTTGAATCTCTTTGATTTATTTAATTAACCATTTCATACCTTTCAGTTCATTAAATTCTACAAACCATTCACGTGACCTCAACATGCTGAGATTGAGCGTGTTTCACATTGCTGTCATTTCAAGGTAAGTTTAGAAACATCAACAAAAAACAATCGATTTAAAAAGAACTGACACACGTAGATAAGTACTGATACTACATGTTCTATTTTAACACGATCACCTCACTCCTGGGCCAATCTCCCGTCTCCAATCCTACATTTGTAATTAGGGAATATGCTGGTGACCACACTCGTGACGATTGCGGATGGAGTTGTTCAAAAAATCATTTTGGGTTTGAGCATCTTACGGTTTACCAAGTTGTACCAGTGACAAAACGGATACACTTGTCTTTATACGAAAACCTTTTATAGGAACGTTGAGGTAGCCGAATCGCGCACAGGTTATGTTATATAATCGAAAATGGTTTTTTGACTGCACGGAACGGTGTTTAATGCAGTTACTGACGTTGAAAAAAAATCAAGAAATAGATTAAAAAGATTACAAAATATGGGAATAACAAATTTAAAATACGTTTACCACACCTCGATTGAAAAAAAGGAATTCGTAACGTTGCTTATATAAAAATGTTTCAACGAAAAGTTTAAAAGATTCTTAAGTGTTTGCAGATTTAATAACGTTCGAATGTTGGAGAAAGCAACCTAAACTTGAGCGGGATCCCTTTGCACGAGCACAAAAGCAGGAATATTAAGGCAGGGTACCGGATACGGAATTACGTCATAAACTAGCGGGAAAGGTGCGCCTTATTTTGGGAGTTGTTTTCTAATCCTGAAGCGTGACAGGAAGCTCGATATTCGAGCTACTTCTTAGTATAGTTATTAGAATGTCAAGGTTGAGATTGGATAAAATTTTGAGAACACGCCAAAAACATAAGCAATGGTGAAAGTTTAATACCACACTTTGCGAGAAGTAGAGACTCGCGTCTTGCGACAAATGCAAGCGCAAGACTTTAGGGACCGTTCATTTTTTATAAGGTAGGGGGGGCTGGTGGGATTTGGGGGGGGGCCATGCGAAAAAAAATGGCTTCCGAGGGGGGGCCATCCCAAAAAAATAAGGGGAAAAGGGGGGGTCACGTGAAATATTTTAGTAGAACTTTAAAATGGCATAATGTTTGAATATCAAAAAAAATTGCTATAGAATAAACATAGAAGGCAGGATACAAATTTATTACAAACTTTCCTTCTGCTTTAAAAAAACGTTTGGCGACAAAAAGCATTTGTAGCTACTGAAAAGAAGTATTTAACACTGTTATTTTCGAATGCAACTTTCACTGGCACTCATCTTCATCTCCGCTGTCGTCGAGTTCTTCGTCGCCGTTTGTGCTGCTATGGGAGTCTCTTTCACCAATGCTGCAAGAAGCAGCAATGCTTTCCGTCAGAGTGTACTCTTCAGGGTATATGAAGATGTAAACATAATCTCTGACTTCCCGCTCAAGGTTGGTGGTGATTCTGCTTCTTGCAGCATTGGTGAAGTAATTCCCTTCCAAGAGCTGTGCGATGTATGGCCCATCTCTTCTAAATATCGACGTGGCAACATCCTCAACTTTAAGACACTCTTCCGGGACGGCCGTTCTAGGAGGGTACACAAGAAGATCATTTCCTAGCGGGTTTCCAACACAGATTCCATAAACTCGTTGGACGTTGTTTTCAGTCCGCTTCCTCTTTTCTTCATTTGACTTTCTGCGGTTTTCTTTTTTCCTTCTCCTTTTGTTGATGTGCTGTTTGAGTATGCCCTTGAATATGCTGTTATAATTGCTCTTCTTATTTTCTAGTGCTTCCATGTCCTACGTGACCTTCCTCAACTTAGCTTCTGTACATTTGATCTGTTTTACATTAAAACTGTGGGCAAATTCTTCGCCCTGCTTTAAAGCAAGCCCATTGGACTGAAAGAGTGTGGAATCGTGTTCCTTTACAACCTTTAATATGACATTCAACTTTTCCACCATTGCTCTGTGCTCTTTGATGGAGAAGTTCAGTTTTCTTCCATCACTGGGCTTCAACTGGTACCCTTGCATGGAAAACTCACTCGCCCTTTCTGAACAGCCATCCGCACCTAGAAAAACTGCTTCTGTTGCTTGTAAGATGTCAAACTGCCTGGATCGTTCAGCTGTAAACCTTTTCTTACACGACTCGTCGCTTTCGCCATTATTGCGCATTTTGGAATGAGCCTCTTTCATGATGTTCATGTAGTAATGCGCTCTTTCCCCGATTGGATTAACAATATAAAGAAGAAAGAGCATGGAAGTGGCAGGCTGGTTTTATCTGATCCAGAGAGCGTTGCTCTATTTGCAGATAAGTTTATTGTCAAATCGAAGTTTGTGGTGGATTATCTTCAGCATCTTGAAGTGCTGGAATTTAAAAGGAAAAAGAGAGCAGAAGAAAAGGCAAAGTTAAGTAGGGAGGAGGATTATCCTTGGACTGAGTTGTGCGAAGATCTAACCAAGCTTAAAAAGCTACATGTTCCAGAACTAAACAAGTGCTCAAACCACCACGGGCTGAAGCAGCATTTGAAAAGCAGCAAGAGTGAGAAAGTAAAGGCAATTGTAAGACATTCATGCTTGCAGCAGAAGAGTCCTCTCAGAGCTGGCCAACCAACAATGAGAAATGCCAGGACATTGACACAAAATGACAACAGGGCAAGTGCTGACAGCAGTGAAACGGATGAAAGTGACAATGATGAGTATGACAGTGATGCCATTGACTCTGGGGGAGAAGATGACTCAAGTGACGTCATTCTTGCATTCATCAATTCAGATGAGGAAGATGCCAATGAGAAGCCAAATGCCACACGCTCAGGGCGAGCCATAACTAGGAGATCCGAAATTGACTTCTCTTTCTTTTGATTTGTTTTTTAAACAACAGCTCTCTTTCGTATAAGATTGTAAATATTGTCTTCATAGTGAGCACAATAACGTGAAGTAGGGGGATAATAGAGAAATATTAAAAAAGTTGAAATCTAAATATTGTTTGTTCAATTTTTTTTGGGGGGGGGGGTCATCCCAAAAAATGACCGCTATAAGGGGGGGCCATGTGAAAAAATTGGCAAGCTGAGAGGGGGTCATGCGATTTTTAAATGGTGCTTCCCAAATCCCACCAGCCCCCCCTCCCTCATAAAAAATGAACGGTCCCTTATGACTCTTAGACATTCAAATAAAAAAAGCCAAAAAAAATCGAGATTGCGAGACCCGTGAAATTCGACGAAAATTTGGCGAGACCCATTGTTTTATTCACCAATTATGGATCAATTGTTGTATTTACTAAAGAAATACCTAGCAAAGAAAATTTTTTTACTATTGCTAAAAATTATCTGTTACTTGGAAATACGGTTATCGGTTACTGTTGTCCGATTCCCTGATCACATGTCAAGAAAACTGAATAATTTCAAGAATGGGGAAAAGATTCCAAGATGTCATTGGGCATGGATATACTTGCATGAATTTATTATACTAACTGTAATGTGCTTTGATTATTTTTTGTCGAAAGAAGGCAATATAAGTATGAATTATTATTATTATCATTATCATTATCATTATTATTATTATAGATGAATAACTGCTTGAAGTTGAACGGCAAATCATCGAACGCGAAAGCCGATCACCTTACGAGACTTACGGGCTATGGGCTTTTTTTGGCGGTGTATGACATTTGCAGACTGCAGACTGTAGACCGCAGACTTTTGATCTAATATTATAAAATAACTGAGCTACTACGCGCGCTCTCATTGGTCGATAGGTGTGTATAGAGAGAGCTAACCATGCATATAAAACAGGCTAACCTGAGTGCTATTTAGGGCTAAATGTAGTCTGTAGTCTGCAAATATCATACACCGCTTTTGGGGACGTGAAATGAGTGAGGTGGACACAGTAAGGATGCACACACCACTTAGTCATTTCAAAGTAATAACAATAATAACAAATTATGGTATTTGTAAATTCAGTCATTATTGACTGGTAGACTGTCTCAAGGAACATAGATAACTACGTATAACGGCTGGGAAGGCGAGTTAAAGTCATAATCAAGTGGGTAAGTTAAGTCAATCTTGTTAAAATTCCTTTTGTAAAATATAAAAACCTATAATAAAATTGTCGTTGAATCGTAGCACGTCGAAAGTAAATTAAAAGAAGATTGTACCTTTCTCGTATTGTTCGCTGTTGTATCAAGCACAGAGGTAAAGACAATGCGACTCAACATGACCTGTAAAACCATTCTGGTGTGTTTATATGATACGCGCGGAATTCAGTCGTTCGACGATTATCTAAGCATACTGATCATACAGTAAACAAATCCCATATCAAATGGAAACTAACGGGCATTAGCAATGACCATGCTACAAAAGTTGAAGATTACCAGTATCATAATCCCTATGCAAACCTTGATTAAAATAAATTGGCCAAGCGTAAAAAGATTATCTTGCGTGCCTCTTATCTTAGGTAATAACTACGCTTTTGCTCAACAACAGGCAGTACACTCGATTCGACAGGTATTCATCAGATTAAACATTACGAGATAGATTTAATATCAACTGAAGGGCTTCGTTATTTGTGAAATGGAAATGTTCTCATTCATAGCTTCGTTAAGAGCGTCTGTTGTCTCTAGTTTGTTGGTTAAGCGAACGCAAAGGACTGGTATTAACCGCAGAGTCACAATCCACGTATATACGTTGTATTTGAACTAGCAACTGGTCTGTCGTGAATAATCAGTCAACAATTAAGTAGGCGACTTTCATTACCCACATTACTAACGCATTCCATCACATAACAACGCGAAAAAGTTGGTAAAGACGATCACTAATTGAACAATAATACGTCTTGAAAATAAGTTCGAGGGGAAATATTAAAAAGCGTCGCTTAATACCAATCTAACATTGCCCCTTAGCCTGCGTGACTTGCTCTTCATGGGTCATGCTTAAGCAACCAAATTGTCCTAAAACACCACGGAAATTATCTATCGTTTCTCGATAGTCACCAAGAGCATGACGACCTACAGCTGTGTGTGTTATAAGTATCATTACCTTCAAATCCGGTCTCCAGGTGCACTCAAGCAACTCTCTCAAAGCTTCCTTCTTCTGCGACATTTTGCGCAACACAAGGTTCCAACAGCCCTGTCGGAAAGAGAAGCAATTAACGGGTTCAGATGACAGCGAACTTCACGTACTTACGAGAAATTTGCCGAGCAATTTTACGCCTCAATTACCAGTTCCTTCACTGTTTATGGCCTTACGCATCGTTTGAATAAATTATTCTGAACAAAGAAGGTATGAATCACGACTTCACACAAGCTAAGTGATCTGAATTGTTTTCTTTGTGTCAGCAGCGCTTGGTGGTGTGACGTCACAAACTCTTTTTGTTTTTATTCGTGTAAGTATTGGCGCAGAGAAAACATTCAGAAATGTTCACAGTGGTGTTGTTTCTCAGTCAGGGATAATTGATTTTATGTTTTGATGTGTCGAAAAGTAAACGAATAAGAACTGTTTTGACGTGACATTTTAATTTTGATACGGGAAGAGTTTTAAGCCTTAAGTTTTAAGTTTTAAGTTTCGAGATATAAGTGAAGATTTTTATTTTTGTGTTTGGAATTATCATTTGCTCTTATCTCCTATATCTTGCGATTATTTCTGTGTATTGTTTCTTTAAATACCTAATGAATTTCTGACTAGGGCGACCCTCAATAAAACATTACTCAGTATGGTAGTAAATTAACACCTACGCTAAAATAAAATAATTCATTTACGGAAAGATGTCTAAAATAACATCCTGACAAGACCAGTTTATAAACGTGCAGCTTTTACTGAAGGAAGTGTGACGAGGTAGTTCTTCCTGTTACTTCAGTATATGAGTCGAGTAACAAAACCTTAAACATGACCTTGATTCTAACTGTTGTTTTTAATGCAAGGGTATGGATCAGGTGTACTCTCCTTGCGGAGTTCAGCTTGACCAATTTGATCCAGCCTCTTGGTCGAGAAGGAAATACTATTTGTATTTGCTCAACTTCTGTACGAGCTGTAGAACAGATACACGTATTTCCTTGGAAGTGTTCTCAACCCATTCGGCACCAAAGGAGTGAGATTAGCGTCTTGTAAGGTGACTAACGTCATATAACCGAGGATGGCGAAGAGTTAAATTAAGCTGTCATGCCTTCTTAGTAATGATTTGACCTTACACAAAATGCTGTTAAGCATATTTAAAACAAGTGGAAACCTTGTAAAATGGGAATGCCAACAGCAACAGGAACAACTTAATTACTCTTGACAAAGCACTGAAGTAATCTTAGAAAAGAAAACACACACTTTACTTGCTGAACGACATGGGTAGTAAGCTTACGAACGGATGGAAAATGATATATTCTTTTAGCTCCGACGGACGATACGTAAGATTTGGAAGTTGCTGACTGAAACGTATTTCAAGCTTCAACGAAAGGAATACTCGCGTATCTTAACGCAAAGATATGACGCTGTTTGGGCAAATGGTTTCCATTATTAAGACATAGAGGAAAAAGATAACAACTCCGGCCGATGGAAAGATACGTGTTCATTCGGAGATTTTTTAATCTTATAATATATATTTAGCTCGTACATCTTATTTGTGCTAGCAGATTTGTTAAAAGCGTTCTTAAGTCTTGCATCTACAAGCGTGCGAGCAGAACTTTCTATGCGCAGGTAATCTTGTTTTCCTTCGCCAAACACTTTGAAAGCTTCTGAAAAGTTGACATTTCATTCATTTACAAAACAGTGATCATTGTATTAAGCTGTTTATCGGTGAAAACTGTCATTTCGGCTTGAAAGTGAAAATGTGGTTGTACCTCTCCATATGCTTTTCTCTTAACAAGGTATTGACGAAAACGGATTTGACAGTTTGACTCCTCTGTTATTCCGTACCCATTGTGCGACTGATGCCAAAAATACACGACAGAGCTCGCGCACGAAAAATAGAGAAGTGAGACCGTTGCCTGAGGCAAGGGGAAATGCTGGGGTAGTACTTGTCAATTCTGACACGTCCTCTAGCCCGTTCTCCCTCTAGTCGCTTACTGAAGAGTGCTTTCCTTCTGTACGCGTACTTCTCACGCGTTGCGTTAAAAACACTTGACTCCCTTCACCACAACACTGGAGGCAGTTTAACCGACGGACTGTTGCACAGACTAGCTTGCAGTGGGGTGAAAAGTTTGAACAAAATGCCTTTATTTCACTCTGTCGTTATCACAATTTATACAGGACAGCATGTTTTGGTTGACAGAACGTGAATAAATACGTTAATTTATGCCAGACGTTTTCACAGCACCCTCACAAGGGGTCAATATTTCCATGTTCACGAGTATGTATATTGAACGTGTGTTAGAACAGTAGCTAGTTATAAACATACGGTTTTGCTTTAAGGCATATGGAACCAATATGTTTGTGTCATTATTTATGTTAAGTATTATCGGCTAAGCTTTGTTATTAGTGATGGATGTTAGTAAAGAATGCTGAAACATTTCAATTTCAGTTAAACAACCATTATGCCGTGATTCTTTAACTCATTAAACAATATTTAAGCACTGAAACAAAGAAATTCATTGTTCATGGAAATGGGCTGGATTTCCTACTCACCTTAAGCGACTTTCTGCAATGAAGAACGGCGTCCAAGATCACTACATAACGACTTACATCTTAGTTGTAGAGCCAGTTTACATACAGCGCTACAACGAAGGAAATTTTTTGAAGTCAATGACGTAGCGAAAGTGCGACGGTCAAATTCTCGTAATACGATTGGTGAAAGTTTTCCTTATCTTTTAACTTTGTCGTTCTGAGAGAAGCAAGGTTTCAAGGTTACTTTGGCAAAGAGTCGGTGCTTTTTGTCGCTATAGTTAGCAATTCCTGCTTTGAAAATGTTTTTGTAGCCGCAAGAGTCCTCGCTCACCACAAGTTACGGGCTCGGTTTTTAGGGAGTAAATATGTAGCAAAAGCGGGCAGATGTTTCAATTCCGTAATAAGCTTGTAAATTGATGAATTAAGTAATTATGATAGGACATGTACAATCATTCTCGTATCTTCTTTTCCATTTTATAACATTTTCATTGCGCCAGTAAAATTAATGACGGTTTCTTACCCGAATCCTTTACAGCTTCTCGGGCACGAAACACCCAGAAAAATCGCAGTGTGCTTGCTTTTTTGTTCGCATTTTGTCACAGAAATTGAGAACACGAAGCTGTTGTTTACTGAAAGAAGCGTGGCTTTGATATTTTACTGCTTGGGTTCAAGGACAAGAACAATGGTTAGCCGTAACACAGTTGGATCTCATTCTGTATGCAATTTCTTCATTCAAAATAACGACGCCCAGCTATGAATGTGTAAATGGTGTAATTTATGAAGGACCACAGCTAACACATCTTGCTTAGTACCACGTACACACAAATAATATTGGAAAATATTAAAGAGCGTCGGCAGCAACAAGTACTTCGGCCGCAGCCTCCTTAAAACAAGAGCAGCAAATGTTGATTGTACGTTGTAATAAACATTAAATTTTAATGACGGGGTCCCCTTTATTGTTCAGTTTTATGTTTGGACCGTGGTTAATGGTTTCAGTCTTGTGTCACCATATTTTTTACCTAGGCATATTAGTATTTTGTTTTTGGTTCATTTCGATTTTCTAAGGCGTTTAAATACGGACTTAAAACACTGAGGTCAAGATTTCTCTTATCATAAAGAATGAATTACACCAGGAACAGAGAAGAAAGGGTCTCACGTACTTTTCGTGTTTTGACAGCTTAATTGCCTGTTTGACAATAGCTAAAAGAAAAAATAACATGAATATAACAATGATGTGACAATTTACCTTAACAGGTGTTTTATTGGTGGGAAATAAACCACTTGTGGATTTCACATTTAATACAATCGGGAACAATGGAATATGGGAAAGTGGGAATTCCATTTTTTTTCTTCTGAAAAAGTTCCTCGGGTTTCTTTGAGCGAGCATCGGAAATCCTTTAAATATTTTGTGTCTTTGCAGACATTCGATAGATTGCCCAGAATATAACGTTTTTAAAGACTTTCGGGGGTTCTGTGTTAAGAAGGAAACAGAAATCAATGACATAGAGGAACCATGTATCTCAGCTGAGTTGCTTGGAACAGGTTATTCAGTCAATGAGTATTAAATGACGGAACCCTTGGAAGAAATAGAATGGTAAGTGATGAAAATGAAGTGAACAGCACAAATCTCGTATGCTCCGTGTCCTCCTTCATATCCCATCCCCCGGCAGATAGCCGTAAGAAGTATATAAGGTCTTCAAGCCCGCCGGGGAAGGGAGGGAATACTTTTTTCGTAATGAGGATTGGTAAACAACTGGTACGGACCACAGTTTCCTCTTCACTGCTTTCCTTTGTCAAACCAAGGTAGAGACATGAGTTCGCTAAAAACAGTATTGGCTACAAATCGGCGCGCGCAAGTCACCTTGAACCCTGTAAAGTAGCAATGACGGCCTAGGAGTTGTTTCTATGGTGACAAATCTGCAGGTGATGTCTTAGGTGTACAAACTAGATGAAAGAAAGAAAGTTTGATAGTGGCAAACTTTAGTCCGCAGGCTTCATCAACTCATTTTAGCATGGCATATGGGTTGTTCTTTCCACTAAAATTCAAAGACACGTTGCTTCGCCTCGTGATTGAATAAGAGAAGCCGATCTGAATTGAATGTGGCGTCCATTGGGGAATCTCTCTACTGGTCATCGTAAAAGCGACAATGAAGCACATTGATGAGTCTTGTCCGCAATATGGTTTCTGAAACAATTTGAAACGAATACAGTTAAAATGATTTAAGACAGCTGAAAGGAGAACTGTATAGTCCGAAACATTGTTGTATGTTGTAATTACTCTTGCAGCCCGTTTTTACCTTACCATCCCGTGTTTATACCGGCATTGTAGGTAATTTATGAATTACTCAAACATCTTCAATGTTCAGTTTGCAGTTTTAGTCTATGACAACTTCCTAAATGAAAAAACTGTGGCCTTCTTTACGGTACCGTGTCTTTAAGACTTGTAAAATGTCCCGAAATCTGGCAGTTTGACCTGATATTTGTTGCTCCTTCACCAATTATTAGGAGATAATTTTCGACCCTATACAAAATGCTACTATTAATTTCTCCCCCCTGTCTGACGGCGTCATGTTAGTTTTAAGATAGGTTACCCAGTTTCACTTTTCCATTGATGCTGCACTTTACCATTCTCTTGCCAATCTAGGCACTTGCGTGAAATATCATTATCAGGCTGTCTTCATTTCCATGCAAATAAATTTCCAAAGTCTTGTTTCAATTGTCAATTGGCCACCTGTTTTGCGGTTCACAGTCCAGCGAGGTAGTTTCGTCAAAAGCTTTTTAGGCAAAATATAACTTCCTTTACCGCGGAGCTGTGATCTTGAATAGAAAATATGCTGGTGATAATTTTCTTCTCGGTTTTTGCCTTAAACAACCAAGGTAGGTGTAGTTTTAATTGTAAACGAACACGTCAGCGAAGAATAAACTGAATGGACGATCACCAACATTGCTCAGTTATTTCGCAATTTTAGTGATGATAATCAGTCAGGTCTGGTTGAAATTAAATTTGGTTCATCTTAGAAATAATATGCGACAGAAACAGTTTAATTTTACAAAGCGCTCCCACGATCACGGTGGGAAAGATTCCATAGTCTATACAGTTAAATTAGTTTGAAATAAGGTCGGTTTCCATTGCGCTTCACCTGTCATGTTCCTATTTTGGAAAAAGCAGCAGATGAATAGAATTTGAAAAGAGTTAAGCAGATTGTTTGTTAAACACCTTTTTCTGCCCTGGATATTGCTTTGCATTGTTTGCGGCTCCGTGAGCGTGGTAACTGATGTCCATTGTGAGACATAAGTAAAAGCTAGAGAAACTGGCTGGAAACAAAGTCCTCTTCGCATCTAGTGCTAATTGACTGAGGGAGAGTGTGGCTTTAATATCAAGTAAGCTATATCTAAGAAAATATCAGTACTATGAAAATACTGAATTTTTTTTAATTTTTATAATCAATTGTGCGAGCCAAGCAAAAGTCGTTCATGATTACCGATAACCTTCATATTTTGACTTTATGGCGATATCATGATAAAATAAGTTATGTATTATATCACTTTTAATAATTGAACGGGAACTGACTTGGATCAAATTTCAAGTGACAGGAGAAATGTGAAAAACGCCACAAGTAAGATTAGGTGATATTTTTTTTTTTGCCACTAGATTGAACATAACCCCTGTAGTATTATTTTGCGTAGGGTTATATTTAGGCTCCGAAGCCTGACAGTGTTACGTTTCTTGCAGTGTGTTATACCAGCGCCGTGGAAGAGAAACTACTACGTAATATTCTAAAAGACTACAACAGAAAAGCTCGCCCTGTACTCAAGGAATCAGATGTGGTTCATATTTCCATGGACATCGCATTGCCGCAGTTGATGAAAATAGTGAGTAACCAAATTGCCTATTCTGCCTCTTACGTTCTGTTGCTTACATTCTTTTGTATTTGTATTTATTTTGTCATCTCTGTGGGGTATGGTAATAAACATATCCTTAGAGGTCCCCCCGGAGAGTCTCTGAAGGCAAGAGAACGTGGTGTTTTAAAAATTTTTGGTAAGGCACTATGATCTACATAGTCGCTTGGTTCCAGGGCCGCCTTTAAAAGGGCGATCACTGCGCCCAACAACCAGCCTGTTTAAAAACCGTCAAACTACGCAGGCTATTTTGAGGACGGTTGGATTTGATTATCCCAAGAGAGGATGTCATCCATATTTTTATATATTATTTCTGTCTTCAAACCCTCGGCGGCATTTCTGATATTTCGCTGGACAAGCGGTGATCATTGCGTGATTCACGGCGTGATCCATTGCGTGATTCCTACATCTCCCGGTTACTGATGGGAAACACGTGGTGAAAACTTTGGAGCGGGAATGGTCTGACACACTGGCAAACGGGGCCCAGAAAATTTATCAGCAAATATGGAGATGTGTGCAAAGCAACTGTTTGATAAGGAGTTTAAAGAAGAATTGATCCGTAACCTAAACGGGCTGAGGAAGTCAAGCATTTTCTGTGATACAACTATAAGAGCGGAAGGCAAAGACTTCGCGGCTCATCGATGTGTTTTGACCGCCGCTAGCCCTTACTTCCGAGCTCTGTTTACTTCGACCTTTAAAGAAAACGAAAATAATTTTGTGGAGCTCAAACAGGTTAAATGTGCAGCTCTAAGCGAAGCTCTTCAATTTATGTACACTGGGACGGCGAAAGCCGATTGTTCTAACGCTCAAGATTTGGTAATGGCGGCGGACTACTTGATCTTACCAAGTTTAAAATTGAAAGCTTCCGAATTCCTGCAGGAAACCATTAGTGCTTCAAATTGTCTTGCTCTGGAATCATTTGCTGTACAGTTTAACTGTGAGTCGTTAAAGAAAGCTGCAGTAACCTACAAAGTAAAAAATTTTGTCGCCGTCGTGAAATCGGATGATTTCAAGTCTCTGGACTTTGACAAGGTTAAGGACCTAATTTCTCGAGACGACATAATCGTATCTAAAGAGGAAGAGGTTTATGACGCAGTTATTATGTGGGTGAAACACGACCTTTCATCAAGAGAATGTTGCTTCCCCGACCTGCTAAAATGCGTGAGAATTTTCTCGATGTCGAAGTACAGTCTTCGAGAGATTCTTTGTAAAGAAAAGCTCGTCCTAAATAGCCTGCCTTGTACGACTATTCTCTTCAAAGCCCTGGATGCATTTCTTTTCCCTGATAGTTACCAAGTTTTGATGCAAAGACCTCGCCTGTGCCTTAAACGGAAGGAGCTAGTAGTTGTCCTCACAGGTGGCCACAATATTGACAATCTCAGACAAGAGCCAACCGATGAGACATTTGGGTTTGTTCTTTCCTCCAAGAAGTGGTTGAACCTGCCCATGATGCCCTGGCCTCGTACACGGCACGCTGCTGCAGTGTGTGGTGGTCAGCTGTTTGTGGTGGGTGGCAATTCAGATGCCCCATCTGCCCCTTTGTGTTACTTCAACCCTGGACAAAACAAGTGGTTTGCCAGTGATAAGGCTCTGAAGGCAATTCTGCACAGTTCTTTGGTTACCCACAATGAGGAACTTTACATGATTGGTGGTGAGATTGGAAATGTGCCTAGAGTTAAATGTACAAAGTATAATTACAAAGATAACAAATGGAAAGAGGTGTCACCAATGATACATCCTCGTGCTGCTCATTGTGCAGTTGTCCTAGATGAGCTCATCTATGTCATGGCAGGTTGTGACGATAATGCCTGTCTTAAGAGTGTGGAGTGCTACACTCCTTCAAGTGATGAATGGAGCCAGATTGCAGATATGAACAATGCAAGAAAATTTGCGGCTGCTGTTGCGGCCACTACTAGTGAGAAAATAATAGTCGTTGGAGGGTACGGTGACATAGATTGTGCTGCTGTTGTAGCAAATAGTGAAATATTTGACAAGAGCTTGAATCAGTGGAGTCTGGTTTCTGCTCCTATTGTGCCACGTGCAGCATGTGGCATTGTCAGTGTTGAAGATTATGTCTATGTGTTTGGGGGAGAAAGGGAATCACCATATGATGATCTGGATAGTGTGGAGTGTTATGCTATCCAAGAGGATGTGTGGAGCCAAGTTGACTCCATGCCAAAAAGGCTTATCTGTCTTCAAGCTTCATTGTTGCAGCTACCAGTGGAATATACATAAACCATTTTAAATGATATAATTTATTATCCAAGCATTTTTGTTATATATATTTATGTGCACAATACCAGTAATACTGATGATGTAGGAAATTTTCACGGAAGAGACTGTTAAGTTAGATACTGTAACCTGCCTTTGCGGCAAAATCACAAGAATTGAATTAATTGTCCTGTACTGTTGTGTATTTACCAGGATATTTCATGTAATTCATTGCATACTATCTGATTTACACTTTGTTAATGTATCTCAAGGGTTATTGAACCTGATTAATATCGCACCCAATTATATTCTTTATGATGTTCAATAAAAATATTTGACTTATACTTTACTGCTTTATACCTAATCATGGTGTATTGATAATTTCTGATTTACGCTGTGCCAATTTTTTTTCCCTAAGATTTAAC
Source organism: Orbicella franksi (assembly GCF_964199315.1). NCBI lineage: Eukaryota > Metazoa > Cnidaria > Anthozoa > Scleractinia > Merulinidae > Orbicella > Orbicella franksi. The sequence goes on along the minus strand of NC_138153.1, from coordinate 30,953,929 downwards.
AAATTTGATTTTAATGTTTATCACATTAGGAAGCAATGTATGAATAATAATTATTCCTAGGTTGTAATCAACTGCTGTAGTATTATTTTACCAATAATCAATAATCAACGAGCCTTACGTAGTTATTATATAGTTATTGAGGAACATTAAATTTGTTCAATTTAGTTTAGCCATGACTAAAGTAAAGTGATATTGAAGTGAATAAATAAAAACATTAAAAAACAACAAGAACACCACATAGAGACCTTGAACTTAAAAGAAAAAACAAACAATATGCGGTGAAAATTAATTCAAACGTCATTCGTGATCATTCTTATTCACTCAATTGTAACTGCTTTGTGGGCAATAATGAGAGATTGATTGTCAAAGCTGTTTTTACTTGTTTGTTTGGTTATTTATACTTATGTTTTCCATCTGGCTTGCTTATAGTTTTATCAAAAATAAAAAATAACATATAATTTGAACACTTGAGGACAGCTATAAAGAATGCACCAAACTGCCTATCATGCACACAAAGCTATTGGACAATTCATTAAACTTTTTTTGGTTTAGGGACATTCTCATTGTTAACTTAATAATTAGTCAAATGTAAATATTCAATAACACAACGAACTTTGATCTCAAATTAAGCAGCCTCAACATCGTAGAAATGAAAAACTTGAGGGAAAAACTTGTCTAGTTTACCGGGTCATCGACTGCCATGCTTTTCATGAAAATCATCATCATCATTATTATTTTTGTTATTTTTTTCCCTGTGGTTTTACAAAGTCTGTACACTTGCGTTGTCACCATAGATAGGATGTCACTGAGGAGAATGTACAGGGAGTCATTAACACCCGCAATTTATCATATTTTTCTCGTCCCTCCAAAAGAACGTAGGCGGGTTAATTATAGTTCACAGAAGGTTTTACACTGATCTTCTTTATTCCAGGATGAAAAAGAAGAAGTCATAACCACAAACGTATGGGTGAGGCAGGTACAATAAAAGCAATCGTCTGTTCTTTTGTCGTTTGTTTGTTGTTAACTTGAACTTGACTTTGGTATGCACCGTATCAGTGACACTAGGTAAGGTCAGACATCTTTTGATGTATCCACTCACCGGTCAAGAGAGACGATGACGGTGATGTAGTAAATTACCAATCACTATCTCTCCACAGCTCGAGCCCGCCCTCCTTCATCATTTCCACACTGCCTGGGTCAGACTTAGGATCTAATGATCTCCGAGTCGAGGAGAACCAATTAGAGTCTACTTTGCTGCGAGCTGCCATGCATGCCATTCAGGCTATCCCAGCATGCTACTCAGGCTATCCAGAGACACTGGAGAAACGCCACTAGTCCGGTCCCAGGGTTCTTTCTGGTCACTTTTCTAGGTTTGTAAGATTAGTAAAACCACCTATTCACGGTACGTAGTTTCTTAGTTATCGCTTTAATTTATTTCATCTTTTCAGTATTGGAATGATCCCAGGTTTTCTTGGAATAAAACTGAGTATGAAATCTCACAGATCATCATCAACCCAGAGAAAGCTTGGTTACCAGACGTTGTTTTACTGAATAGGTGAGACTTTCTCATTACCTCGCTAGGCTCGTTACGCAGAACATGGCTCATAAATGGTCACAACTACTAATAGAAATTTGTCTCTTTGAAATATTGTACAAAAATTGTACCTCCCATCTCCGCTGCCTACCTTGCTTAGTCAGAGTGATTCCAGGATAGCTGTACGATAGCCGCGCGTAAACTAGAACTGAGACCTGTTGATTTTTGCTGACAAAAACACTAACAGATCACTCGCCCGGTGACAAAGCACATGGTTACAGGCAAAAAGTTGTTGCTAAGTAACTAACATGCCGTGTGGGGCTGGGTCGACTTAGGGAATGTTCGCGCTTTATTTTGCAATTGATAGATGAATTAGAATCATAAAATGCTTAAATCCAATCGAATGTTTTTTTTTTATTTCTAGTGCTGAAGCAATGACAGACGGGCGCAGCACGGCAGCACGCCTGGTTGTGAAGCATGATGGGAATGTATCATGGTTGAACCCAGTGATTTTCACAAGTTCGTGTGAAATCGACATTACGTTCTTCCCACTGGACGATCAAACTTGTCAGCTCAATTTTGGTTCGTGGTCTTACAGCAGTCAATTCCTGGATGTCCATCCACGAGGAGACAGTGCAGATTTAAGCTCGTAAGTTTCTATCTGCGTAGATCAGTATGTTATCTTTTAATATGTTCAATCCTATCTTTAACTCTCCTTAATGACTTTTAATCAGTTTTACTAATATTAGTTCTCAGAGTATGGTGCTGCATCAAGACGGCAAATTCGTTAGGCTTTATTCTCGTCATGTCTATTTCAGAGGGTGTTAAGCTGGTGTCTTGACCCCTCAAATGTAGCTGTTAAAGAGAAAGTCTACCATAGGTAACTTTTTAAATAGGTTTCTTCACAGATAGAAGGAGCTGAACAGGGAAACTACGACCAATAAAACAATACAACATACCAGTGTTAAATCGCCACCATTAAAACTTAAAAACGTCATCACCATCACCACAACCGTCACCAACGTCATCATCATCATCATCATCATCATTTGGTTTCATTGGCCCTGAAAAGCCCCATCGGGGAGCGGCCAATTAAGATTTAGTTTATTTTTTTCATCATCATCACCATCATCATCGTCATCATCATCATCATCAAGGCCTAAGGGGAATTTTGAGAGCCGTCCAAGTTTTCAAAGAATTCTTTTTCACAGTAAACTTATGCTTCATAATACAGATACGTGGAGAATGGTGAGTGGATCCTGCTTGATGTTAGATCAGAACGCAAACTTCTAACGTACGATTGTTGCGAAGGAGAGTTCCCGGAAGTGACGTATCATCTGGAGTTGCGCAGACGCACTCTGTTTTACATGATGAACTTCATATTGCCGTGCGTGTTGATTGCAGTCCTAACCTTACTTGTCTTTTTGCTGCCGCCGGAGTCTGGAGAGAGAATGTCGTTTGGAGTCACAGTGTTGTTGTCGTTTACTATTTTGCTGTTAATGTTGATGGTGAGTATGTCAGCCGCTGTTTCTATCAAAGTAAGTAGAGAACTTAATCAGCAAAACACTCTTGGGTGACTGTCCACGACTATACGTAATTATCTGATTCTCCTCTTTAGGACAAATTACCCTCCACGTCAAAGGTTATTCCGCTAATTGCTGTCTGCTACGCCTGCACTATTATTGAGGTGTCAGCGGCAATGGGAATGGCGTGTCTCATCCTTCGTTTTTACCATCCTGACAATTCCTCGGCTCCAATTCCCGCCTGGATCAGGGTAATTCAAGATCGACTTGTCATGGTTTAGAGTAGCATTCAGCGTTTTTTTAGTGTGAATTTATTACAAGTATTACAATTTTCTGAGCACCTGGCTATGGAAAAAATCAGGCAACTGAAAGTTCGGTTGAGATGAAAACTAGTTTTGAAATTTAAATTTAATCTTAACTTTGATTTATTTTTTTTCTGTTAAGCTGCTGGATTGATTGGAACAAGAATTAATCTGTCTCACAATTTTCACACATTGTCACGCACATAGCTGACAAAAATAGAAGATATCGTCAATTAATTGAAGAAGTCACTGTCTTTGTGTAACAGTAAGTTTTCAGAAATAACATTCAAAAGGTGTGTAGCAATAAGTAGCGAGACTCGATATTTGGTTTTATGTTTCCTTCATGGTAGGTTTGTGTTCTGAACTACTGCGCACGGCTGGTGCGTTTGAGCACATCCGCTGGCCGTGTTCGACAGGCCCAGATTATGCAGGAGTGGCGCCAAGGTTAGTTTCTAGGGAATGATATTTATACCTTTGGAAAACACATTGCAGTATGCACGTCATGTAAATGCAGCTACTTTGTCTCAGGATAGGCAAGTCTTCCAATGATAAACTGTAGGAGGGTATTAAAAACGGCACGTCAAATGGTAATCGAGAACTGAAAACGACAACTGACAAACCTTTTTTAGTACAAGTTTACCATCAACGAACCATGATCTCTTGACGTCCTTTTGAATGAATGTTCACGCCATAAAGTAACACAGGGAGTAACCCTTGATGATCTACAGGTTCCTTTTACTCAAATATTTTCTCATGTCGTGGTTTGTCAGAACTGTAATTTAACAGTTATGCTTCTTCCTCTCTTTTGATTTCATTGCAGTGAAACTGCGTGAAAACAGAGGCCGAGAACAATCAAACATGACCGTTCTAACAGACAACATCTTCAAAAAGGAAGAAGCCGACGCCATGAGGGAGGAGTGGAGAATGGCAGCCATGATTATGAATCGTCTCTTTGCTTGGATTTATCTCATCACTATTGTCATTACACTACTTGTTGTTTTGCTGAAGTCCCCGCGGTTTCGGAAAGGGGAATTGTAAAATAACAACAGGACCTTTTCCATGCCATAGTGTGGATGGTTTCAGGAAACCATTGAGAAAGGCTCGATAAGGGGGTTGTTTTTGAACACTGCTAGGACATTTTCAAAAGAGCCTCTTGACTTAACTGACAGAAAGACGGTCAGACACATGCAGAAATACTTGCCTCACGTCGCAATTTTATAACCCAGAAATAACTGAAACAATCATCTGGTTCTCAGCATTTATTTGAGAAATCTTTCAACTCGTACAGTATACGAGCAGCGGAAATCTCTCTGGTGAAGTTAAATAATTATGCAAGTCTCGGAGCCTTGCCGCTTGTTTCTCGATTTTTCTTGCCCTTATTTTCTTAGAAATTCAGCGAGGGAATAGTTCGCAGTGTAAGACATTTCACACAAGGATACTAAATTTGAAATTGTCGTTACGAGCCTAAGAAGCACTGTGAGTGACCAAATAACACGATGACAACTCGATGACAAAGTGTAAGAATTTGTTTTGAGCTCGAACTAAAACATGAGAGCTAGGAGCAAGTACAAGAATGAGCAGAACATTTACACTACAGACTTCACGAAAGATTTGCAGAATATTTCCCTCAAAAATATTTACCGATTTCATACATGTACAGTTACTGACCATGGGCTTATCCAAAGGTCACAATTACAAAATTTTACATTTCTGTCTACCTGTAAACATTTTAAATAGTCAGGTTACTTTAATTTTAATTTTATTTAATTTAACGCCGATGGCATAATCTTTTATGTGCATCGTTCACATCGATGAATAAAGCCCAGTCTAAATATTTCAGTTAAGAACTTCTTTGCCTGACTTTCTTCTGTGACACGAGTCTTTGAGATTCATTCTTCTGAATTTCAACATTGCTCGAACACCGCAAATCACCGCTGCGAAGTTTCTCCGCTGACCGTGTTTTTGTGGTGCTTGCTGTTGCGTTTCCATTTGAATCCACGGATGATTCAACGCCTCAGACGCTGTGAGTCTCTGACTGGGTTCCACAACAATTAATCGCCGAACAAGATCTTTGGCTTCATCCGACACATTGTCCCAATACGGCGAAGGCATACTGTAATGCCCCTGCAGAATGGAAAGCAATAATTTCTCGTCATTGCTACTCCAAAATGGTGGGTACCCTGCTAGAAGAATGAACAATATGACACCACACGCCCACATGTCAACTGGTTGACCAATCAGATCTTCTAAAATTGTCTCTGGTGCAAGAAACAACGGCGCACCACTGGCGTCACAGCTGATGGCGTCAGAGTCATGCGGCAATCTCCGCGCCAAACCGAAATCAGCGAGTTTTACTGTCACGTGGTCTGAGTGTCTTGAACGACTGAGAAGTAGATTGTCGGCTTTGACGTCGCGATGAACAATCCGCTGACCATGAATGTATTCTAGGGCTTGTAAAAGCTGAGGGAAGAAATGAGAACCATGATGTTGATCATTCAGTATCATTTCAGTGTTGACTTCCTTGGGGGAGTAGATCAACAAAGAGAATTACGTATGATGTATTAACTTATCTATATTACACAAGAAAGCTTGACCTTCAAGGTCAAGTTTAGTTGTGTTACATAAATACGTTAACACTATATTAGAGACAAACAACAATGGTAGCTATTTTCAACTTTGTTTTGAAAGCCTACTTCGCCTCTGTCTGTCCCTTAAATTACGTAACTGAAACGACAAAAAATAGAACTTAGAAGACTGATTTTTGACTTCAAATTCGAATTCTACGGTGAAAATAACCCTGAAGCATGTTATTTGGAGTTCAAGTAAAGCTTATTAACTATTTTATTCTGGTTAATTTTGGACTTACGTGTCACGCGAAAGAAAATCGCGGTTTATTTACGGTCTCGCTCGACGGACCAAGCGAAAGAGAGACTGCTCGTAGTCTATCCCGCGCCATATTAATACCTTCACAACACTTCGTTTTCGTCGAAAGGGTTTTTTGTAGCAAATTCCTTGAGAAATAGAAGGTTATTAAGATGCTGTTCTACTGTAGATCTGGCGCAAAGCTCACTGCTTTGATAGCATGTTGATAGCATGAAAATTGAAAGGTCACGATATGGTCAAATGACAGTGACGTCAACTTGAGACAAGGAGGGTTGTGCATTTCCGTGAAATTGAAGCAGAACTGATCTCCACACCAAAATATCAAAGAAACTAAACGTAATTTCCGATTCGGTTGAAACTTGATTATTCAAAATATTCTAAAGGGACAATTTCCTTAAATCCGGTTTGGTTTCTCTCGTTTCCCCGAGAAAACGCGTAGCTTTGAATATGAGTTTATAATAAAAATCGGTTGAGGGTTTAGTGGTTCAAATACCAAGCTGGTGTAATAAATTGAATACAAAAAAAAAAATTCAAGAGAAGTTGATGAATTAAGCTCTTACCTGTTTCACAATGGACCGCGCTTGTTCCTCGCTGTATACCTTTTGTCCCACAATCTCGTCAAATAAACTTCCGCTATCCAGATATTCACACACGAGATAAAAACATGAGTTATCCGTAAATGTTCTGTGTAGGGACACAACGTTTTCGTGCTGTAAACCTTTCCAAATCTCCATTTCCTCTCTGATGGCTTCCATATCTGAAACTTCTTTACCAATCTGTAATTCTTTCGCGGCGTAAATGTTCCCGGATTCCTTTTCTAAACATTTGTAAACCTTTGCGAAGGATCCCTCGCCTATCAGCTTCTGAATCTCGTATTCCTCTTCAAACATGCTTGATTCTCTTTTGGAATAACGCGACGGCATCTTGAAAACTCTACTGCAGAACGTTGCGTTCACTGTGGAAAGAAACAGTTGTGAAAGTTGTTAAATACTTGCAAGAGCTGTGTATTTCTGGAATCAAGCGTCATTTTAAACCAGCCAATCAAAGCTCGTCATCAAAAGCGTATTTTTTCCATTTCCGTGGGCGTTGATAGCGAGGAGGGCCAACACTATTTTTAGCAACTCTTTCGTTGATTGATTACTTGAACTGTAACCGCAGAATTTTTTTTTGGAATCTTTGTATCAAATTAAACAGCGGGATACTATTTGAGAGCTGTAGACCACGTCTACTAGAAAAGGCTTAAAAATAAGTCTGACCTTCGCGCTACACGTATTTCGAGACGTAGGAAGTAGTTATTTTGCACGAACATATTTTTGCCAAATGTGACTGCCTAGCTATGGCTCGCTGCAACTTGCAACTGTTCGCTTTTCTGATTAGATTGCGTTTACGACTTGGTTTGCAGACGTCAGTATATATCGATACCTATTAAAAGGCGTATAACCTTTTTTGTCCACGAGATCTTATCGCTGAAAGAAGGAGAACTTGCCTGTAATTAATATGACACGCGAGTAAATCCAGAGCGAAAGCAATAAGTTTCTGATTACGACAAAAACAGCAACGTGATATTTTTGCTGTAAGTAAAATAACTCTAAAAATTTTGGTCACGATCTTTTTCTACTGTCTCAGCAAAGGGGGACGTGTTGTTTTACATGCTAAATTCTGGCGCAATAGGTCACTGGTGTGCCATCTTTATTTCGTTGCCCGCCCGTGCAGCCAAATATTTAGGCATTATCTGCTTCAGTTTAATATAACGTTAATAAATCTGATTTTCTGAAGAAAGGCAACAGCAGTGTGGATTGTTATAGACGATCGAACTAAAAAAAAAAAAAACACTCCTACTCCGTTTTCAAATTCAACCCAACATAACATGTCAAGGAATGGATTATTTTATCATCTATTGATTTCCGTTCACGTACTGTGCATTTCATTAGAGAACGACACTAACGACCTCAAATCGTGAATAAGGATCATTTAAATCTGCTGGAGTCTCAGACACTACAGGAAATTCTGGTATTCACATTGGTCGAGTTTTCTCTCTTCCATTAATCGTTCCGGACGGTTGCCTTTCAGAGGCGGTTGTGTTCTCAGGTTAACACACTAATTGAGAGCAGAAAAGCAGAAGTTTGCGTCGCTTTTGAAAGGCCTGTGGCGATGTTATCGGAGTTTTCTTTTCCTTAAAAGCTTATAAGGATGTTACTTATAGTTAATCCAATTTCACAGAAGAGAGGTATTTACGTAGCAATACCATTTTTTCCTCCTGGCGGGCCCTTTTCCGGTAACACTACATTTCCTCTTGAAATGTTTTAACCTAACAAACTTGAACTATTTCTTAATTAAACAATTTTATTTAAAGCATAACTTGTATCACAAACAAACCCTAATGCTGTCGATCTCAATTTTTTTCTCGTGAGAGTAACACGAAACATCGTACAGCGACACTTTCACATGTACAAAGCTTTTACCCCGCCATCGATAGTTTCCATGAAAGCTGAAGTTTCTCTTGCACACGTTTAAAACAGAATATATGTGCATTTTTCGGCCTGAGCGTCAACGGATCAACACTGTACATAACTTAATCACGTATTTCAGTTTTTTTTTTTTTTTTTTCACGGAATTTCATCTGTTGACATTTCTCCCTCAGGCGACAAATGAGTGTGGCTGGTAGTGGATACGCCAAACACCGCAAACGCTAAATACAAATTTCTCAGGTATTGCACTAATATTCTTTGGAGAGTTCTTTTGATTTATGAATACTGTATTTACGAGTTACATAAAGTATTGCTAACTTTTATGACTTGTCCAATATAAAGGTGTAAGTTCCAATGTTCGATGTACGCAAAACCTGTTTTAATTGTTTCTTTGCGGCGATTTTATTGGACCTGTCGGAAAATCATGGATATAGAAAGCCACATTTTGTTTGACATTTCCTTTTTACAGAAATTCTTAACATAATGGTATGTGAATATGGAGTGGGTTTAAAAAAATCTTAATTACACTTTGGCAATCAGCAGCTGCTATCTTGCCATTAACACTCAGAGTAAAATCTTACGCTTCCGAGCTTTCGAGACACTTTCAACCGATCCGCCACTCAAAGACTGTGGAGATTAAATCTCGAACTGTATCTGAAGGTCATAGTTCCATCGACATCCGTTGGTAAAAACTCGTGCACGAAAATTCTGCTTGAACGTGATTCGGCTGTGTGCCAGCCATCTTAGTCTGACTCAAAGATGTAAAACTGAGAGATCTGGCTGATATACTACGTATTACTAACATCATTCATGCAAAAGGGAACTATCCCCAAGCTCTGCACGCCAATGTTCTTACCATAGTGAACATAAACCAAAAAAGTAACAGTGAAAACGTAACATTCTAAAGGTATTGACCACACACCATAGCTTTGGAGTCTTTCTCAGAAATTTAGTGGAGACTAGTGAACATTTTTTTTTTCTTTTTTACAACAAGAATTTCTGCGTCAGGAAAAGTGCGGGTCAAGTGACAATAATTAGATGTTCAATTTGGTAAAAATGATACGAAACACACTACTGACACTTAATTAACTTCAGTTTGAGCTTACTCATAAAATTAATTTCCCTCTTGTACCAAGCTTCGACAACAAATCTGAATTCAAATAGATATCATGGACTAGGCTGCAGGGTCCGGCCGTCCGGGCAAGCTAGGAATAGCGTCTTTACCATCAAAATCTCCGAACTAACATGAAAACAGATGCTTAGCTTAGCAAAAAAGGAAATCGCAAGGGTTCGGAAGCAATTAGCAAAGACAGAAGTTTATATCCCTGATAAGATAAGCCAATTTCTAGCACGATCATGCCTGCTACAAATTGTCATTTTTCTGTTTATACATGACTCGCGATACCAAGAATTTTCTGATTGCGGTTTAGGGTGTGTACAAGCCAGCAAATTCTTTTCCGAAAGTTTGTTTACTATATTACTTACTAGTCGTTGCCTTGTGAAACCAAAAGCGAGTTACGTTGTCTCCGGGGGGGGGGGGGGGGCACTGCCATATATGGGCTATATAGGTATGTGCCGCTGTGAAGGGTATGGTTTTCAAGCAGTTTACTCTAGGATAGGGTATATCAATCAGAGCGTTTGGCTCTAGAATAGGGTATAATTTTTCACAAAACTGACTAGTTGGTTGAAGATTTTATCTAGACTAAGGAAACCAGGAATTGCCACTCAAAAATATTAAAAAAATCAAATCAGCAAGTTTAAATTTACACAAATCAGCCTCAACAGTGTCGATAGATGAGGAGGGGGGGGGGGGGGCGATTTGGGGATTTTACTCTAGTATAGGGTAGCAAAATTCAGCTGAACTAGCTCTGGTATAGGCTAAGGGTTCCAGGGTCCCAGCGGCACATCCCCACGCAGAAATTCCCAAAGTACCCCCCCCCCCCCGGGCGTTGTCTCGGCAATTCTATATTTCCTTCTGGTTTCCAGTTAATTCTATCTTTGCAACTTTTATAATGGAACTGAAAAAGAGGTACAATTTTCCAAACTTAACAGCGACTAACTAAAGGACCTTTATAGAATATGGCTTACAGTGAAATCATAGTTATATATATAGTAGAGGGAATGGTTAAGAAGCCCGGTTAACATCAAAGGAGCAAACAAACAGGTTAAAATTCATGTTGGAAGGTCCTTGACCTTGCAAATCTTTTGCTTCATGCTCATATAGACTATGGATGAATTACGTGATCGCAATGCTTCTACTGGTTAGTTGTATGTGCACACATAACCACCTTTTGTATTTTCCCAGGTTTTTCGCAGGATCAACCCCAAAAATAGCCAACAAAAACCTACAACAAAGAACTTTGCCAGGTTTCATAACTATTCCCTCTATCACCTATGGTTGAACACGAACTGTCTCTAAATGTTCTCCACAGTTGTATCTAGAATAAATTACATAAGTTAGCACCGGATTTCCGCAGTTTTGATCGAGTACCTTCAAAGATATATTAGCAGCCAGAACGTCCCGAACTCACTTAGTTTCTTTTTCCAAATGTTCTCTATGATGTAATTAGCGGTCTCGCTGGAACATTAAGATCCATAAAAGGCCAGAAACAAGTCGGTTGGGGTTTTACGTAGTTGATAAATTTTATTGATAATCCACGACAAACATCTTCGGGAAGCGGGGGGGAGGCGAGGGGGGAAACTCCCATATGAAAGATCGATGTCTCTATTTGGTCTCACTTAGGGTGTTGAAGACGAAACGACACTAGTTTTAGTCGCCGGGTCAAAGTGTCTTTAATTATAAGGTGCACTCAAAGAACGCTGTCATTTCCGTTTTAAGTGGTATCTTTTAGGAGTCAAATAAAACTCGAACCACGTTCAGATTGGTTTCCTTTAGGGGTTTAATTCAACGACGATCACCCCCGACCTTTTCACATAGGCCCCCCCCCCCCTCCCATCCGTCCTGGGATAAACGACTGCTAACAATATATCTTTTTGTACAAAATCTGTATTTTCTTGAGATGTTTGCAGCTGAAGTAACTAACAGCGAAATCCGTGAAGATTTTCATCACTACAGAAGTCAGTTGTTCGCATTCAAGTCTACGAAGAAGCAAAGCTGTTTATGTATTCAAAGATTTTTACAACAAACTAAATGTAGGCGGAAAGCCAAGGTGGCTTGTTTTAATTTCACAGCTTCAATAGGTCATTCCCGAGTTGCCCCTTTGTCTCTGTGTCTCTGTGTCAAAACGATCCTTCGTGTGAAACCATCCATATGAAGGTGCGTTTTGACTACAGATTCATTTTCATGCAAATTGCACGAAGACTCGTTCTGAAACTGAGGCAAAAAGTACCTCGGAAATGGTCTGTTTGTAGCCCAACAAACAAGCCAATAATTTCAAAAATTATCTGTCGCCACAGTTTAATAAAACTCTTCTTAATCAACTGTTTGGTCCTCATCATCTTCGTTTTTCTCAATGGCCTGGAAACAAGCAAGAACTCTTTTGTAATGTCTTAGTGGACAAGCTTGAAATTTGTCCCAATCAGACTTTGTAGCGACTTTGGAAGGTATTGCCGTTACAACGATCCACTTGTTTTTTTCAGAATCGTAACGTTCAACCGTTAACGCCCTTGAAATACCTTCATTGCTGATTCCACCCAGTATATACATTATACCATAGCAACAAACCATACTGGCCTCTACACGAGGGAAATTCAAGCTTGCTATAAACTGCCATTCATTTGTCGTTACATTGTACACCTCGCAAGATTTTAGATAGTCCTCGCCGTGCCGTTTACCTCCAGCAACATAAATCTTCCCGTGGTAGGCCGCACCAAAAGCACTGTATCTACCCTCTAGAATGCGTGCTGTGTTCTCCCATTTGATCTCCGAGGTATCAAATTTCTTACACGCAGTGGAGGCTGGAATTCCACCAATGAAATACAGACACTTGCCTTCACCCACAATGCAAGCACCTTCGACAATGTCTCCATCAGATGAAGAAATACATTCCCATGAATTAGAGTACTCGTTGTACTTGCTTATGGACTTGAGCCGATGTCCTCTTGCACTCCCTACGCCGTAAACACAGTCCTCGAGCACTGTTGCCATCTCAGGAACCAGTTTGCTCGGTAACTTCAGCATCATCCATTTACATTTTGTACGAGAATAAGGATTATAACAAAGAAAACCTGACCCAAACAACCTCAAACTGAAATTGTATAATTTCGCTTTCCATGACAACAACTGACGGGGACCCTTGAATTTATATTTAGATGATGTTAGTTGATACCACTTCGCTTGACGAGGAATGTAGCAGAATGCTTGATTTCCACCACAAGCCACTATACCAAGTGGAAATAGATCTTCAAGATGCTCTTGTCGCTTGTCTTTGTCATAATCAATCCATCTAACTACAATGCTGAAGATGTCATTTTCACAGGAGATGACTCCATCACTTGAAATCCATCTTTCGACTTCCTCAACAGATAAATTCATGAACTCTTCCGAGTTCACCACAGCAGCAAAATGTGCTCTAATAAATTTATTGGTTTTGTCAATAAGCTCCTCGATATGCAACTGCTCTGCGATGAAGAAAGTTGAAAGGCAATTTGAAGTAGTCATAATTAGAGATCGCGAAGCGATTTTTACGAGATTTGGAAGTAGAAAGAAATCTGCAGCGATCATCACTTCCTCTGCATCTTCTGGCAAAATCTGAACATTTCCAGAGTAAATAAACTCGAGGATAGCTTCCATGAGTCGCGCAGAACAATGCTCAAAATGAATAACTCCTTCTCTGCTTTCCTTCATGTCAGAATTTAGGAGCTTTTCGAAGAAAGGACTTGCTTTTGACAGAATATCTCTATGAGCTTTGATCTCTTTTCCGCCTTCAACCACTATTCTAACATCGCATGGGGTCTCCAAGTGGTGCTGCATCTCGTCACGTTAATTATGTGGCTTCGGGTTTCTATGAGATACTTGGCAAGAAGCACTGTTGCAGTTTCTACTCCAAGCTAAGGAGCCTCCTGCACTTGGCGGAAGAGTGGCGGAAGTCTGCGAAGTGAAAGCAAACCGAGGCGAGCTGGGTACTAGTCGGAAAATCAAGATGGCGGCTGCATGGCGTTCAAATCTTGGTAAATACGTGAGAGAAATCCGTATTCACTTGTGTCAAAAGTCCCAAAGTAGTCAAGGTGTAAGGTAACTGATTACAAAGGAATTAAAACTTAGTTATGATGCTAGTACTCCATGCTTCAATCGCCAGTTACCGTATTTTTGTGCCCTATAACTGTAAAACCAGACATCAGGCATAGCTGATCTAAGCTTATATTGAAGCTTATGCAAGCTTAACTAAGCTTTAACCTTTTTCATTTGATCCTTAGCACATTAATGCAACTATAACTAACACTGCAGCAACAGAGATTGGAGACTGTTACAGAAAGTCAACATCACCGATAATTTTTATTGGGTTGTATGCACATCAAAGATTAGTTTTGATTAATTACCGGTAGCTGTAAACATCTTTTATTTAAGCTTATTTATTTCAAAACATCTTGAAACTACGTAAGGTTACAAATAGAAGCAGTCTTGTTGATGAAAATTTTGAACTATAAGGCAAACACATACATACTTTATTTAACAAGGCAGTTTGGTGCAGTTGTTCTGCATACACAGGTGTGATGTATCACAACTAATGGCAGATTTGTTGGATTTAATTAACACCGAAAGTAGAAAACCGCCCTCTTTTGTTTTCATTTTAGGCTGACACAAACACTTAAATATGGGTAAGAGAATTAGAATGTGTGTATAGAAACCATTGTTGATGGATTGGGTTTCCTAAACTTTTACATTCTTAATTTTCACTTGTGTCATGCAGCATGCAACAAAAACTCATTTGGAAAGTGTCTATATTAATGGAAGGTCTTAATTAGGTGGGAAAAGTAAGGAGAAAATACATGGGTGTGCAGCAGGCACAGATCAAAACCACTGTCCATAATATCCACTGGGTGTCTAAAGATGTCACGGTGTTGTTGCTTTTGTCTTAGGGACTTTTTGGAGAAACACTACATTGGTATTAAGAAAGAGAATCCCCAAATTCCCATCCTGGTTCGAGAATGTAGTGGAATTCAACCAAAGATGTATGCACGATATGGTAAGAACTTCACTGTAATTTAAAAATGGACTTAAACAAGTGTCAGAGCAAAATTCTGTGGCTGTTTGACCCTATTAATATCACAAACCATTCAGCCACTGTTGAACAATTATCCTCTCAGCTCATGTGGTTTTGAAAGTCACTCGATATAATTCATTAAATTATAATAAAGTTTGAACAATGGAAATTGTGACAGTAACAGTGTTACAATACTTCCTAAGTTTTAGTTTTGACTGAGATATACATATGGATCAAATACTCAAAACAGTGTGAAGTGACCACATTTTCAAACACCTTGAAGCTCGTCAAAAATACCCTGCTATATGTTGTATTTTCAACTCTCTTGGTGCTTGGGAACATGGTCAAACTTAGTCTCTCGTGTTTAATCCTGGGTTGAGACTGAGTTGACTTTTTTACACTGAATTGGGCTGTTTCATTCATACTGTGACAGGTGCGATGTTTGGCTTGAGAGATTAAATTATGATAACTTTTTCATATTTTTTTAGATCATGGAAAAGAAAATTCTGTGCAGCTTAACAACATGAGTGGTGATGGAGTTCTCCAGGCAATGGAGAAACTCATAACATCAGGAGCATCTTGAATTTTTTCTGCCAAAGAGAAGTGAAGGATCACTGGAAATGTGATTGTAAAAATTTTTTTGTGATGTTAAATTTCCCTTCATGACACTGACTGTCAATTTGCCACCTTATCTCCAGTCTCTGTTGTGTCTGGATTGCTGGAAATGAGTTCAGTTCTGGATGTATAACAACAAATGTATTATTAAAGGTTTCTAGATAACAGTTTACCTTTTGGCAAATGTCAGAATTTTAATTGCATGCATCCAAATGTTGAGTGTGTATGTGTATATATAAGCCCCTCCTCCATGTAGTCTCTCCTTCAAGCAAGAAAAGGCTCATAATGACTTCAGATACCCCTCCCCCCCAAACCCTTCTGTCTGAGTATTTCTGAAACCACCTCTACATTATGCCGGTGCTTTGGCACCTTGAAATGATCATTGAATGATCAGAGGCATCTGTGTAAGCAAGCTAAGGTTTCAAGGGCTTTCAGTTTTTTTTATTGTTATGTCTGCATCTATCTATTCTTGGTTTTTGCATGATGTAATTTGTTGCCATATTGGATGACTTCAGCAAAAGGTTTTGCTGGTGTCATCCAACATGGCCACCAGGCCCTTGTCATTTGAATCTCTTGGGACTGGTTACAAACCATCTATTCAGCCTCGCACAGAATATCAAGTCATTTTAATGTAGAGCCTTACAACCATACAGTGCCAGTGGCAGATCCAGACCTTGAGCTAAGCAGGAAGGTGGGGGGGGGGGGGGGAGGGGGATGGCCCTGGGCCCTCCTCTAGATCTGCCACTGAGTGTGTCATATAAATATCGTCTTACAACTGAATCAAACTTGGAAACGGGCTAACTACATTGTGATATAGCCCATTTAAATTAAATTCCTAACAAGACAGGTTACAAAGTGCACTAGTAATCTACCAGAAGTAAGGGATCAGTACAGCAGTGTTTTGACGATACTTTTGGTATTCTGTGAGATGCCCCCATTTCTTTAATCCTTGCCTCTCCAAAATTGGAATACCACTCACTCGAGTCAGCAAATAAGCCACAAACACGGGAGAGACCACACTCCAGTACTGATGACCAGACATCACTGAAGAAGCTGGCAGGAACAAGCTGGACCACATCAGAATCTCGCCAAGATAGTTAGGATATTGACAAATGCTCCAGAGCCCAGATGAAATCCACTTGCCCTTGTTAGCGGGATCTGCACGGAACTGCGACTTCTGGCGGTCGGCGGTTACCTCTAGTATAAACCCAACTAACCAAAGTGACCATCCCAGGTAATCCTTCCAGGTTAACTTCTCATCTTTGGTTGAGGTGTTCAATATCAGAGTTGGCAGTAGAGTCAGCCATACCCAGACGCCTTGTACAGTCCAGTAGATCCAGAACAGTCGGGGATTCTCTCGGACCTTGTTAAAGCGGTTGTCCTTCCCGTCTTGAATGACCCGATGGAAAAGAAACAACCCTAAGCGAAGTGCCCACACTGTAACGCAGCCAGACTGAACAAGTTGACGCAAATTAACCTTCCTCTGCCATCGAAGTGATTGCAAAGTGAGAAAGATGACCGTGGACGATCCAGCCAAATCGTAGAATTTCTCTGTTTGATAAATGGACGCAACAACCCAGAGACCCCACTGAATGCCAAAGTCTAATGCTGCTGCAGTCAGAAGAGGTCTTTTGGGGACGCTAGAAAGAATATTACCCATGGCGTGAAAACCCTCGGACTCAGCTTCAAGATTGCGTGACGTTTGAGCCCTTGATTCCTTTATTATGTGTTGTTTATGGAGCATGGAATCTCCTTTTAACCGCGATCTGCAACACGCGAGATCTTTTTCTTCCCTAATTCAGTGAAATTTGTCAGACAGAAAATGGGCCAGAAATAGCACTTTGAGGTAAATTTTGAATCAGGGCAGAAAAGAAAACTGAGGAACAAAGTACGAGCTGTATACTCTAAAACTTGCGAATCGCAATTTCCGGGGACACTGTGTGCCATTTTACATGATATAACGCCTTGTCGTGAACCCTTAATAGTTGCGTGTCACTGATTATGTAATCAACTCCCTTAAGTAACTATTTAGAGTAACAATTGTTGAAGATGGAGGTTTTCTCTAGCCCTCTGTTCAGCGCTGCAGCATTAGACTTTGGTATTCAGTGGGGGTTGTGGTTAGTAGCTTCTTTTTTTCAAACAGAGAAATTCTACGATTTAGCTGGCTCGTCCACATTCATCCTCCTTACATGGCAAACGCTGCGATGGGGTGGGAAGTTTCACCTTCGCCAGCTCGTTCAGTCTAGCTGCGTCACATTGTGGGGACTTCGTTTAGGACTTCATCTATTCAAGCGAGTTCTTCAGGATGGAAAGGATAGCCGCTTCGACAAGGTCCGAGGTAACCCTGGAGTGTTCTGGATCTACTGGACATTACAAGGTGTATGGGTATGGACGACGCTGCTGCCCACCATGATTTTGAACACTTCTGCCAAAGACGAGAAGACAACCTGGAAGGATTACCTGGGATGGTCACTTTGGTTAGTCGGGTTTATACTAGAATCACTAGCCGATAGCCAGAAGTCGCAGTTCCGTGCAGATCCCGCTAACAAGGGCAAGTGGATTTCATCTGGGCTCTGGAGCCTTTGTCAATATCCTAACTATCTTGGCGAGATTCTGATGTGGTCCAGCTTGTTCCTTCCAGCTTCTTCAGTGATGTCTGGTCATCAGTACTGGAGTGTAGTCTCTCCCATGTTTGTGGCTTATTTGCTGACTCGAGTGAGTGGTATTCCAATCTTGGAGAGGCAAGGATTGAAGAAATGGGGGCATCTCACAGAATACCAAAAGTACCGTCAAAACACAGCTGTACTGGTCCCTTACATCTGGTAGATATGTGATGGGCAAGATCCTCATTTAGAGAGCTTTCGATGTTTGTAATTCTGTGCTTTTAACTCTAGACTGTGCTTGGTGGTTGGTGGTGGGTGTGGGGTGGGGCAATGTGGCAAAACACAGGGACTAACATCATTGGCCTTTATTGGCTTACAAGTACTCTGTACGTTTGTTAGAGCACAGCACAGTATATTATATATGCACTGACACTACACATGTATTGAATCATTCCACTTCATACATGCACTGTATGTTCACCAATGCTGGTTAATCCACTAAATAAAAATACTTGTCCTTCGCCTAACAATTTGTTTACTTTAGACCTCTAAGAATGAACCTAAAATCCCAAGGTGGTCTGGATGATAATTTGCAGTTACCACCATATAACTTGGAATTCTTTTCTACCACTGATAAAAGCAACTGCAATTTGTGAACAATTTCAAATGCAAATTGAAGACCACTTTCTTCTCCAGCTTATAAGCACTGTCACATATATACAGGCATTAGCACTTATTTTGATCTATTTATCTAGCTCTTTTCAAAGTATATTTTCATTTTCTTCTAAATACACTAACTCATGTATGGTACTATTGAAGTGCTGAGGAAGGCTGCTCCAAAATAGTTACTGCTGTTCATTATTAATAAAATAATTTTGGTGAGGTACAGTGACCCACTGGTTGGTGTAAGGGAAAGTCTGCATACAAGCAAAGTGGCCCATCAGGCTGAAGCTTATCCAGGTTTCTATAAGCATGAAGCTACAAGGAGTATTTCTACTCCCCCCTGGATGGGATGCCAGTCCATCACAGGGTTACCCCCAGCATTAAGTTTGCCGGTGCCAATTTATTAACCTGGGGTGGAGAGGCACTGTGAGAGTTAAGTGTCTTGCCCAAGAACACAACACAACGTGCCTGGCCAGGGCTCGAACCCGGACCGCTCGATCCAGAGATGAGCGCACTAACCACAAGGTCACCACACCTCTCACAATATGGTTGGTGTACTGCACTCTTAATTGAGAACAAACTTTACCATTTTAGTAACTAACTCTGCTTTACTAGCCAGAGTGTAAAGTTGTGGTGACCTCAGAATATGTGCACCTGTTTTCTACACTGTGGCATGCAATGAATGAACACCCAAGGAAACATGGCCATGCAGAGCAAATTTTCCTTTTACATTGTGGTCAGTGGACCCAGAAAAGACAGACTGCTTGTCTTCTAGGGTGAACTATTTGCTTGTCTGTTCAGCTCTTGGTCTTTAAAACTCTGGCTTAGTGTTGTGTTCTTGGGCAGTGCACTCTACTCTCAGTCCTTCTCTCAGCCCAGGCGTCAAAATCGGCACTGGTGTTTTGAATGCAATGGATTACCATCCATATTAGAGAGGTGCCCCTTCTGCCAAGATTTGGGTCTGGTCTGCAGTGAAGTGATTTTCATATAAAATGCTTGGTAAAAGATTGCCCAGGAGAAAGGTAGCCATTCTAACAAGGATAACGTTTCTACAAATAGGCCTAAAAAGAGTTAAATACAGGCATTAAACTCTCATTAAAATTCACAAAAACTGCAGAGAGCATTCTTTATTATAGATAGTTTCGAGGGACAGAAAGTAAAGATTGTGGAGAGCAGTGGAGCTTACTCAAATAGAAAATTTAGCAAATATATTAAAATATTAAATAGCAACCATTATCAGTAATCACCAATAATGTGGTTTATACTATTTAAATATGTTCTACATGATTCAG
Source organism: Orbicella franksi (assembly GCF_964199315.1). Lineage (NCBI taxonomy): Eukaryota > Metazoa > Cnidaria > Anthozoa > Scleractinia > Merulinidae > Orbicella > Orbicella franksi. Next base: position 30,933,882 of record NC_138153.1, on the reverse strand, counting down.
AAAAATCTTATTCCCCGGTCAATCTATCAGACCTACCATATCTTTTTGTGTTTTGTTATTGACCATAGTGCTGGTTGTTAAGGAAATGTTTGGCACCAACAGAAACCCCAACAGAGAAGATAATAGAGGTTTGCAAGTAGAACTGTCATAAATACAGAATACTTCTTACTTTTACTATACTTCTTCCAAACAAAGTTGAATTCATCCAACAAATAGTCTGTTACTTATGACTTGAAAGTACATGGCAAAACTGTCGAATCCTCCTACTTATTAAATGTCACATACAAATGAACTTCTTGCATCTTGCAATTAAATCTTTTGACTTCACCAAACAAAAACTTAGTTTCTGTTAACAATCTACACTGAAAGATTGGTTTTGAGATTTCCAGAGTTAAAAAAACAAACAAACAAACACTGCATAGTGTTTCCCAGGTGATATACAGATTTCGTGCATAATTTACCAATTAAGCAATAACTTAGTTATCAAAAGAATCAGATGAACATTATCTAGCATATACCAATTACCTCTTCACACAGATTGCCAGTTTTGCAATTAAAATTGCAATGTATATTTAGAATTAACACTGGCTCGAGGCAAAAGTAGCCATGGTGACATAAGTGATGAACTTAGTCTTAAGAACTACAATGTAATAACAAGTAACCCTTTCAGCCCAGAAAATCATCAATATCTCAGTTCACTCCCACAATCAACTTGTACCAATTTAGTCAGAGAAACCCTTAGTTGTTTATTGTCCAACTGAGCGGTCCTTTTACTTAGCACTGTTTACTTGTATTACGCTCTACAAGGTAGTCCCACCTTTTACATTGAGGGAGTTTTTAATTGAAGCAAACCACAACGGCAATGGCAACAGGAATGTTGCTATCCAAAAGACTTATAGACTAATTGAATGACTCAAGAGTATAACAAGATTTGTAAGTGAAATATAAATTAATTTCTTAATGACGTCACTCGCCATCATGGTTGCCTTAACTCCCTATTGTTGCACGAAACACTGGTTTATGTGAAATGACCACTATTGAGCAGGATTTTCATCATTTTGTTACAGACTGAAAAACTGCACATCTAACTTGTAAGGAATGTTTTCTATTTGTGTAAACTGATCATTGAGATCGAAGTACTGTACACACTGTACATACATCAAGCAGAACTGCCTGCAGAACTGCAAACATTGTACTAAATGCTTTAACTTAAGAAGTCTAAGTAGTTAACTTACTCTAAAGTGGTCAATCCCTGACAACACTACACCTCTTCAATTTCCTGCTTGCTTATATTCTTGCAATAACGAAATGGCTTAGATTGAAACAATCACTATAACCTACATAAAATTCTTAACTTTAACCATCTTTTGTTTTTCTAGCTAGCTACACATTTACAACTATAGAGTTCTACTTCAAATATTTTTCTATTAAGATCTACACTGCTAAGCAAAAATAATGCTGTATAAAAGTTACAGCAATTTCTCTGGTAAGTTTTTGACACTTCAACTGAATGCCAGTGTCAAAGCATTATTTCATCTAAATTGTCCTCACTGGAGTATCCATTGGGATCATCACCTATCACTTCCTGTTCTTGATCTGATCCACTGGGAGATTCACTGCTTACAGATTCTACATCGTCTAGGCGGAGTTTTGGGAGAATACTCTGCTCAGGCCAGATCCATGGTTTATAGCTTGGTGCGTGTAGAGCTTTCCACGCTTGGTATCCAAGAGCAGCCTTGTGAACTTTGGCTACAACCTACAAAAAAGGATTAAATTATTTGCTACCTAAATTAAGTTATTTTCTTGAAAAGACACTTAACTACAAGTAACCACTCTGCACCAAAAGTAATGATGCTGGCAAATTGTTTGGGCAGCTTTACAAAGTGTTACTACAACATTTGGACCAGCATCCCATCCAGGAGAAGAAGCAATTCACTTCAAAACCTAAGCCATATTGCTCCTCTAATCCACTGAATCCATTAGATAACAACAGACTTCTGCCAACCATAGGAATACCAAAATGACACAACTCTGCCTAGTAAATGTACCATCACTTGCATGTATTAAAGCATGAACACGGGATGCCAAAGCATGCTCTAACTGGGGGTCAAACATGGGATGATTGGTCATCAAACATTTCAAGCTTAGCAGACCGCGGTGTGAACTTTCTAAAAGTTCAGCACACAAAATGACAGAAAGACTGGACAATGAAGACTTCTTCAGAGAAATGGACTCTGACTTGTGTCAATATGCAAACGTCTTTTTGAAAGTGGTTTTACTTCTAGTATAACCATGAAATATTGGTTTCACCCGTATTTGTTGATGGTGAACATTTTGAGCCTGAAAATTTGTGTTATGGTCTGACCAATCATGCTATGTTTGACACCCAATTAGAGCATGCTTTGTCATCACGTGTCCACACTTAGATACACGCAACGGTAGTGGGGACTGTGTGTATTATCAGTTATACATGTTCAATGTAGTGCCTAGTATCTCAATAGAGACCAAAATTTAAATTTGAAGACAACACAAAGGTACATGTACACATTTATTAACGAAACTGCCAAACCTTTGGAGCAATCTTTGTGGAGGCTTTGTTTACTAACCACTTTGGTATGTTTCCTGCAAAGATACAAAATCTTCCAACTTTATGACACTTTCTGACGGATGATTAGCTCACATTTATACATGCACATTGTATGCAATATGAACGTGTACTGTATATGGACTACTGAATTTCCATGTTATATCAGATTTATACACTTGACTTGAAAGACAATACAATTGCAGTTTTACAAGTACTTTGGTGAGTACCAGTCAGCGTAGAACACATGTACACTGGATTTATAATACAGTTTTCACTCTGGTAGTTTTGTGTACATGAAAAGTGCAACAACATTTTATAGTGAAAATACTGACTGAACAATTTAACTGCCTACATGTAGTACAAAGAACAAACTTGCATACGGGGGCTCTCCCAGCACTATGAGTGACAGTCAAAACCGAGCTGTCATACTGATACGTCTTGACAATAGCCTTTTTCTTTGTTAGCTCAACAGGTCGCTTTGGCCTCTTTTAATACTTAACTCAACAATTTCGGGTTCAATATGACGAGGAACAACATATTTGTCTAAAATAACACAACTATTATGCCACCTGGCGACATGCGACGAGCGAGTCACTGGACGTGGGTGACCCATTTTTGCGCCAAATTATAAGTTTGGAGAGACAAAGTTTGTTGTATTTTTCACTTTTTAGCAATCTGATATAGTTTTTGGAGTTATAAAATCCCTTTTCATGAATATTTAATGCCATCTCCAATGAAAAAAGATGCCTGACTTCAATGCCTTTCCTGTTAACATTTGTTTGACGTCAGGACAGTACAGTTTTTCCTGCTTGCTGAATCCTGATTGGTCAATTTAAATTTCAGGTGCACCAGCCGTATGCAAGAAGTAAATCACAAAACAAATGAACAATTTTAAAACTAAAGTTACACAAATTACCTTTTAAATCCACTTGAGACACATATGTAAGAGAGCAACCTTCCCCCTTTCTTTGTACATAATATCCACTAAGAATTGAATTACCACGGATTAAACCTTTCTTTTGTGGTACATCCTAAAAGACACACAAAAATATCAAGAAAAAGACAATTTATTGACATTAGATTACAGTGAAAATCCTGCATAAAGGTGTATATATGTGTTTTAAAGCCTTCCCAAAGGTGCCAGATAACAGATTTTATTTTATTTTTCCTTGGAAAAAAAAAATGGAACCAAAAACAAAAAAAGAGAAAAACAAATTAACAGCTGTATATCATACGGTACAGGTTTCTAGTTCACTTTTACAAATAACAAGCAAATAAATCAGCCAGTGCAACCATTTGTCCCACTAACCTTGTGATGTACTGTGTGGTTAAATATAATAAAGTTATCATCTTCCCAGTACCATGACCTCTGAGTTACAAAATCCCTGTTTCTCATTGGTGATGGACATTTAACTGAAAGAGAAAACAACAATAAAATTGAACTTGTTTGTTGCAGACACAAAGAGTACCAGAGGATAGCATGAAGTGTCAATTACAGTGTAAGATGTGACAATCTGCAGGTTCCAGAAAATATCCATACTACCCCCACAGAAGGAACTAGAATTTCCTGACGGGTGGGGGCTGTATAAGATCAAAAAATTTAAAGACCTGTATGAAGCTTGATTGGAATTTCCAGAGGAGTGGGGGGTTTTAGAAGAAATCCTTTCTGTGGGGGAGGTACATATGAAGAAGCTAGTCATAAAAGGGGATAAGTGACGATTTTGGTTGCTTTTCTTTTTTCTTGCTCCAAATTAGCTGAATTTTTGCATGTGGTCTTCAATGTAATAGAAAAACGTGTTCCTGTATTTTTGCCGCTGGTTTTTGCTTCGCTTTATAAAGACGCCGCTAGGAAAACCGAGTGGTTTTTTGCATACGCAATATCCTGAAAACGAAGCAAGGTTTAGCGCAAAAACTACGGGACATTGCTAAACATACCTAAACAAAACTCTATGCGAAATTTGGAGCGTTTTCGACAAAGTTCACTTTTGATTAAAATACCTAACGCCCTTTTCCCGCCGAGGCTGCAAATAAACGAAGCCGGGCCTTTGTTATGATAAACAGAGCCGATCCTTTGTTATAATAACCAAGCCAAGCCTTTGTTATAAGTCGAAGTCTCGCCTCGGTTTATCATAACAAAGGATCGGCCCGCCGCGACCGCAGGGACTTTGATCTCACTTAGAAAGCAGCAAAATGTCAATTTCACGCAACGTATAAGCTCAAAAATGTTGATTTTAGGTCAAAAAAGGTTTAAATGTTGATTTCACGTTAACGCGTGACGGCAAGGATGTTGGTTTCACTTAGAAACCAGCAAAATGTCAATTTTACGCAGCGCATAAGCTCAATGATGTTGATTTCAGGTCTAAATAGGTTAAAATGTTGATTTCACGTTAACGCGCGACGGCAAGGATGTTGGTTTCACTTAGAAACCAGCAAAATGTCAATTTCACGCAGCGCATAAGCTCAAAAATGTTGATTTCAGGTCTAAATAGGTTAAAATGTTGATTTCACGTTAACGCGTGACGGCAAGGATGCTGGTTTCACTTAGAAACCAGCAAAATGTCAATTTCACGCAGCGCATAAGCTCAAAAATGTTGATTTCAGGTCTAAATAGGTTAAAATGTTGATTTCACGTTAACGCGTGACGGCAAGGATGTTGGTTTCACTTAGAGACCAGCAAAATGTCAATTTCACGCAGCGCATAAGCTCAATGATGTTGATTTCAGGTCTAAATAGGTTAAAATGTTGATTTCGCATTAACGCGTGACGGCAAGGATGTTGGTTTCACTTAGAAAACAGCAAAATGGTAGGAGCCCATGATGGGCTCCTGAAAATGGTAATTTCACGCAACGTATAAGCTCAAAAATGTTGATTTCAGGTCAAAAAAAGGTGTAAATAAAAATAAAACAAAACAAATAAACATTTCAATAAACACTTTTTCAAATACGGCAAGGTCTTCAATGGCTAAAAAATCACGAGATAAAACATAGTTTTCGACAAACGCGATCGTAGCTTTATGTCACGCACCGCCATAACTTCCAAGTTCAAAATGCGCTGGTACCTCTTATGCCTGATGAGGACAACAACTTTGGCGGCTGTTTAGTTTTGGATTTAAGAATTCGATGACTCCACGTGAAAACGCTCTATAAATAGGGCTGACAGATTAACAGATTAACCCTTCTGCGCAACGTACGGGTCTCCATACATCTGCATGTCCCCTGATCCCAGAAGCTCAAAACACTACAAATCATGCCGATTTGAAATAAAATCAACGCAAACTGGATCACAGATCTGTTACAATCGATCGCCACTTGCTGGCCATTATTATGTTTAAATCTAGTTACCAGTTCGAGAAACGTCCGCAGAACGTAATCGCAATGCATGCCGGGAAGGGTCTTTACACCTCGTGCGCGGGAAGACATGGCGGTCGATACAAGACAAATTTTATAAGTCTAAAACCAGTTCTCGCTTTCCAAACTTTGACGCTAGCAACGCTTGGCAAATGGGCCACAACTCACCAGAGGGTATTTTTCTTGGGCAAGAACTGCTCTTGGACTTTGCTACCTGGCTCGATCTGACTTCGAACGCCGATAACACGATTACGGTATATCAGCTGCCTTCGAAGTTTCAGAACACATTTTGATTCTTTAAAACGTGCTGATGACTTACGGGTTTATCGAGGCTTTATGATGCCTCTCAACCACCAGGTAGGCACACAAGGTACTTTAAAACAATGCTTAAGATATTGGTTGACAGAGCTCTAATACGGCACATCTCTTTTTTGTTTGATGGCATTTCGTTTGACGCTCGATCGATTCACGTGTTGTGTTCACGTCACAATAACCGGTGTAAACAATCCGTTCCCAGATTTCCGCTCTATATGCTGTGGGATTTGGTTTTGACTTCATACACTATAAACAGTCTGCCTGTTTGCTGTTCAACAAATAAACTCCTAAAGACATGGCTAGGAAAAGCCAAGTTTTTTGCCTACGTTTTAACTCGAAAACAAAGCAAAAACCAGCGACAAAAATACAGAACCACATTTTTCTATTACATTGAAGACCACATGCAAAAATTCAGCTAATTTGGAGCAAGAAAAAAGAAAAGCAACCAAAATCGTCACTTATCCCCTTTTATGACTAGCTTCTTCATATATGGATATTTTCTGGAACTACACAATATTAACTTCTTATTAACTGAGAGTGAGGTCTTAACAGGAAAATCTCAAACAGAGACATTGCCTCATTGACTGAGTGATAACAAGGTCAATACGGCAAGGCTGGCATTTGAGATTTTCCCGCAAAGACTGAACATTCGAGGTTAATAAGTTGTTTATCATATGGCTTTTTGCTTTGATTTTGCAGACCCATAATCGGCTTGTGGGCATTACAGGAGAATAATGCCCTAGAATCAGCCAATCAGAATGCCCGTTATTTCGACTACAAACACAATCCATATAATAATACTGAGCCATTGCTTCCTGCCACCTGGATATTAGAATACTAGAACCCAAACAAACTTGCCAGTGTTGAAATACACCTGGAAGTCAGTGCAGTAGTTGATTGTCTCACCCAGGAATGGAACACAATAACACTAACAGAACTTGAACCTGGTCCCCTTGATCTGTAGGCACTAAGCTACATGGCAAATCAGGGCACAAACAGATTGACTTACTAGAATAATATCCAATATCATTATATCTGTCCAGTTGGCATATCTCAAAGCATTCCAACATATTATCATCCCAACATCTCCTGTAGTCTGCATCGTGAAGCACGTCGTACATCAGTGATGGAGACACATCTGCAAAGTTGGTCACCACCTAAACAAAGCAGTGTTGTGTCTTAACAAAAACAAAATCATCTCTTTCATCATAATACAAGTACACTCATTTCCATCAACTATGAGGAAGGCATCTGAGATCTGGGGCAAAAAAGTTCTACAGTGAAGATGTACATTTTAGTAGCTAAAAATCAAGCAAGTGTTAATAAACAGTGGTTTGTCGATGAATTTGCGAAGCGATTGAAAACTCGAAATATTTAGGCTTTCATAGACGTTTTTCAAAGTATGCAAATTTCACATTGAAGCCTGATACTTTTTCATTCCAGAAATGTCCTTTGTTTGTCCGACAAAGCTTCATATAAAGAAACTTGGGGCAATGCATAACAAAGAGATATACATGCATGTCTTGATATTCACGTATATGCAAAATTCACGTATATAATACGTGTACGTGAAGTTCGCTTACATCTGAGGTGCACTGTAAAAAGTCATGTATACATTGGTGCAGCCTCACAAAAAATTGCCCTCGAGTGTCACAGTGTTATTCCTATGCAAACCTAATTAAAGAAAACAACCAAGGGCTGATTTATACTTTGACTGCATACCAACCTCTAACGGTCCATCAGGGCAGGGAAAAAAAAAAATTGAAATCCACTTAAATTTCACTTTTCACTTGCCCCACTTAAAGAGGGGGCATTGGGGTATATTAGAAACCACAAAACCGAAGAAATCATCCAAAACTGCAAAACCGCAAAAAAACTCGCCCAAAACCGAAAACAGCATACAAAACCATCAAAAACCAATACAATGGTGAATTGTGGGACATACAGAGTAAACTACACTAACACCAATTTTATCAAAGTATTTGTGAATGCCTTTGTATCTTTTAGTATCTTTTCACTTCACATCTAAACATGTTTTTCTTTCAAAAATTCTCGCTGCCTTTCCCCTCCTTGTAAAAAAGTGCAACACAATCCACAAGCAATTATTGCTCCTTCCATTGCTGGCATGGGAGGCATGTTGGAAACTGACCAAATGATCACCCTGGTATGCAAGGTCAAAGTCTAAGGTGTCATTCGAGATGCGTGATCCCCTACCGTGACATTTAGTTTGACACGCATTCCTCTCAATAACTTTGGTGTTTCACAGCTATTTGAGATCAATTGCCGCTCAAATTGAAGAGGTACCAGAACCCAAATAGCACAAAATAGGAAAAACCAAAAACCACATCGGTTACCAAAACCGAAAAACTGATAGTATGCTAAAAAACGAAAAATCCACAAACCGCAATGAACACCAAAACCCAAAACCCAAAACCCGAAGTCAAATGGCACAAAAACCAAAAAACCAATCTAAAAAATAGCCAAAACTGCAAAACTGAAAATCCCAATGCCCCCCTCCTTAAATATTACTTGCCAACTTGGTAGCCAGTATGGAAATCAAAGGGCAAATGCGAACAAAGTTTGCCTGGATTCCAATGCACGCTGTCAAGCTACCTAATGGTTAACTAATCTTGAAGTCTTAAGTTTGGAAATAGCTTCCGACAAGATATTATCACTAATCAAGCTGACATTTTATTCAGGCTCACAAGACTACTGAGGCTAATGTCACTTGCCCACCGGGCCAATGAACTTCTATTTTAACCTGCCCCAGAGCAAAATTTACTTGTCCTGGGTAATTGGACCTGGGTTTTTTTCCTGTCCTGTAGGTCAATAAATTAGGACTGCTCATGCTAACAAAAGTATAGCATCGTAGTATGCAGGTTCTCTTTCTCTTACACTTGCCCCATCTCTTTTACATCTTGTTGTTTAGTTTCTCACTTTGTCTCTACCTATCTATCAACTGACCATCATGTGACAAGAGCCTCTAGCTAGCAAGGAGTTGAGGTTACCGTTGGGCAAAATTGGCACTGTATCATGATTGTACTTCTCAGCATAATAGCAAAGACAAATAGCACATTAAATATGGACTGTGCTATTAATTTTGCACTACTGAAAACAGTGCTTCAAGGTTAGGGTGTGTTTTCAATATAATTGTATTTTTTTTTTTCTCCTGAAGAGGCTTGAAAACAGGGAACTTGATCAACAGGAATAACCGGCCCACTGGGTGTAATGTACAACTTTGCACTAAATAAACAGTTTATACAGAGCAACAGTTAATAAATTGTCAACATCAACTCCACCTTGGTAAAATCAATATATTATCATACTGTAAATTGCCTGTGGAGTTCCATTGGAATTTGTAAACACTTTAAATGATTTTGTGGTTTCAACAAAAACCATTATCAGAAATCTACAAATTTTTTCCCCTAAATGTACCCATAAAAATAAAACTGTTTTTTACTTGCATAAAAATATCTAAACAGCGAATACTGGCCCATAAACATCGTAAAGCTATGAATGGAAAGCCTATCTGAGTAATTCATAAAATAAATATTGACTCCCAATCGATAAAAACTGGAACTCTGTTACTTTCAGACTCTTCCACTTAAGCTATACATTTTATCTATCGATAAAAAAGCCACACATTGGAAAATGATAAATTTTCAAAGCCAGAAAAGCCGCTTAAAACCAAACGTCAGCATTTAAGCTTTAGCTTACAGATGAAATGAACAGAAATGTTCATTGCTCGATGACAAAGTCCAAGCTTTAATTTAGTGCTTCAAACGAAAGAAACTTCGATGGCCCTTATCAGATGTTAAGCCAGCTTCGTGGATGGTTCAATTCGCCAGGGATTTTTTTTTCTCGACGGTGAGGTTACAGTGCAACGCACTGCATAAAAATGACATATCAGCTATACTATTGTGTAACGCTGCATGACGTTTGGCCTGTTTCTCAATAGCAAGAATAACCACGAACTGGGAATAACGGTTGAATTTCGACATTTTATGATTTCAGAAATTCTTTCCCTCGCCAAAAAACATTTAAGATTACCAATGTCTGTTACTGTCTGGGAAAATAAATAACTTTATTGACCATCGATTCGCTACCAAAAGGTTGTTTTACGACCGAAGCTTGAGAAAAGCAAGCCTTATTGCTACATGGAAACTTAGTGTAAAATACATGTTAGTTCAGTACAAAGACCATCTTACTAAAGAATACTTAACGGTTATCATTAAAAACGTAAGCTTAAGTTTATTTAACAGTAATAATCTCAAAGATATTAACTTGAACAAAGCAAAGAGAATTAATTTCGCCGGCCGAGAGACTTGTCGAACTAAAGTATGAGAAAGCTCGAAACACTACTGTGTTCCGTTCCACGTTAACCCGGGACAACTTCCGCTATCATCTATCGCAACCACAAAAGGGACAACACTGAGCTTTTACGATATTTTCTCTCGCAAGTCTCACCGACAGATGGGGTAATTTCCAGTTAAGCTTAACTCCATTCCTTTCAGTGATCCAACTCACCAAATTAACACTTCCGAGGTTACGGTGTTCAAATTAGCTTTTACTGTCGAAAATGTCTGGTCACTTCCACTTACCTTGATAAGCCTAACCGTAGAACCTTCCTTGACTTTGGAGTAGACTTTTGTTCCCTGTTTATCGTACTGTAGATTCCATCCATCCTCGCTCTCCGCCAGCCGACGAAAATGGTCAAAATCGTCTGCCTTCGCAGCTCGGACCTCGCCAAGTTGCATCGAATCGACAGGTTGAACTTTACCCACAACCAATTATCTTTCTTCAACGGTGGCTCGACTACTTGTCGCAAAGAGGAGAGATTCACTTATCAAGGATAAAATGAGTTGAAAACTTGAATAAATTTTAAGGATGGTTGCCAAAACTGACTTCCCTTCTCGACCAGTTGTACGCTTTTGAGCGAATTCTCGCTACGGTAGATATCAAAACGTCACCCAGAACACTGAATGTGTGATTAGATGACGTAACGCATTTCATCACGTAAACCAATCAGAGGAAGAGTTCGTGAGAAGCGGGGTAAAGATCAATGCACGTGGGCAACGCGCACTCAAGCTGAGCAGTTTATTGTAAGGATTGACTTGTGTGGAAAATGTTTCAAATTTCAACAAAGACTCTAACAATGTCTAATAGATGCTAAAAATACACGGAAAAAAAAGCTAAAGTAAAAATTGCGTTGGCTGTGGTGGGCTTCCGTTGCAAACCACAACTGTAGGAGGTGATTGAAGGTTGCTATGGTAATTTTTACACGGGTTTAATATGTCACCCGCGCAGGTGCACGTGCTCGAGGCAAATTCGCGCGATTTTCTTTCAGCAAGAGATATGGTGGAATTAAGGATTTTTTTCAGTCCATTAGAGTCTTAGGGTATTAAGCTCCCTTCTTTAAACTCCCCATTTTAGGAAGCCCCCTGATCCTGACTCAAATTGCGGTTTAACCCAGCCCTATTTCAAAGACGATCCCTAGATTATTGACAAACAGGAAGACAATAATTTTCATGCAACAATATATTGATGAAGAGTCTCCACATTTATTTGTTATTTTTTACATTTCTTCTTTAGAGGTGTCTTGTTATAAGCGAATCTCATTAATTACCAACAATGTCTAGCCATCATTTCTAGTGAGACTTTTCTCTCTATGATAAGCCTTCGGTCAGGTCTTGATCAGAGTTTTAATAACGAAACGCGTCCCTTGGCCTTGGAAATCAAGTGCTTTAATGGGGAGTTGTTATTTCGGAGCTGGATGAATCTCTTTTTTTTAATGCGAGCCTGCATCCTCGTGTTGATGAAGCTTTCGTGGAAATCATGAAATAAATTACTCGGAAGGAAACACATTTCAAATACAAAGCTTCTTTAGTATAATAGTTATGCTCTATGAAAGTGTGGGACTGATTTTTCTAATTATCACATTATGTACATCTCTTAATTTTTTTCAGTCTCACAGTAACCGGATACTAGCGTCTTCAATACATTGCTGAGTCAAGTTTTGTTAAATAACAACCCTTAAATTTACTAGACGTCACTAAATTTCCTGCCGTGCTGGGACTGAATCATCACTCGAGTAATAAAGTTTAGGACACTCTTAAGTGGTTCATGTAAGCGCAGGGTGAGAGTAGGGAGAGAAGGAGGGGTGGAGAGGAGATCAAGTATGATGTAATGAAAGGCAGGGGACTAGGGACGGTTGTAAGTACGGGCTGCAAGGGCGCGACATCTTTACAGGGATTTTAATGGGGCGGGGGAGGAGAATTTGTTTGCATGTTTTCATAGAATGCACTAGTAGATCGATTGATCAGAATCTTCCGCCCTTTTTGAAAGGCGGACGAACTTAACTAACCTTGTTTTCATACAGCTACATTTAATAACGTTTACCCATCCACTAAACTGATTTTGCTGAGCATAGAAGGGATTAGAAGAATTGATAATTAATGTGACAATACTTACTTAGGCTAACACAACACTTTGTCAGTTCATGAACTATCTCGAAACTTAGGTCTGAATTATAAAATAATTGGATATATAAATAATAAAAGACCTCAGAATGACTGAAGTACCAAAATAGCTTCCTACTGGTGTCAGTAAAGCGCGTGCTTACACAACCGACTGGCAGGCGTCCTTTGTAAAGGGTGCGCCCGTTTGACATGGCATGAAAAAAAAATGTGGCAATATGATTTCCTTTTCAACTTCTCTGAGTAATCTGGCATTTTTCATCAATAAAAAAATGAAGGGGCAATGGTTTGGAAAGCGTCCATGTTCTTTTGCTGTATAGATTTTTATACTCGGTCTCACTCCGTTAAATTAAGCTTTGCGTGTTTCTCGCGCCTATCGATTTAATTCGTGACCGTGTTCGTGCTCTGTACTGTTTCCCGCGTGCTATCGATTTAATTCGTGATCGTTTTCGTGCTCTGTACTTCCCGCGTGCTACCGACCAAAAGTTCCGCTGAATATTGACCGTTCATGACAAGATGGATGTGACCACACTATCTGTGCTTGCACTTCAGACCTTGATAAACAGAAAAATATAATTATTGGGAAGACCTAGTAAGGAATACATGAAGTGTAAATAATGCCATAACTCAGATTGTCAATACTTACTTGAGCTTGTATCACGGCTATTTACAGTTTGTTTGATAATACTAGTCTTCTTTTCACTCCAACCCGATATTGAGCTGCATCAATACTTAGGAAAACATGTCACTTCATTCATGAACACCTGTTGGTGTGAGAGAACAATTCTCGCCTATAGAGTGTTGTCAGTGCACCTTATGGAAAGCCAACAAAGTGGTTTACTGAGGATAAAATAAGCAGGGAAGTCTACCATCGAATGTTTTCGCTTCCAAACTATTTATGAAAACTGAATCAGTAAAGAAATATTGTTTTCTAGCTGTTTTAATTGGGAAGCAAACCGAAAAAGTTTTAAACACCTTACTCTAATCCTTGAAGACAAAGCATTAAGAATTTGCATAAGATTACTATCAGCGACGTTAGAATATGTAGAAGATAAGAAGTCTTTACCTTAGGGAGCTTACCCAAATATTCCCAAGGGGATTTAAAATGTTATTTTTTTTTTCATTTGGCTTTACCCAGAAATAAATCTACTCCAAAACTTTAATGTCCAGAACCAACATAAAGTAAACATTTTACAATGCGTGTGCCGTGTCTTGAACAAGATTGTAATAATTTATTGCGTACTATTCAAAAGCGTTCCAGTGTCTTGAGAAGTCTTGACATTTTCTCTACTCAAATTGAAATGTTTTTGTTCTGATCAAAGCTGGAGTTTCTTGAAATAAAAAGCCTTGGTGAAATGATCCGCATTAAATGAAAAGAATGTGTATTACGTAGAAGCAAAGGATCAAAGACTGAAAAAATAGTAAATTAATCTAATGGACACGCCAAACTGTAAAACCACAAAATCGTTCGTAAGCCAATCTGAAGTGGAATCCGTAACGGAAACAAACCATCAAAACCGCGGGAAATGTCGCGTGCTGCACATCATGATTACTGTAACGCCTTCGCAAACCAATTGCACGATTTCCTTACAGAACTTTCGTGAAAACCGGTAAAATAACACGGTTCCGCATGGCTTCGCTGCATGGATTGACTTGAAATCATTTCCCTCTTCCCAAGTCAGTGAACCCACATCTATCTTTTGGCTTCATAACTAGGAACTTTATTTTACTCTCTTTGTGTCACACGCGAACATAATTTAATAGAAAACTCTTCAACAGCGTCACGTTTATGTCACTTCATAGCACCATGTGGCTTAATTTATATACAATGTTTTAAAGCGAAAATAAATTACATATAGCTAGCTCAATTTATACAACAACTAAAAATAAGAGAACCTCTCTTTCTTGACTGTTTTATTGATATTTTTAATTAAACCCTTCAATCCAAGAGCGAACATCTGATTTCTCCAAATAAAAAAAAAAAAATGTGAAGCACACGGGTGATCAGAATAAACAAAACCATCAACTTGAGGATGTCTTGATTTACTGCAAAATTCTCCGAACTAATCTTCAACGAAATGTATGGAGTACATAGGAGAATTAAAATTCTGGTCTTGGATTGAACGGATTAAGAAAACTTCAGCCGAGGAATACACACGATGAAACAAGAAAACTAACTTAGGTTCACGAAACATCATGACAACTTATCATTTATACTAAGATAAAATGTTAACTATCGTACATTTTTTTTACTATTATTTTCCTTATCTCGTAAAACTCAACTTCTAAAACGTGTCATGCATTTTTGCAGAACTGATAAAATAACTCATCACAGCTTAGCTCCACCCTGAGGACCTTCTCGTGGAGATATAGTGTTGCCGTGGTCCCCACCAACTTCGCAGAAGATTTACTGAAAACATTTTTCTTCTCTATTTGCGCGCTTGTCTTATTCCACCCCAAGAAACCTCTGAGGGATCAGACCAGAAAACTTCACCTCCGATGACTTTTACATTTGTTCTTTTGCGCCTAAAGATACGTTTCTATGCAACCTTTCTATGAAATCTCTTTTCAGTTAAAGGCGCGTTTCTAGGCAACCACGCACTCGTTCTGGTGTGGTAGATGACTGACTCGTTTAGCGACAACTCTTGAAAAGTAAGTCATGGTACCAAATCTTCCACTCGGCGCAGTGTCGTAAAAATATCGACAGATTCCCGCCGCTCCACCACAGCTGATTTTCTCGTGCGCGGGACGCGCGCAACACGTGGTAGAATCACCTTTGATATTCATCTGAAATCACACGACACAAGAGTACCATAACCAAATGAAAACATTAACATTTGCTATTACCGTTTGTAAAAAAGACCTGCCAGATATAACGTCAAGAATTGCAACATAAAATAAATTTGAAGTCTATGAACACTGACCAATGGATAAGTTTGTTTCTTTGGCGGTGTAGGCGCAAAAGCAAAACAAAAATACAACACAAAAACAACCTCTAACGTGTGCTTTTGAGGGGAACGTTCTATCACGCGAGAAAACTCGCGCGTTCACCCAAGAACTCGCGTTTTATGTTTACTCTTGCTACTTTTCCTCTATCGTTTATCGAAAATAAATGGTAACTACGACAAATTGATAACAACGGGGAAATATAGTTATTACGGCAAGTTAGCCTGGGAGCAGGCTCTTCGCGCGGCCCTGCGAAGAGCCTGTTCGCAGGCAGCGGCAAGTATGAAAGGATTACTTTGACTGCTGAACAAGCTATTTCTTTTACACAACATTAAATATGCCGCGATCATCTGTACAGCTGTACATATGTCTGGAGTTCCATATCGGCCATAAGCGTCCCAAAACGTTTTTGCTTTTTCAAAGTTTGATTTAGGTTACGGTGATTAAAACAATTTGGTTTGGTTATCTAAACTTAAAATATTTCTTACCGTAAGATAAGATTGGGAACAACTCTACTTCTCTCATTCAAACTCTTCTTACTTACAACGAGGGTTGCACATAAGGCCACATTTATAATAATGCTAATAAGGAAAAGCCTCTACTATAATCCTGTCCATTCCTACCTGATCTTTCAGATATAAATTGTGGCCTTCCCACACCAGGTCATCAACATCAATAGTGTCTCCCAGAGTCTGTTCAGGGTGGTACTCCACTACAAGGGATAACACCATTAACATCTCCACCACCAGCTGCCGGTACTCAGGTTCAGGGATCCGATTCAGGGCCGCTTCAACGCAAAGCGCAAATTTCAGCTCGCCTGGGGTCATCTGAAAAAAAAAAATGGAACCAGCGGTCGATTTAGAATAAGAAAATTTATAAGAAAAAAATAAAACAAATTTGTGGACCCATTTGTCTGTCTCGTTTTAATAACAACGGCTTCTTCAATCGTCGTTCACTTTACTGAGCGATGACAACGGACTAACCTTTAACAAGGATATCCGACACAAAATATATTTGAAATGTCTAATAGTGGATGTCTACTTGAGTTTGTAATACTAGAGAAGATGGAGCGCGTCGTCTCCATGTTCCTGCCACAATTCAAGGAGGAACCTTGATCGGCAAGCCCTCAGAGGAGCCTCGAGTAAAAAGACGCAATAAATATCACCAGCAGTGAAGTTGTATTGCGTACATACCTCTTGTACCATGGCATTCGGTAAATAGTGCTTGTAAATTTTCAGACCTCGGCACTACAACAAGAACAAAAAAACATATAAATCTATAAAACACAGTTAATGAAGAAAAAAGACCAAAAGTGCCTACAGCAGGGAGATCAGAGAGGATGGAGGGAGCGTTAACTGAAGCAAGTTCACAGACTTGAACCTGATCAAAAATTACTTCCAAACCTCAAACATTTAACCCGGTGTGAGCCACAGATAATTCAAAGCTGTCACTTAGGGCCGGCTGCCGGAGAGTTTCTCCGACTACCGTGAGTTCGACCCCAAGCTTATATAGGTGCAGTGTAATAAATCTTGTAGTTAACGCTGTGACGTTCTTGTGCTCAGATGATCAGGTGCTAAAGCGGGCTATAACCTTCCCTTATCACATTCGTCTTTTAAACATGTAAGCGCTCATACCTTTTCGAGAACCTTCCAGAATTTGGGGTAAAAATCCTCAGGGGCTCGGTTGAGGGCCCCATCAAGGCACCTCCTCCTGATCCACTGCCCGAGGCGGTCATCTCCTGAATGAGGGTCCTCTTCGTCGTCTTCTTTGGCTCTCTGATTTTCCTGGTTATTATGGTCAGATGATGGGAGCAATCCTCTGCCACTCATGTTCTAATTTTAACAACAATCTCGGGTATAAAATCACCAACGGAAAATCACTGTCAGATTGTAGTATGCCTAGCATCATGAGTGGTGTTTTTACAGACAACAAACTTCTGACTAAAGCGGCTAGAATATTTGCTGACAGCCAATGTCTAGCATTTCATAAATTGCTTGCACTAAAGGTTCAAATTTGCTCCAGTCCTTAATCTGAGTTTTCGCACCCTAAATGAGCTGGACCCTTGTTCACTGCAAGTTACTGCCAAACTCCATTAGTTTGCTATCATCCAATTATATTAAGAGACAGAATGCCGCAGAGTGAGAGTTAAATGACCTGTCCAACACTCGAACCCAGGCCGAATGAGCCGGAGTCCACCTTCACGTAATCCACAAACTGCTGACTGAGACGTCTAGCCCCCCTCCAGGCGAAAAGCTAATAAGCGTCGATAATCGTTAGCAGTTTCTTTCACTTATCCGAACACGGAAGTTTACGATGATAGTCGACACAAATATCAACTGTAGTTAAGGTCCGGGAGCTTTGAGAACGAGCGGGAATGGGGAGACCCGTGACAACAGTTACTAAGGCTCTCAGTGACACACAGGGTTTTAGATTCGTTGAAAAATAATTTTCTGTGACTTAAAATGCTGTGCACTTAAACAAAAAGAAAATGCATAACCCCTTTATGTCCTATGAACAGTAAACGTTTGTTTCGCATCTCCTGCTGGTTTAAGTTATATTGCAGTACAGTGCATTACAAAACAAAAATTCAATAAACATGTGCAAACAACCTCTTAAAAACCAAAAATCTTAAACACCTTAACTTTACCACTCAATGTGCGAGGAAGAAAAAAACAAAAAGAACCCAAAGAAATCAAAATAAACGTGCTTACAAGTTATTTCCCTTCACCAATTACGGTGGTTAAGTAACACTTTAGATTACAAATAAAGCGCTTTGCTGTTTAACATACCATGTGCCTCCCTGCAAAGGCTTTAGCAGCACTTATTTTCTGTTAATAAACATGAAAGTGTGCAGTTAAACTGTAAGTGAGAAAATAATAATCGTGCAACCACAAGTGCAAAAGGTTTAGTATTTTAACTATCTGATTATACCCATAGAAGAAAGAAGAAAACTCGAAAACTGTGCAAACAACTTTTGTTAAACTGATTAACTTGTGCTACTTATCAGATTGTTTGGAATGGCCGAGGAGGATAATTTACGGGCAGCACACTTACTGTATGACTGCTTCTTATTAAAATCTTAGTTTAATAAGCAAAACAACACAGACGGTGAGATTGCTGTTGCCTGAGTGGCTGGTAAGGTGAGAGGTACTCGATCAGTGAAGGAAATTTTGTTAACGTTTGATAAATGATGACTGACCCTGATTGCACTGGATAGCCTTCTGATTCCAACTCTCTTGGGAAGATCGATGTTCATAATGGAGATCTGCCTCTCTGGCGATGGCTTGTCTGAAGATAACAACGAAATGTGTGTGACACGAAACAGTGTAAACAAAGAACTCCCACACAAGCTGGATTTAAAACGAATCGCATAAAATGCCACGAGCTTTGAAGAGCTCCATATCAACTTCCGGATAAATTCCATCAACTTTCCCTCATAACCAGAAACTTCCCATGTAGGTAAGAGTCATGACATTACGTGACATAAGGTTACACTGAAAAATAGGAGGGCTAATTTGTAAAAATTGAAATTCTAGGTAAAAAACTGGTCCAAAGTGACGAACTGAGCTGTGAGAGCAGTACTCACTCTAGAGAAGTAGTTTACAAAAAAAAAAAGACTTGTATTTGTAGCTCAAAGGAACAGAGAAATCATCTAGATGCTTTAGACTAGAACCGTCAAATACCGACGAAATATACTTAAAAATTTCAGGCTTCCCCTGAGCTCTTGTCTTTCTCAAGTACGGGTAAAAAGCAGACTAAATAACTGGCTGACACCAGGATCTGTCCTCACCATTGGAAACAACCAACTCTTTACCACTGAGGATGTGATACAGCAGAGTCTTCATCTCAAAAGGACTCAAGTTCATGAAGAATTCAGCCGCGTCCTCACCTGAAACATAACAACAGTTAAAGGAGCTCAGTCACCGCACTTTGAGTTAATTTGGCCACGTACAAACTTACGTTTAAATTGAAGGGAACATGAAAATAGTAGTTTACTAACATAGAAAAACACCAAAGAGATAGTAATAAACCATAAAGGAACAAGGATGGGTAAGGATGGAGAAGATTAACACGGATTAGAAACGAGGAACTAGAAATATTTAGGCTAAACTTTTCAAGAAGTTATGAACTGGACAGGCGATGAGAGCAAAGAAAATCAAACTTCAAACCATACAAATTTAAATTGATTTTGTTTCAAAACAGGATAGAAACACTGAAAGTGTCTTACCAGAACAATCCAGTGATCTAGCCAGTTCAGCCACCATAACTTCTATAATCAGACCAACACGAAGTCTTAACATCTCGTTAAACAGGGACGGTTCAGTTCTAACAAAAATTCCAAGGTACACCAGCAGCTCCTGGTAATTAAAAATAGAGCGGCATGGGTGTTTTTAAGTCAACTGCAGTTAACACAAAATACAGTTTGAAAGATGTAGGGTAGTCAGTGACAGCGTCAATAGATTAGTCAGATATAGGAAGCAATCATAATGAACGAGACAGGTCAGAAAAGGAGGAAGCCAAAAAACAAAACTGCAAAAAGGACGCAGGGTGGCCGAGTGGTCAGCGCGTCGGACTCGCAATCCATCGGTCCCGGGTTCAAGTCCTGCTCTAACCACTACCTGGATTTTTTTCTCGGTAGTCCCGAGTTCAAATCCTCGGCCACGTTTGTAAATAGCCAACTGGTTTGCCTCCGACCAGTTGGGATTCTTAACGATGTTATGTTCAATTTGAATTATTTGTTTCAGTTGTTTGCTCGGCCCCACTAGCCTTTGTGCTATAAACACTGCCGAGGGTAAATAAAAGTTTTCATGTTTCAACAAGGAAGCTAGCTCAGTATGGTATTTGATGTGAGAGAAAAATTCGATAGCTAATACCTGAAGTATCTTAAATGATTATCATTACAGTGTACCTTACCTGTGTTACTACACCAGTGCTCATGTCTTCACCAAACACATTGAAAATGATATTCTTCATCTCCTCTTGTGGAAGAGGTCTACAACAAGAACGTGAACAACGCAAATACAACATGTTATCACAATGAACTGAGAAAACTGAGAAAAATGTATTCCTACAAGAACAACAGCACTCACCTTGTGATGACTTCTTCATGTCCCCCTTGGGGGATACCCACAGTCAATTGTTTCTGATGAACTAACAGATCCGTGGCAGCCTGGTAAAGAAAAATGAAAACATCACGACGAACGAACGTCGACCGAATGAAAAAAGTGGAACACAGAAAAAAACGAGACTTCCATGAAAGAACCTCAAGGACATCCATTGATTCAACAAATTTACCCGGTAACTATAACCATTTTGAAAACAAACTGAATTTTTTCCACGGCAAAATGGCTATGCTTTCTCCTGGACTCACATTTGAGTGAAAGTAACGCTTGAAATTGTTTAACCTATCAAAATAATTGACAAGAAAGGAGACACAACAAAATAAACATTGAAACTACCTCTGCCAAATCTTCCACTCGCTTCTTCAAAAGCCCTGCTGTGTGCCTGACTAAAGACCACATTTTAATCTGGCAAGCCTACCAATCAATCGACAGAAAGTGTTAAAAAGTAAAATTTCATTACAAATGACTCAAAACAACAAAAGTCCTAAAGGCCACAATAACAATTTCATTCGACAAGCAATGAAGTCAACTATTAAATTAACAGGTAAACTTCAACAAGAGATTGTAAATTTGACACAGTCACAATGTTTAAATAGAAAAAGAAATACATATACCTTCTCGTACAATTCACCTAAGAGCTTTGCGACAGTAATTCCTGGTTCACCAAACAGTTGTGTGTCGAAGTCAGGACCCCTGAAGATTTAAACGACAACAGTTAATAAATAATATCAAGGTGGCATGAAAAGATGCACGAATGGGGTTAACGTTGGCGAGTTGACCAAGAATGGACGCACAATAAAACCTCTTAAAGAATTATGGATTCTTCTTGGGTGTGAGAGAGAGGTGCTGTATTCTGCAAGGTAGTCTTCATACGAGCCAAGTGGCCTATCGGGCTGGAGCTTATCCCGGTTTCTGTTACATGAAGGGACTAGGAGTATTTCTACTCCCCCCTAGCTGGGATGTTTGTCCACCGCAGGGTTACACCCAGCATTAAATTCGCCAGTACCCATTTGTTAACCTTGGGGGGGGGGGGGGGGGGAAAGAAGAGGCACTGTGAGAGTAAAGTATCTCACCCAAGAACACAACACAACGTCTCTGACAAGGACTCAAACCCGGAACGCTCGATCCGAAACGAGCACACTAACCATGAAGCCACCGCGCCTCCACGAAGAAGAAGTGTGGATGTAGAGATTACGTGAAATAAGTGAACTTTCCGATATCGTTAATGGTAAGGAGTTAAAAACCGGCCTGGTACGCCAACTACGATTAATACGTGTATATATTTTTTTAATCGTTTGTGATAATTACTTTGTATTGTACAGGAAATGCAGTATATCGGCCTGTACATCGATAGTCGCAGCTTCTTCCAACTGATTCAGATATTCTCTCGTCTCCATGTCCGTTGACATAGCACGTGACCTGGCTGGCGTCCACCCATTGGCTGCTCTATCTTCAAATTCGTCACATCCGGGAACTGCATGACAAAGATCGGCAAAATGACATCAATACACTAGCAAAAGTGAGAACATTTGACGAAAACACGACTGGACACAGTTTGAACAAACTGTGTCCAGTTTAACTAAACTACAACTCCAGTTTCTCTAGTTTCCAGTTAAATTACAACTCCACCCGGGATTAATAAAAGTTCACTTTGTTCTATAATTTTGCAATCTTTACAGATCAAATGGTCGATTCCAATGATCTGTTCCAAAATGGTCTGTCTTCTAGACCAAGGTTGCGCTACAATAGTAAAATCACGTGCACAACGTCCCAAAATGAAAAACGCTTGGGATGGATTGATTCTATAGTTACTTTAATTTGAAAATTTTACGCCTAGTTTGTGTTTTCTTTCTTTGCTCGTGAATAATGCTTTCAGACACTAGCAAGAATATCTTATCTTGCCTCTTCGCTCACTCGGGCGCAGAACAATACCTAGGCCATAACCCTTTTCATAGCTAACTTTTCTCATTTTCATTACAATATAATTTAGCATGTATGCGCGGCAATTTCGGGCTATTTTGCAGTTTCAGCCAGAAATTGCTTCGCTTCCACGTTGTATTACATTGTGACGCAAATGAGAAAAACTAATCGTAAAAAGAGCTATTAAATGGATTTGCAACTCCGCAACGACTTGAATTGGCAAATTTCCTAAGTTTACCAATGACTGCAAGTTGTGTGTTTCGATTGCTGCACTAGTTGCAGCGCTGCATTTTCTTTGGTACTTTGATGGACTGCCTTCTAATTTCCCTAGTCAGCAACTTGTGCAGCTTGTATAAACATCACCCATTCCCATGGGCAACGTATTCAGTTTAAAGATCAATTTAATACATTCAATTTAATAATGCCAGAAAGTTTATTTATAAAGACTATTTCCTAACTAAAATGGAGTTAGTTTGTTGTTTCCTTGTGGGTAACTTTTTATTGATTATGAGTTATACAACGAGTTTAACTTTCTTTGTGAGCTGTGCGTTCTACTAAGAGTTCAACTGTCTTTAGCTTTCTGTAAATACGACTATCATTTGCGAGCTAGTTTTCTGACATGTTCATAAAGTTATTTATCTATTGTAATGTAATTATTTATTTTTTCATCTTATCTCATTTTAGGCGTTTCCAAGAAGTTACTTTTGTGCAACCAAACTACGAAATAGCAGACATTATAGTTGGTGCTTAGAAGTTCTAGTATAAAAGATATGTCAAGTCTTGCATTTCAACAATTATGTTTCGTCCTGAAATAATTACACGTAAAAAAACCCTCAAAATCTCATGAAACCAGAACATAATATCTGGCCTGGATCGTTCTTAAAGCAGGACTAAACTAATTAAGGATGAGTGCTTAATTCAAATTTAGTTTACAACTTATCACTGATGTTAAATTCTCTTATTGTTTTAGCCACCATTTTAACTTTAGACATGTAAAACTTTTAACTGATAAGTGACCTGAAAAGTGCTTTGGAAGTTTACAGCCTCCCTGACGGTTCTTACAAATCTGTATAGTTTTATCCTGTTTGATAGTTGGTTGGGCTGAGAATGGCAAGATCTCTTACATCAGAACTTAATTGATGTTTAAGACGAGCACTGTTCCTGGCAAGCGCAAATGCAAGTGTGAACCTATGTTACAAAGACACGCTGCATGAGAAACGAGAGCATGGTATCACTATATTGTAGTGATACTTCGTAGTTTCTTTCATTAATTATTGAAAAATAAAAACCTCCTCTTGCCAAATACGAGCTCCACTTAAAGGAGTTATTCTGTAATAAACCGGTTATCAAACAAGGCTCGATTACCAGTCGCTGTTCGAGAAAGGAGCCCGTGAACCGGACTCGAGTGAGCGGCGGACATCGAGCCTTTTGCCAAACCAAATCATTACATTACTGACATGATTCTTAATTTTAAATGATACCAAGTTCAGAAATTTCACTTTAAAAAGTCGCAGAAACAGAAGGAGCTAAATTAAATCACACAAACAATAATACTAATACTAATACTACTACTACTAATAATAATACTAATACTAATACTACTACTACTAATAATAATACTAATACTAATACTACTACTACTGCTACTACTAATACTAATACTAATAATGATAATGATAATGATAATGATAATGATAATGATAATGATAATGATAATGATAATAATAATAATAATAATAATAAACAGAAAAAAAAGCAAAAATAAAACAGGATTAGTGAGTTGTGAGCGCTCCTGCATAGTACCTGATCCGGTCGGTGAAGGAAGCCTGCGTGACCCGTCACCAGTGTCAAATGAAGTAGAGTTGAACCACCTGCTTGGTGCTAAAACCCACGTGATTAGTGCATGCTAATCTTACTGTCCTACTCAAGAAAACACACACTTACTTACAGGGAAACCGTCCCTTTTCTTAACTTAAAAATCTCAGTTAGATCGCTAAAATCCTTACAGTTACATTTTGTAGAACAGTGTTGAACAAATGATAGAACGGTTCGTTAGGACAGCCTTGAAAATATGAGGATTGCCTTTATCAATAAAGCAAAGAAAACCTAGGCTTTGAAAATAATCAATATGGATGGAATCTACTGAAGTGTTTACCCAAGTTCATGGCGGCCAACAATTCGCGCGACTGATCTTGAGAGGATATCACTCCTGACCAATTTTGTTAAATCAGAACAGAGAAACTGGCCTAAAGTTCGGATGGAATGCTCCTAATTGTCTCTCAGAAAGGACGATGGACAGACAAAATTAATACATAGCCCAAGATGTTTTGAATATCTCCAGAGATTTCCAAATTATCAAGTTATCGCATCATTCGACGCAGCTTACATAACATCGTTTTACAAAATTTCTCACAGAATTCGAAACTACAACTGTAGTTATTAACTTGTCTCTTTTTTAAAATCGTAAAAAGGAGGACGGAGGGCCTTCCCTCGAAACCACATAATAGCAGTACTGAATAAATAAAATAAATATCTTTATTTAAGCGTCAAATGTAGTTAGGACTGTTGTGCTAATCATTAAGGACACTGTAAATAAACAAACAAATATTTCAGATAGTACATTAACTATTAAGAATCCCAAATCCACATAGCGGTAGGATGGAGGGGACCTCTACAGCTGAGTGTTTTATTCGCAGAACATCAGTTTCTTTAGTAACTTATCAATTTGTTTCTTTTTATGATATTCCACTCAAGTCTGCTTCATTCAGTCGTATTAGTGATCAGTATCACATACATGCAACACGCACAGCCTACATGCGTTCACATACAGCCAGTATTTGATCTGGCATGCTCTGTTAAGTATGGTAAAGAAAGCGTGCTCATCACGTGCAAGTTTAGACACAAAGCTACGAAAAGAGTATTAGATTATGATCTGTATGTTATAACGTTAACGGTTACTTGTCAGGTTTACGTTTTAGAGTTAATTTTATTTTAACGTTGAGTTACACATTCAGTTAATATCTTAATGCGCATACAATCTGCAAAATGATACAGTGACGTCATGGGTATACGCAGTTAAAACAATAAAAAAGATCTAAATTAACATAAAACACGGGCGCCCGTGAGCGAATGTGAGGCAAAGCAGTCAGCCGTCAACAGATAAGATAACTGCAGATAAAGCATGAGTAAATCACTTAAACAAAGGCTTGTTAAAATTGTTGACTGTATATCTTCTTTGGTTTCCAATTCGCTTAACTGTTAGTGCAACATGGTCTAACTAATTTCCCCAAAATCGAGATTCTGAATGAATAAATGATTGCCTGACTTACTAACTGACTGACTAACTAGCTGACTGATGAGTTACATAGCTAAGCGCTTATCCTATACATGCATGCTGATTATGGCTTCAGTTCACAGTATACATATCCCTGTACGTGAGATTTAGCTGAAAGTGATACGGTGCTACTGCCAGCCCATTCACAGTAAATTACCCACACCCCTATCAGAAGATATACTACAGTACACCAAGCTTTTCTCCTTTCTCAGTTTCTTAAATGAACGTGTATTCGCGCCCAGTTTGCTCGATGAATTTATCGTTCCCAGACTCCCCACGAGAGAGGCCTTGGTTCTTTAGTGGTTCTTTAAGGTGGCTCCCTAAAGTTTTACGATCGCACGCGCGCATAGGACGAAAGCTCAAGTAATCTACGCGCGCTCAAAGGAAAACGCCAGTGTTTTTCGATTTTTGTGACGTCAACATGTGCACAAAAAGCAAAACTGACAGTGAATTTCCTCGCGTTTCCTACGGTGAATCTTTTTTTAAATTTGGCTCAGTTGTAAGTGACCACATACAATTCCTATAAAACACCCTATTTTTGTTAAAATCTGTCAGAGCTAATCTGATATATTTAGAAGAACTACATATTACAGAATATTGGAAAAACCGTCTGAACAACCTCGACTTTTTGCCAATTTAGAATGTCAGGCAATATCATTACCATGATGTGGCAAAGTATGAAAAAAAACTCCCCGAAGGTAAATATAAATAATAAGGAGTTCAGGCCAAAATGAGGAATACATCTGCCTGTCATTAGATGAGATGTTGCCATGGTAACGGCCTTAATCCAAAAATTGATAACCAAAAAATAATCTACAATGTATATTTTAACAGTACTCATACTGGTAAATCACTACGGGGAGACTTAAAGAGATATTAACTAAGTTTCCTTTTCTAACCCACGCTCTATAGGGAAGGTGTTCGTAAATACTCTAGGGAGCCACCTTAAACGCTCTTTGGGGTCGTCAGGCAATCTTGCTCCCCACCCGACGAAGTTCGTTAAGGTGGAGTGTGTGACGGGCCTTAAGAACATTGGCGTAAGAGGCTAAGTGCGGACCTGAGGTTAACTATTAAAATACCATGACAATATGTAAGATATAACGACATACGTGATGTGCCACTTGTCGAATCACAGTAGACTGAGATACTTCGGCTTCTCCTGACCATCCCCTTGTAACTCGCCTTTCTCTTAACAGGACTATGTCCAGCGTGACTTCCAGATCGACTCTGCAACAAAAATAAGGCCAGTGAGATACAAAAGCTATTAATTACACAATTTACGACGTCGATTAGTGTGAACAACCACAAATAAACAAGTAAAACTGAATCACCGTGACGGTGTTTAGAGGAATTTTGCAATATACAAAACTGAGCAACGATTTTCTTCAACACAAAAAGGAAGTGTCTGCAAAGCACGCAGAATCAAAGTGGACCTATAAAATTAAGCAAAGTTGTGAAGTGTTATCAAGCAAACAAGTGTTATTGTAATGTGTAAACAAGGGCTGCTTACTCTGGACTCCGAATCGGTGCGTCGTAACATATCACTAGATTCTGGATTTCTTTTATGTCTCCTGAGTTCTACAAGATATTCATTAAAAAAAAAAACATTTAACAGTACAATCTACAGTCAGCACCCTAAGACGTGAACCAAGTTAGTTGAAAAAGCAAGATACATGGAAAGAAGTACATGCATCTCTGCACAAAGTAGATTGTGATTGGTCAACAAAAAAATTACATTGCAGTAAAAACACGACGACAGTTGTAGATAAACAGTTGTAGATATGCCTCACCTATATTAGAGAAATCATCATTTGAAAAAAAACCTACAGCAAACAAAACAGTTCGAAAACAAACATTGAACAATTTGCAAACAGTTTTGAAGTCTTGGACTAGGCAATTAAGACTCTGTTTACGAGTGTAGGAAAGACTGGTGTATACTGCACATTGTTCAGAAGACTTCAAACCCACTTACCCTCATCACTGTCTGAAATAAAGTGTAGACTCGTGATGCATGATGTACTTAAGAAGTCAGAAAGGTATCCTAACCGAACCCTGAAAATGAATCAAAGTTAGTGATAGGCCACACACCAGGGGCGGATCCAGGTTTTTTTTAGGAGGGGGTGCACCACTAACGAATGGCGTAACTGACTGGTGAGGTAAACGAAGGCTTCATCTCGGGGGGGGGGGGGGGGCGGTGCGCACCCCCTGCACCCTCCCTCTAGATCCCCCCTGCATACGTTGTCGTCATGTAGGTTGATCTAATCAACATTGTTTGATTAGTACTCAAGGCTGGGAACTGGTGATGCGTGTGCATGTATTGCATTAGTAAGTTCATTTGTGAGGTGACACAAGAGACTTTTAAAACACTAACAGTATTATATACTAGTTAATCTTGTTCTTTTATTATACAGTTACATGAATTTGTTGTGAGGTTTGTAAAAGGTACAGACAAGGCAGGTATGATTACAAAGGGGAAAACAAGTGGTCAACCAGGAATCTACACTGCTTCCCCAAACCGGCATTCTTAAATCTATGTTTCTTCCTTTAAACATGTATTACAGGTATCGTGTTTCTTATTTTCGTTTTCTTAGCTGTATTTCATTTCCCTTTTAATTATTTTTTACTCATTTTTTGCAGTTGGAAAATTGTTGTATGTTTTCACAATGTCAGAACTTTGTTATAACTTACCTTACTCCTGATATGTAGCCACTTCTTAACATTACAATCATCTTGGCAATAGATGAGGAAAGAGAATCCTCTATACAAAGAAAAAAAATGTAATTTAGTTTCTGCTTCTCGTACTTGTACCCAGCCGAATGCATAATCTCTGGAAAAGTGCGAGAACGGTTTATACATGCTCTTGTCTCCAGCCAAAACATCTCACAAGAGACGGAAAAGGTACCACAATGACTGACTGAAAAGGTTTGCAAACACGAACTGGACAGTGACTGGGAGCTGCAAAGACTTTCTGCATGGTACAACCAACAAAGTTAAAAATAAGTGACCGTGGAAACTACATATCTGGCAAGTGCACAAAACAAGCTGTGCATACGCTAAATCAAAAGGCAATCCTGTCCATGGCTAGGCGGCTTTTTCTGACAAGTTTCAACCAGACTAGGGAAGTCAGTACATATACCATGCATCATTATATGTATTAATGATGTGCCAAGTGCCATATGAGTTGTCATGACAACCTACCAAGCATGGAGTGTGTGATTATCATTGTAAGAATCGGTCTTCCAAGACGCCTCCAGTTAGCTCCGAGAAAACCCACAAGAGACTTGATACGATCCGCAAGGAACTCATTATCAAGAGCCAGGTAAAACTGGTGGTAATCCAGAATCTGAAACGAGAAAGCTACGGAATTAGAATCTGTCAGCGCAAATAGACATCCGTTCAAAGACAAGGTTTGAAGGGAAAGTTCAAAGAAAATTTCTCCACTCTCTTTCATCGCACCTACGTGATCAGATTGGTGTCTCACAAAAATTTGTTAAATATATCTTCTTTACAGTTTAAAGTTGAAATATCATCACATTCATAGCCTGCGACCAGTTTCTCAATTGCTGCCGCACAAGTGAAGAATCTGCAGATATACATATTGCGGCTTTGCTGCTTGTGTCATAGTGCAAGGGAGGCTGCTCCAAGGCTATAACATTCATAAAAGATGCCTTTAGTAGCCCTTTTCCCTGTTAATTTTTCTTTCTGCATTACAATAAAATTCAACATGGATGTGAGGTAATTTTGGGCAGAAACTACAAAATTGTCTGAAATTACCTCACATTAATTATTTTTGCTTAGCACATTGTTAAATACATTTTTTTAAATTTAACTAAGTTTCTTGAGTTCACCTGAGGCGTAAAGGCTAGAATGGAGTATGAGTTTCCAACATTATACAACATGCTAGTCCCTAAGACTCCAATGTGATAGTTGGGCCTGCAATGAGAATCAATAAGTCAGAGCTGAGCTGCTCTTTCCATCACGTAAAGATCACGGAATTGAAGAACTTGCTTTAATATTAAACACATTACCTGCCAGTCAGTTTTAACTTGGAATTTTTTCCTGCAATATTAAAGAGAATCGTAAGTACTTAACATTGTCATCAGCTGTAGTTGTAGTATAAGCTTAAGATGTAGGGCCCGGGATGTAGGGTTAGACAATAGAAAGCAGGGTAAGAAAAACCCAGGTCTGATTGCCGGGACAAGTAAATTTTGCTCTTGGACAAGTGAAAATAGAAGTTCAGTGGCCTAGTGCGCAAGTGAAATTAGCCTCAATAGTCTTGTGAAAATGTCAGCTTAATAAATGATAATTTCCAGTCAGAAGCTATTTCCAAACTTAAGACTTCAAGATTAGTTAACCATTCAGTTAAAAGAACGGATTACTTAGGAATCCAAGAATAATTTGTCCACGTTTGTCCTCTAATTGCCATACTGGTCGCCACATCGACAAGTAATAACTAAGTGGGGGCAAGTGAAAACTGAAATTTACTGGCTCACTAGGCAAGTGGAATTCATTTTTTTTTCCTGCCCTGGGAAGCATTTTAAGACAAAGTGTCAGGATCAGGTTAGGGCAAGAGTAGTGTCTTGTTAGGGTTATCCTCATCTTGGTGTCAATATACACCGAATCACGTACAGTGCTTGTTCTTACCAAGCTGCTGGTACATGGAACTGAGGGTGCGAGCTGGAAGGACTTGTATTGGATTAATGTTCTGAGTGACTTGTACAGGAACATCAAGGTTTCTAAGCTGTGTTGCGACCAACTCATCTTCAGCAAGAAGGGACACTGGAATTTTATAAGCAAAACAAGACAGTATATTTCTTAAGCTTTTTTTTTTAAGGCTTACCGGTAAGTTTTGTGAATTGTAACAAACACAAAAATTTAATGTTCAAATCATGAAATCACATCATTTGATCTTTTATTAATGAAAGGTGAATGCCAGTATACAACTGCACATGTACATCTTTGGAACTAGATAACAGGTTTCATAGTGGTAATGTGTTACAATAATTTTATTACTATCATGTTTAAAATAAATTAATTATCATTTTGTAACTTAAAGAGGTCATGTCACTCTTAAAGACAAAGTTTGCCTTCAAGTTTGTCCACTGCCTGCAACTACAAGCTAATTAAATTACTCAGCAGTGAGGCAATTGACAGTGTAACAACACTGAATGAGAAAATACAGTGTGAGTACCTTGTACCACTACATCTGGTCTCTTGTCAGTAGAGTGTCTCCGATTCAGAGGATCAATCTCTCCAACAGCGATAAAGTTCTGTTGTAATGTCATTTTAAAAAAATCAGTTAGTCAGTTACCGCTACATGTTCAACTAATGCCACCACTGCATCACTTTGTATTGTTTAGTTGTACCTTTAATAATTTTGTTGTAAATTATCATTATTGTATCTTTCTTTCCTTTTTAATATAAACTCTTGCTCTTGCCTCAATTAGTTCTGGAACTAGCTGCAGGGGTGGTAAGCAAGTGTAACAGTACGTAAGAAAACAAAATAAAATTAAGTTCAAGTTTAAGGTCACTGCAGCTGCGTCGCACACGCAATAGTGTCTATAAATGGAGATTTGACTGAAAGTAGACAGTTAAGAATGTCCTGCTAAAATTTCTGCTTATACTTCTTGCTAAACCATTCAACAATCTCGGTCTCCAAGTTAAAAGGTTCAAGTTCTATTAATATCAGTACGGTTTATACTGTACCTCTTTCAGTAAGCATGCCAGGACATACAGTGAGTGAGACCACAAGTGCAGCACATTTTCACCACATTTTCTTTCCACACTGTGGGGATTAGCTTTCTCAATATCAACCTGTTAATGATGGTGTGCGTAAACGTGTTATACCTTTACTTAATACGTGAGTAATAGACTTAAACCATATGTTCAAGTTTTGAAAAACAAGACTGCGCTACAGGGCTAGTTTACAGTGAGTGTCTTCTAGCAAAGGTTGTTGCTGTTTCTAGCTTTTCAAACACATACAAACACATGTGAAGGTGACATTTAAAATTATGTGTTACCTTGTTCTTATCACTTCCCAAAGCAACCCAACCTTCTAACCGGGAACTACAGAATAAATGTTAATTAACCATAATGCAACTACAAAATGTACCTTGTCCCTGGGCACATAAAAAAATTCTGGAACCAAAGGAAGGCCTGCATTATCTCTCACCAATAGAGGCTCCAGTAAATCAGTGTAGGTTTTTACCTGTTAAAATCATGAACAATACATTGACCATTATATGACTTGTGTTTGTAGCCAATATAATGCATGCTCTGATTGGCTAACTCTAACCCCCAAAATAAACAACTTATTAACCCTGAATGTTTGGTCTTTACGGGAAAATCTCAAACCTCAGCATTGCTATATTGACGTCACTATCGCTTGTTCAATACGGCAAAGTCTTGGTTTGAGATTTTCCTGTAAAAACCTCACTCTTGGTCAATAAATAGTTATGTATTAAGTCATCATTAAATAAATTTGTTATAAATAAATCAAGCAGAATCAAGGACCTGCTTATTCCTACGAGAACACTGATCAGTTG
The DNA here is from genome assembly GCF_964199315.1 of Orbicella franksi. NCBI lineage: Eukaryota > Metazoa > Cnidaria > Anthozoa > Scleractinia > Merulinidae > Orbicella > Orbicella franksi. The sequence continues at coordinate 30,901,289 of NC_138153.1, read as the reverse complement.
GGACTGGAAGATAGATTATCCCAAGACAAATGCTGTAAAAGCTCTCCTTAGCTTCCCTTCTTATCAGTGTTTCAAGCATTCCCCCTCCCCCCTCACCCTGGGACATGGACCTTCAAAAAGGTTAGTAATAAAATTGAAATTTATTAACAGGATATAAGTAAATATAACACTAAAATTATTAATTACTCATGAACTGGAATTTCCTGGTCATAAATGATTATAATTTTGGCTACAAAACCACCCCTTTATTTGGGCATACCGGTACACTGTGTCTTTGTATTTTTTTGAGTCTCCCATCCCAATTACTCTATGTTAATTTTTACTTCTTGGTAATGGTGTATTTATTAAGAAGAAAGAAAACAGTTTCCATAATACTGTGGAATTGCTGATTTATGATTTACATTAAGGCCTTCAAAGGTCCCCCAAATGGATGTACATGTACACACAAGGCACAGTCATATTTCAATACAGGTTGATTTAACTAATTTTGCTCAAGACAAAGGCTGTATTGTTGCACTACAGTTAAGTTAATACTGTTAAATATAATTTGTTTCTGATTACAAAAAGTTAACATAATAGAAATGAATGCCTTACTGGCAAAAAACAAAGAAAAGAAAATCACCCTATGCTGAAACATTAAATATGAACATTCTGTCATAATGGCTTTTCTGATTGCTGTATTTAACACCTTTTTCACAAAAAAGCTATCAGGAAGGCTAATTGAACTCCATTGTTTATAGCTTGTGAAACCTTAAAATATTAATTAATTTAAAATAAAGATGTAGATGTCTGTTGGTAGTTAGGAAAATGGCCCAGGATGAATAACTTTAGACTCCATTTCTAGCTAGGAATTCAGAAATATCAGCATACATGACTTGCTTTATAAGCACTTCCACATTCAAACTGGTTACCTAAGTTTAAATGCACGATTTATCACGTTTGTATTATATTCACGCACGAAGCAGCAGTGAAAAGTCTTGGCCTCCTGTATCTACAGTAGATATTTTGTTCACGAATTTGCTCTTTTAAAAGGAATACACTGACATATTTAATATACACAAAATGATTCAATATTTCACAATGTCCACTGTATTATACACAGTCATTACACCAAATGTTCATCCACAATCAATAAAGTGTACTTGAACAGAGATCAAACTCAACATCAGTCATTTCTACATTGCTGTGCATGTCCATTGCACTGTACTTTTCTGTACTTTCTGCGTAAACAACGGCTACACAACTTGAAGTAAAGGCTACATAATTAAGCAGACCTAAGGGATTAGCAGGCACATTAATTAGCAATGACTATGAACACATTTGACATAACAGATTTTAAATTGCATCAGATCAAAACTAGAATACACTCCACATCCTGTGTGATTTTAAGGCAGAGCCAACAAACGGCACTAAAACTACATCTGAATTTGAGAATTTTTGCATAATTACTTTCAGGTGGGCAAGATTGTTTACAGAGATAGCAAAATGTCACGTAGTACATTTGTTTAAACAACAGAAAAGCAATATCACTGTGGTGAACCTAACGTCAATTAAATAAATGTTTAATTGGATGAACATAAATGAATGCAAAAAACAAAGGAGTTACAATACAACTTTAACATTGTGATGTTTACTTAAACTCACATCCCACAAAACATTTGGCATCATTGGTAATCCTTTTACCTGTAGCATGCAAAATGCCACAAAAATTTCAAGATTTTCAGTTCTAAAGCCTGTTAATATCTTTGCTGGATGAATGAAATTCACAGAAAACATAACAACAGCCACAGAATCTCATATATGTAAGTGCACCTGGATCCAACTTCTCTACATAACATCGCAGCTAAGCACAGAAGACTTTTGATGTGATAAAGGAAAAGATGCCATGAAAGAACAAGAGGACAAAATGGTGCAGGTCTCTCTTCCATGGAATAACTTCAGCACAGTTTGCACTCCTAGAAGTGTTCCAGTGAGGTCTACAGCACCTAAACACTTTTCTACAGAACAAATCAACAAACTCGAGAGCCGTTTTTCACACCAGAAGTGGCCTGATAAGACAGGAGTTATAATTATTGCAATGGAAAGCAACTTGCTTAGTAAAGATGTGGAGGTTTGTAGTCATTTTAAAATCGCAAAAATCTTTAACAGTCTGGACATGTTTTTTGCCATGTACACAGTCTGCTTGGTCCAAATTTACATGTCACCATGCATGCCAACAAGTTAATCAATATCTCAACACGTCTGACTCTTGAGTGGCAGAGGAGTAATTGAGTTCAGCACAGGCGTTCAATATTGGTTGCTCTTCATGTAAACATTTCATTAAGTAAGTTATATTTTTATTAACAGTAATTATGTCTCCATTGACCATCTGTTTTTTGCCATCAGCTTTGGTTCCAAGCCAGAAGAGAGAAATGGATACAAGGGGTAATGGCTGCCATTGCTGCAGCAAAAGATTCCCTATCAGAGCATCAATAACAATGAACGTCCACAAGCATAATGAAGAAATTCTACATGTTATAGAGAAACGTTTTCCTGTGTTTCTAGAAATTAATCAACAAGTGTTCCTTGAATTAAATCGTGAGCTGATTTAAAGAACAGTCAGCTCAAGGACAAGCAAAAGTACATGTAGTATGCTCTGGGAGATTTCTTTGAACAGGAAATCCAAAGCAACTCACTGGTAGTGTTTTTCTACTTCAAGTATATTTCTTCTAACACTGTCTTTACTGTTTGATAAAATCATCTAAAGCAAATCACAGCCTACTGTGAAATGGAGTGGTAAAAAATTATGGTAAGAGTCACCTTGGCCTATTACGCATGGCGACGCATTGGAGGAGGTAGATATGATCTGGGAGGAGCTTACAAAAAAAACATTTACCCTTGTAGTGAACAGTTTCTTTGAATTAAAAATTGAGGAATCAACAGTCAAGAGAACTTGAAATACTTGTCAGTAATAATTAGTATCACAGGAATATACTGGTAATGTATGTCGGTAGAATGTGACAGTCAAATAAATGAAACTCATACTTGCTCGTCGTCATCATTAAACAAAGCATCCAACAAAAGATAGCAGTAAAATAATGGCCATTCACACTCGATGTTCTCAAAGATTTCAAGCTCAGCTGGTTCATAGTGAAGTCTGAATGGGTCCTGCAGTAAAATAAAACAACCTCACTTAAATGTTTTATTGACTCTATGTTACTTTCTGAAGTTGAGAATTATATTCATCAGCAGATAAGAGGAGGGATGGCCAACAGGTTACTGACTTGGGCTTGGTACCAAGTCGTCTACATGCATGCGTTACTGGTACCGGTATACATGTGCCTAATACAGGTGTATTCTCCTGGGTGGAGAGGGGCACAGTGAGAGTAAAGTACGTTGCCTAAAAACACAACAAAATGACCTTTGATAGGGCTCAGACCTGTACTGCTGGATCTGGAGTCCAACATGTTAGAAACCTTACCAAACCCTTCATAGGGAGACTCTATATTACCAAAAAACTTTCTCCATCATCAATTCACTGGGAGTTCAAATTTCATCAATTTATTTTTACTCTAAATTTCTTCTGACTAAAAACTATTACCGTTTCATTCAGTTCTCAGCAAAAGAATTATATCTGTTCAATTTTACAAACCTCAAGAGGAGTCTTATAGCCATCTCGGATGAAACGAACCAGGCCATAGTGACCCTGTCAGATAATCATAAGAAAATAATTTAAGTTGTTTGTAATAAGAAACTGTGTATAATTTTTAATCTAAGATTATGTTTCCAACTTTTAGACAGACATTTGTTCTTTTCTAACTACGAGAAAAAATATATATGTACTTTAATTTACACTAACCGCCTTGTAAATAAAAAAATCCTTCTGTCAATATTTGCCATAAAGTTTGATTTTATTTTCCTTGGACTCACATAATTTTACATGTTTTAAGAGTGGAAAATGAAAATAAACCTGAGAGAACTTAACATATAACTAAACTTGGACATCTATAAACTTTTTGATACCTGTAGTTTAGTAATAATTTTCTCCCTGCAGTCCTTTACAAGATCATCATCTTCAACAGCAAAGGCTGGAAAACTAATCACACTTAAAACTGAAGCAGCAATTTCCTATGGAGAAAAAAAGTGAATTAAAAAAACTGTTAAGTAACATGACTGGATACTTGCGTTAATAGTCATAGAGCTCATAGTAATTTTACTGCATGATTTTACCTGTATGTTTCTTTTCCCCCCTTGAGATTCACGCACAGGTAGACCAACTCACGGTGTGATACAGGAAAGGTTTTTAAAGCCCTCCCCCTGTCCGTGTACATGTAAGAACAATATGTGAATCTTAAAGTTTAGAGCCACATATTATAATCAGCAACCTTATACATCAGCATAAAAACACCTTCTGTTGGAGCAAGTCAAGCATTCCTAGAGAAATTGTTAAGTGATACATGTATATTAAAATGATTTAACAACAAGGATGTATAACATTAATATTAATCAGGAACATTTGCATACCTTAGAATTTGATTCTCTAGGGACCATTGATTGTAAAATAGCCTGAGGTTGAAAATGAAACAAACTGATGTCAAGCAATGATGTGAACTTCAAGATAGTTCAATGTTAATAACACTATAATGTACAGTGTATATAACATACACTTGATGCCTGTACTGTGTGAGCGACTGACAATCAAATTCTGCAAACCTTGCACTGCTGAATATCATCAGGAAGGATGTGAATGACAGAGGAATGTCCACCTTCAGGGCCAAATAAATCCAGACCATCCAATGCTTCTAAAGCAGCCTGAAAACACAACCAGAAAATGAGTAAAACAACTGATTTGCAAATTATGTTCAAAAGCCTGGAGTGGTAAACACATATACTACATGCATTGTATGTACACATACCCTGTAATACCCGCATGGACATACATTGTACACAGTACAATTACACAGCTGCTAAAAGCACTACATGTCAAAATAAATGTGAAATTTAATAACCTTTGCCATTCCAATAGAACTTGCATTCAACTCAGGCATGCCATGATTTAATTTGTCACCTCTTTCCCAGATACCATAGTCCTGAAAACATCATGAAAGTTTCATAATGATTACAAAAGTTTTAGTCGCACTGGCTGAGAAACGATCTTTCAATTCACAGTCCATAGGCCAACCAACATACGTGTAAAGACAATGAAAGACAAAATACCAATTAAATAACTTAAGGGCGGCTTTTGAGACACATCTCTGAAATAGAAGAAAAATTTGGTTCCTGAGCAGGATTCGAACCTGCGTCTCCACGTATGCTAACTTAGGGTGAGATATCCACTACACTATAAGTTGCCATGTACATGTATTTAGCGTGGCTGCGCTGACGGTGTAGTGGATATCATGTGTGACTAATATGTGGGGAGACAGAGGTTCGAATCCTGCTTGGGACACGAATATTTCTTTCATTTCAGAGACGTGTTGAAAGTTATTTAAATCTTTCTATCATTGTTTCTAAGGCTTTCCTGGCTCAAATAGTTTCTATTCTACTTGTTACCTTTAGTACCTAAGTTACATTAAAATCGGCAAAATCTTTATCCCACATGTACATTGGACACATCAAAATGTATTAAGTGACAACTCATTTTCAAAATAATCAGCAACACCCTTTAAATTACACTGTTCATTGATCTGGTACATTTTTAGCTGTTATACACTTGTCTAGAGATCTATGCATATTTTATATTTGGATATCACTGACTTACTGGAATACAATATGCCTTTTCAATGTAGAACACCAAATTTTGAATGAAGGCCACTTCATCAAGGGTAAAAATAATCTGTATTCCTAAGGAGAATAAAAAAACAAAACAAAAACAAAAACAAAACGAAATTTCAACATTTGTTCCAGTATGTACACTATTACAATAAGAGATAATACTGAAGAAGGTCCAAGTACGTTGTAAACTGTTGTGAGAAAGTTGCTGAGTGCAAGAAAGGGTTTATGTTAGAGCCAGGCTGTAACTCAGTCATTGTAAATGATGTTTCTTTTACATGTGTACACATAGACTATGTACTTTACCTGAAGCAGTCATTTCTGCTAACATGAGGAGATAAAGAGATGTAGCATCAATTTGAAGATGTCCCCATGCATGGTCTCCAACACATGGACTACAGGTTTCTATAAAGAAAATGAACAAGAAGCATTTAAGTGGACATGTACATTTGTATGTACACAATGTACCACTAGTCATGACAAGAAAAGTTCAAAAGGTGATAATTTGACTAATAATTTCTATGATCACTGAAGAAGAAACCAAGTATTACTTACAATGAAAAATTAGCCTCAGGTGTTACATAAGTAAAAATATAAATATACAATAAAAGTAAAAAATACATGTTAAATTTGGTGCATTCCATTCAGTAATAAAAAAAAATTAAAAATTGCAACCACTCACTTAAGTTGTATTTCGCATGTAATGCATCTTCCTTGGCTTGTGATCTCTTGAACTTCTCAACCTTGTTAACCTGAAGACAAGTTAAAGCAAATTCATAACCACTGCGCAATAAGATCTATATATTTCACTTTGTCTGTACTACATTTGACACATAAGGCTCACAGATTACACCAAAACATACCTGTCTCATCATACACAGCAACAATCCTCTCATACACTTCACAACAGCCTACAGAAAGCAAAAGCAAAAAGGTAAGTACCAGAAACATAAGTTTATACAGCTTTATACAAACAATGTACATGTAGTTTGTTGTAAATGCTTTCAGTGAAATTTCAAATGAACTAAAGTAAATTCCTTCAGCCAAATTTGAAAAGATTTCTGCCTGAAGAGATACTGAAAAGGTATAGAAAACTAGCAAAACTAAAAGATTGTTTCAAATCTACATTTTTTACCTTGAAAAATCTTATTCTTCTAAGACTAGCTGGCACATTGAGGGCTAGTACTTAGACAAAGCTTACAGAGAACACTGACAGCTGTACATGTATGTATGTATTGCATAAGGTTCATTCTGTTTATCTTACCTGAGTAAGTTCATGTGCTCTTGCTCTATCCTCATCCATATCAGCATTCTTGTTGTATGCCAGGGAAAGACCCCAGACAGCCAGAATACTATAGACATTGTCCCGCACCCAAGCATCCTTACAATCACTGGATCCTGATTTGTATGTCTCCCAGTTTATTTTGGGTGGCAAGAGTCCTGTTACTGGGTCCTGGGTTGGTTCACACAATACAGCACATAACTCATAAGACACCTTATATATATAGCACACATCACTTCTCTATACCTTTTCTTTCAAGATACAAAATTGATACATTTTTATTTACTTACATGTAAAAAAGGGCTCCCAATGAGCTCTATGAGCTTCATATGTACTGGCACTTTGATAAAGTTTATTAACAAAAGTAGGCACTTACCCAAAACACAAATGGAACAGAAAGCAGAGTCACACAATTTATACTTCTGGGTTTATAGTTTTCTCTTGTTGCTGCACAATAAAGGGAGCAACTTCAGAATACCCGGCCACTTTATTTACATGTGCCGGTGGGCTTTGAAGAACGAGGTATATAACAATAGTTGCTATTCTTATTCAATGAGATGCTAATAAGTGGCCGGGTATTCTGGAGTTTAGCCCAATAAAGTGCATCCATATACATGTAGCTTACAAAATAATAAAATATTGTTTGTCTGCTTGTTGATCATAAGATAAAAGTTTTCTGGGTTGTTACAAACTGTTTCTGGGTTTTAGCACATGTCTACTAATTCTAAAGGATCTGTAGTTATTACAAAAGAAAGTTTGACGTGAGGTCAAAACTTTGGCGTGTCTGGCGATATAACCTAATTGATCGATTCTTCAGAAACACCGACATCTATTAATTCTCTTTGTTATTCAAAATTTTCAACTGTTATATAATTATACAAACAAACTCTTTGTTTCAGCAAGTTACGCGGAATATAGATATTGTTCATGTTGTGATCATCATGATACGAAGATGTAAATAACGTGACTAAGACTTCAGCTCAAGTTTCTTTTAGACACGTACGTAAGAAGAGCTAAAGGTTATTCGTGTCAACTTTGCACGAAAATATGATATGGCTTTTGTCGGGACATGATGCACCGCACAGGTTTGATTTGCGACAAATAAAACCAGTGGAGGACAAACGAAAAAATGAAGCAGATCAATACCTTGCCTCTTCATTATAAAAACAAGTTGATCTCAACCCAAATAAGTATCAGTCATCGGACCGAAAGTCGATCTTATGAACTAGCTAAATAAGCCTATAGAAATTAGCTTACCTGAAAATCCAAAATGGTGCGGTTAACAAGACTGTGATACCAGTCCAGACGAACAATCGAGTTACTCCGGGCCCTCATGGCTTCTACGCTCTATAAGTTATTCTTTTTGCAGTGTTTCTTCCAGCCAAAACAAACTCAACCATACTCCCAACTCTCCGCCATGTTGGATCGGTCACGACAGCACGACAGTGCAAATTTTCGAGTAGGACTGGGGATGAATGGTGTTCAATCCGCGCGTAATTTGACGCAATCAATGGTAACGATGGAAACGCGCCCCAAAAAAATTATGCTGAAAAGGGTTGAGTGGGTTTGCATCCATGAGGATTTTCCCTGAACCGCTTGTAAATTTTTGAGTTTCTTCGAAATCGTTAAAACGGAAGCAATCTTTTAGCCTGCTGGAACACGACTGAAGAGAAATTGTGCTAATTATATGGTTTTTGGGTCGATACATTCGCAGATTCAACTACGCACATGTGATGGACACGAAAATGGCGGTATATTCAAATCAGCTTCAAGATTTCTTAAATAAGGTAGGTTTTAAGAAAAGTTAGGTGGCTGAAATGCATTAAGTGAATGTCTTAGAAAGTGGAAGAGATGTTTTCAGCTGTGTTTTCTATCCAAATTATAAGAGATCGGCTACAATTTATTGTTGGTTGATTCACACTGAAAATGTAATAAGCTTAAGCTTAATTAAAAAAGAAAAATATTTATTTTCTTTTAATTTTGAAACCCGGAAGAGAAGATCCTCCTGATCCTGAGAAACAATTATATACTTTCGCCTTAATTCATTAATAAGTGAAAGATTAGGAATTGATAGCTTAAAATGTGTTTTAAAATTGATATTTAAAAATATCAATAAACCGTGGAAGGGCCTATTTGTAATAAAACAGGAAGTAAGCTTTAGTTATATTAAAAAGTAAGCTTCTTACAACTTATATTTAATCAATTTTGGTTAGGAACTGTTGAATCTGGATAGCAGTGTCAAAACTACCAAACAGGTAAAAGTGTATTGAATTTATTTCCTACTACAATTGCTGATGGAAATGTTATGTCATCCATCTCCTAATCTCCAGCACAACAGCAAAACAACAACAACCCTGGTATGCAATTAGCGATTTTTATGGCCAGGGGTGGGGGGGGGGGGGGGGGGGCTGGAGGTGCAAAAAGGAGGTCAAGTATTTTCTGGAGGGTGGCATTAATGTTCATGGCATAATTTACTGTATGTTTGTCAGAGTAATGTGAGGACTGTTGTATCATCCAGGAATAGTAGCTCTCCCCCTAGCCATTAAATTCCCTCTTTGTTATAGCATACTTCTTTCCAATTGGGATATCATGTTATAAAACAAAATGAAAAATAATGAATCATTAAATTGCCATACCTGTACTGTTAGCATAAATAAGAGAGTCTGGGATTAAGACTCATGTCCTGCCTTGTGTAAGTAGGATTGCTGGAAGATGGGAGAGGGTGGGTGGGGGGGGGGGGGGGAGCAGGAAGGTACCACTTCTAGTGGGCTGGCTGCATAGATCTGTGATGTGTTTTAATTGTTGGGGATGATAACTACAGTGTATAGGTAAAGCTGATTCAGGAATCATTACTAATTATAACAATAATCATATCTGGAAGTTTCATGACTGTTCAAGATGGCTGACTGTTCTAAATTGTTAGAAGAATTGATAATATTTGTTGGTAAATTTTCAGAATTTTATTACAAGCTGCAGTGCTTGTTAGATAGTGTTCTTAATCAACATTTTTTTTATTTCCTGAGGCCATAGGTATGTTTGCAATATTCATGAATTGCTGTGTATATAATGAAAAACTTTGTGAATATGCATTCTAGGACCGTTTCTGTGTGCACAAAGTATGCTTTGAAAGACTGATAGATGAGCATTCAACATACAGAGATCTACTTTCCAGAATAAAGGTATTGGAGAAAAAACTGAAAAGATACATCCTTGTAAAAAATTTATTGCATTCAAATTTGCCTTTGGTCCTACCAGTCAAAAATAATGTGGCTTTAAATTGCAATGATGTAACAAGTTGTCTTGGGTTGTGATGTGTTTTAGTTGCTGTTTTCTCAATAACCAAGTAGACAGTTGTCATGATCCTTGTACTTTTTGACTATTATGGCTGACAGTTGTGAGTACTAAACATGGTGTCAGAAGTGGAATTTTTCAATAAAGAAATTCTTTTTAGCACAAATGAGCTGGATAAAGGCTTTTAACTCTTATCATGTTATCCAATATTGAACTGCGGTAGAAGGAATTACTTTCCATGACCTGTGATGCAGATTGCTGGTACGGATACAGGATTTTGTAGAAGGCAGTTTTAGATATGGACTGCAGAAGGTAATCCCCTGTAGGGGGTTCTGGGGCATACTCCAGCAGATATTGTTTAAAAGGTATTTAGGTTCTCAGAAACGGGATTTCCAGCATTCTGAGGCCAAGTCAGGATGTTGTAACATCTCTTTTTTTTTAATTTAGGGGGCTCGATCAAAGTCCCCAAACCCCCTAGATCTCCCCCAGGATTGTATTTCACATTGACTTGTAGGTAGAATATGAAGAGTGCATTGAGGCAATGGAGAGAGGTCAGAGAGAGGCAGTGTATCTGTCAGGAAAATTAGCAGCGGCAGTCTTGGAACCTGAAACAATCAGGTGATAAACTAAAAATAATAGTCTGTTACAATGGAACAAAGTTAGAAAGATGGAAGCATTGATGTTTAGTTGATTGTAATGGCTGTTACTGGCTACAATGTATGTGTTAGAACATTGAATTAGAAATGTGCATAGAATTACATTGTAATCATGTTTTGTAAATTGGCTACGCATTTGTTAGAAAATTACTGTGAAATGTGAGACAAGCATTAAAACGTACGGGAAAAGAGCAAAAGGAAGTAGAGCAAGAGTGCTAAAACTGACTGTCTTTACATGCAAAAATGCAATTTTTTTCCTGGTCAGAATGGTCAAAAAACGTGCAGATGAACTGGAACTTAAAGTTGGACTGCTCAAAATTATTAATCACAGGTTTGTATTATTATCTGCAACTTTAATAAATTGAGCATCAATTGAGACATTAATTAGAAATACGCAATACTTACAGTGCTCTGCAACACAAACGAGTTCGCAATGCGTTTGAATCTCGTTTGTTCAAACGGGTCAACGCGTCGAACTTTTCTTGTCTCTCGAACTGGTCTCTGAAACGGTTAATCTATACATGTAGGTATGACCATAAAAATACCACTTCATAATTGTGTTCTTCGTGATGCTTTTACTTCAGTAAAAACGATAAAATGCCAGCAAAATTCCCGACACTCAGCAACTACTTATAAGTTGAATATTACAAAGTTTATGACAAACATGTATTCCAACTCTTGCGTTGGCCTTGCAACAGTTTTTTTCTTTGCAAGTCTCATCAACAGAGTGACCCAGGCTAACCAAATAGTGACGACTATAATCTCGCAAAAATGACATCCGTGCCTTCAAACAGCAAATGGCAAACAAACACCATGTACTTTCGTGTACAATCCAAAAAAAAAAAAAAAATAACTATAGCAATACAATCTAATCCAGAGCCATACATACAGCATTCTTTATCCTTTATTCTGCTGTATAAAAGAGCTTTAAGTTTCGGCTCTACAGTTATCATAACTTTAAGGGTGTATAATTATATGTTTGCCACTCAGGAGGAAATCCTTGGTTTGTAATTTCATTTTTTTGTTTTTCGTTCTAAGGCTGGAGTCACCCTTAAAATCATCATGCAGGTACTGTACATGTAAGAAGTATATCCAGATAGCCGGGGTTGCAGGCGTAAATGGGGAAGGGATTGGGGAAAAGAAAAACCCGAGAAAGAAGGGAAAGGAATGTCTGCTATAAGAACCAGTCTTTTCCCATAACAACCACCCATTTCCATGTAATTCGCGCCCAGAAACTAACGCGCGCTTCTCGGCATGACCAGAGCAGAAAGAGGTCCCCCAAATACAAGCGTCCTGGCATAACTTGTTGCGAGAATTTAGTCACTGTACATTATTTCCCTGAGTAAGTCTCTATCGAAGGGTGAGAAAAATGAGAAAATCTCAACATAACAACAAAACAAATGCCCTCCACTCCCACGAAGAACTCCAAAAGAGGGAGTTAAAAGAAGGAGTAGGATTGTATTAATTTCTTCAGGTTCTGTTGTATCGAGTCTGGGACAAAAGCGGAGAGCATCTTTCAAAAATTTATTTACAAAGTCGACAAGAGAAGGGAGTTCAGAGACTGTGTTGGCCGACTGTTGTTCTTTCATTCGGTTCCCATTATTTCATTCGATGCAAAAGTTGTCTTTAACGGAGAGCGTCAGAAATGCTGCAGATTTACACTATTTTATAAAGACTGCTCTAACTTCAAGCAATGCCATAGTTGTTCTGGGTACTAATTGTGAAGCCGTGTGAGATATATTAAATTCGCACCGATGAATATCACTGAAAAAATAAGTAGGATATGTGGGGATTATGTGGGGGATTTGTGGGAGATAAATAAGATGTGGTGCGGGTTAGAGAGATGTCAGGGTAGGGGTGTTAGGCTAGGGGTGTGCTTGGGCATTAATGGGAGCTGAATTAGGAATATGTAGGGAATTGGGAGGCAGGTATTGGAGGGGGTTAATGGCAATGCATGCTGTTTGAGTGTTTAAGAGAGAGAGATATGAGTATGGAGTGCAGTTAACCTGCCGCCCAACCATCCGGGTGGTGTCGCGCGTATAAAGCAAAAGAACAAAGACTTGGCTGTGAACCAATGAAAAAGTTCTGACGTCATGGTCAAACCGGTCAAACGAGCTTCTGAAACCGGTTGGATTTGATGATTCAAAATGGCGAACACATACAGGGCAAACCTGTTTTGAGTTACGGGTGGCCTTGTGAAGTGAATAGATAACTTAGAGTAACTTTTCACAAGATGACACTTTTTCCTTTTTCGACCTGATCTGTTTTGTATCCATTTATATCCATTTATATCCATTTTAACTGTCACGCATTAACCGCGGAAAACAATTTATTTCGTTTTGTTCATCCTAAGCATTTAAGTTTTCCATACTGCCTTTGAGTACTCAATATGTTCAGGCAATGCTTAAAACATTTTCCAAATCGCTCCAAGTAATTAAAACTTACTCGTCACACTGCTCGTTGAAATACTTTCATATTGAAAGCCACTCGATTTGAAATCGCATGTTTAAAGATTACTCCGGCGATATACTCGAATACCGCTTGTTGTAATTGAGTACTTACCAATTTGAAATCGCTCTGAGTTGTAAAGAGTTACTCCGGCGAAATATACTCGAGTACTGCTCACTTGTACACTAGATTCGACGGAGTTCTGAACGTTTTTCCTAAATTGAATTATGGAATGCAAAGCGTTTTCCGCTGCATTTCACGTCTGCTGGTCAATGATGTTTACTTAAATATGTTCCTATTTTGAACATAATTTGACTTTGAAAACGGTTCTTTTGTCACACGCGAAAAACGCTCGGCTACTTTTTTCAGGCATTGTCTTTACAGTAATAGCTACCTCTCGTAACTATTTCCAGTAAGCTTAACCTTTTACAGAGCGTTTCCACATCATTATGGACTCACGCACGGTCGCCAGTAGACGTTGGCGTTCCTTAGCAACTTCCATGATACTGCTCTGTGCTCTTAACCGAAATGATTTTTTCTGCTGAAGATACAACTTTCTCTTAAAAAAGTGTCTTGGGCGCAACTCAACAGCATAAATTTTGCTTGAATTAAACAGAGATCAATGCCGTCCTTTCTTCCTTCTGCCCCTTTTGGGGAGCCGTTGAGAGACGGGCAAGGAAAGTAAGTCATGCACGAGGTGATGTTCTTTTTTGTCCCGCTCTGTTTTCTTTCCTCTCACTTTCCTGCCCTGGGGTAAAGGGCTCCTGATCAAGGGAGGAGTTATCCCGAAACGTGCTGACTCATCATTTTTGAGTCTATAAGGCTGTATTCACACTTTGTGCCCGAGCACTGGTGCCTGGGTACCGGCAAAAAAATAGTGTTGCATTCAGACGCTGGGCACTCCAAAGAACCAAGTGCCATTTGGTGACCGAGAAGGTCGAGACCTTGGGTACCGTTCCTGAATTCTGGCGTTCTTATGCTCACTGCATAGCATATTTGTGTTGCTTTTATTTGTTAGAGTATCATCCAAACAGAACAGGTCCAGCTATCGCAATTCAGCCAGCCGTGTATCACCAGGTATGTTTGACGAAACAGGGAGTAACACCGTGGTAATTTACTGTTGTGTTATGCAAAATGTCGCCATAAAAGGGAGTATGGCCTCGGCGTTCATTTGGTGCACGCATTATTGAATTTTGCAACCGTCCTAGAGCCCGTTTCTCGAAAGACCCGGTAAGTTATCGGGCCCGGTATTTACGGGAGCTTTCGAGAAACACGTCTCTGGGTTGTTCTAGGCGTAAAGGGCGGAGAAAATAAAATAAATCCCTTGGTCTGCTTCAGAGCTTCCCTTACTGCGTACATCTTCTATTCTTTGCCTGGCATTGGGTGAATTAAGTTCTAAGTTGCGTTTCCTGGCTAAGAAAGATACAATTTCCAGTTCATCTCGCAAAACGGAAAGGTTTACAAATAAATCCCCTCAGATCCCGTCATTCCTTCATGTCGCTTCTCTTCTTTTATGGTCAGTTTTTACTCTACACCTCACATTCTTGTTATCTGTGGTTACCAGGGTCTTTTCTACTGTTTGATCAGTCAAATCATCCTTCACGCTCAAACTTCATGCCGAGCCTGACTTTGGAGCAACTCACAGACACAGCGTTCCTGACAAAGAAGGTATCAAACTTCGTTTGTTAGTTTCACCGCAAACAAACTTCATTGTTTATGACGTTGGCGCGAAAACCTCGGAAATATTGACAAAGACGCTGTCTTCCGGTTGCATTTCGTTGGGGAGCGTTTACTTGAGTTTTGAGTTTGAGTTCTCGGTTCTGCGTTTACATTTGTCAATATGCGCGCGCATGTGATCACGTCAAATTACAGCTAGTTTTTGCAATTATGACGTCATATAGCTACCATGAATTTCTTCTGAGAATTACAAGCTGAAACAAGAGGCAAACAACAAAAAGCCTTTCACAAAGTTCTTCTTAAAGAGAAGTGCTTCTTAACTGTAAGTAAGTTAATTGAAAAAGGCGCCGTAGTAAACTCGCTACGGTTGCTTATCTACCGTTATTAACGTTAGGTTGATAATGGTTGTAATTTTAAAATGATGATTATTATGATGTCGATCTTTTCACGTACCCTACTTCTGTTTTCTTTTGCTTCAGTTAGCTGATCTCAAATCCAAAGTGACGCAGGTTAAACATGAGAACGAAACCAGGTAAGTTATGAGTTAAAACTTGAAACCAAAGTCACCCTCCAGTCTTTCCTGCACGTAACAGAGGTGTACTAACGTGCTGTTTCACATTTAATAATATACATGAAAAAAATTACTCGATTCTGATTGGCTGAGAGCAGTACAGTTCAAGTGTAACACCAGTGCAAATTACACATCGTAATTCTGGATTATGATTGGCTGAAAGGCAGTAAGAAATTTTCTAAGCCAATGATACTACGAAAAATGATGAAATTTTGAAAAAAATTTTCTCGAATGAGAAAAAATGAATTTTTTCATGTTTATGTTATTAATAAGTAATCATACGGTTTTTCTCGTTCAATTTGGAATTAATTAGCACTTGTGAAGCGGCTCGTGCAATTTCAGCTTTTTGAAATACTCACTCTTGCAAATTAATTCCAAATTGAACTCGAAACCGTGTGATTACCTATACAAATTGTTACAAGTAGCAGGTTTCTAATGTCCATTGCCAACTGCAGGTTTGTTCCAAAAGAAACGAAAGGCCAGCTTTTCAATCGTCTTCAAGAAAGAGAGGTGAGTTTTGAACAGGGGGAATCCAGGGGGGAGAGGTGTTCTAGCGTATCTAACCTTCTCCAAACTCCTACTGTTTAGCGTAAGGTCCTTGTAACCTGTCCGATCTACATTGTATTGTACGAATTAATTAGATGCTATGGACGCTCTTGAAAAGGGATCTAGACTGGATCTACAAAACCCTCAATGGAGCAGCGCCTCTCTACATCAGTGACTTGCTTAATTATCACACCTCTCAACGGACACTAAGATCGTCTTCTCAACACCTTTTGGCGATCGCGAAAGCGAGACTAAAGACTTATGGCGAGAGAACTCGAACTAAGATCTAGTCCTTCAATTGACAGTTTTAAAAGACATTTAAGAACATATCTCTTTAAACAAGCTTTAGTTTTTAGATGATAAATTATGTTTAATTATCGTAGAATTTTATTCCTATATTTTTTCCCCTTTGCTCCCCTTTCTTTTAGCTTTATTACTATTATTATTATTATTATTATTATTATTATTAGTTTTTGCGTCAGTTCGATTTCGAAATATAGTGGTTTTAGCTTTCACTGAATGGTTCACCCTTCTTGTTGAGTGTAGGTTGTTAAAGAAGCCCTTCTGACTAAACGCGAGGAGCTCAAGATGAAAATAGTAGCTACAAAACTGTCCCTCGCTGTTTGGGTGAGTGCGTTGGAATCCTTGGTAATCGGCGTCGATTGATTGGTTGGTCGCTAGTTTGGTCATACTGAGGGATTTCTGAATGCCTTGGATGTCAATCACAACTGACAGAGATAATCTTATACTTAATCAAAACCAATTGCGACAGAACCACGTGACTGTCCCTGTTCACTGATTATTCGTTCCTTGTTTGAGTTCTGATTAGCTGATCAGTTTGAGATTGATTCATTGGTTTGTTAATTCGTTCTTTCTTTTGTACGTTCGTTCGTTTGTGTGTTCGTTCGTTCGTTCGTTCGTTCATTCATGCGTTCGTTCGTTCGTACGTTCGTATGTTCGTTCGTGCGTGCGTGTGTGCGTGTGTTCGTTCGTTCTTTCGTTCGTACTTGCGTGCGTGCGTGCGCTCGTTCGTTCATCCGTTCATTTTCTGTTTCTACATGTTTATTTCTGCTATTGTTCAGGATTGTTATGTTTAGTTTATCGGTTTTTTGGGGGGTGGGATGGGATAGGGTGATTTTTTTGTATATTCTAAATTTCGGTGCCTAAGTCGTTATAATAAGGTCTTTTCATGTCTGTTACACATCAGGAAAACATAAGAAAGCCTTCATTGAAAGCGCAATCCTCAATTGTTGGGAAAATTGCTGTAGCCTTGAGGGAGACCAACCGAACGATGGAGAAGGCAGGTAATCACAGGAATCTATTGATATTCAGTTGCTTCTAAAAGTGGTTGTTCTTGTGCAATCGTTAGCGAGTCTTGGCTGCTACTAATATCACGACAAAACTGACCAATCAGCTTCAGGTATTTCTCAAATCATTAATAATTCATCAAGTTTAGACAAAGAAAATCACAACCGTGGAGAAGGTTTGGATACCCGGTCTTCGTTTACTCCTTAGTTTTTAATTCGATTGAGAAGATATATCAAACACTCGGGACAGTATTTGACCACCTGTCCAAACACCACGAAGTTCGTCAAAAATACTCTGCTACGCATCGTATTTTCAACTCTCTTCTCGGTGTTTGGAAATGTCAGTGGTCAAACACAGACTTTCGTGTTTGATATACCGCTTCACAAATAACGCCAGGTACTGGCGAACAAAATTTCATTCTACCACTGCTTTTCCAGTCTTGTTTTGCTACAGTTAGTGTACAGATTCGACAGATCCCGGCTTATTATCTTGAGTACCGATATATATAAAACAATAAGGTCCGTGAAAGGAATGATGTAAGTTTGAATGAATGAATATCTGCTCAAAAGTCGAATAATCTAGGGAAGGGACCCTGGATTATGACATCTACTAAAAGTTAGTGGTATACTGACTGGTAACAAACTGATAAAAAGGATATGATATCCTCACACGTGAGGTTATGATATCTTCACATGTGAAGATATCATTTTTGATAACATTTTTGTCCCTTTCAATACACTTAAATTTGTTGGTGTATGATCGAAACATCTTCGGATCTTCTTCGGACGTCTTCGGCAATCTTTGGAAAACGTTCGGAAAATGTTCGGAAACGTGCGTCTGGTCTTCTGGCAAATTTTGGAAAATCTTCGGAAATCTTCGGAAAGTGGTCGAAAATCTTCGGAAAATCGCCACAAATGTCGTTATGTATTGTGAATATTTTATATAATAAAAATAGAATTACGTCGTCGCTTGGAGAAACAAAATTTATCTTCTCCTGGTCTCCGCGCGGTCATGTAATATCCTCTATATAAAAAGCACTAAGGGCGATTTTTGAAGCTACATGGTCTCATTTTTTTTTTTTTTTGGAATGGAATATAGTCTGTTTTACTTCACTGTTGCATTACTCATGGCTAGGACTGTGAATTTTTTAATCGCAGATGAAATATCTGAAGAAAAAACTGAGGAACTACAGCCGGACAGAAAAGAGAAACAATACGCCTACACTGAAGAAGAAGGAAATCAGAGGAGTGCTCTCTCCTCTCGCATGATCGCGGAAGATGATGTAAGTTAACCGTCCTTTGATTGACATGGATCTATTATAAATAGTTTGTCATCTAATCGTTGACAACACTAGCGATGTAATGCATGCAAGTGTATATGTGTCCACACTACGCCGGAGATATTTGAACACGCAGTCTTATTTCTACGGTTACGCCTACCGTCCACTCTAATCTGTCACGAAAACGAAGCTTTTCGAAAACGCTGTTCAAAGCAGAGGAATTTGAAAAGTGCTGTCTTTGCTTTTTAGTGTGAACGAAAAGCAATGGAGGTTTTCGAAAACGATTGCGTCACGACAATCACGTGATTTCCCTGACCGAGTATTCCTCAAGCGCAAATCCAAAATGCTTTTTTAAATTCCTCCGGCTTAGTGTGGACGGAAAACATTTGGTGCGTCTTAAGAGTGAAACCTCCGTTTTTAAATTCCTCCGGCGTAGTGTGGACGAGGCTTTTGATTTGGCTTTAAGCGTACGTTTTCCATCTTTGTGCCATTTTAGTTCACTGCTACCTTTTTAGCTTTCCAAGTCTCTGGCAGCTAATGCAAAATAATTTTGAAGTGACGTTTGAAACGAGCCATCACAATTGTCGCACGAATTTACCTCTTTACCCTTCTTTCATAATGATTTTTAATGATCTTTTTCCTACTTTCCCTTTTCCTGCAGGATCCAACCAAAGACAGAGAGGCGGAGTTTATTCTCGAATACATTGAAAACTTCTTCGAGGTTGGTACTTGCATGGATTGCGAGATATCGACAATTATAATCCATCAAATCTTTTCGCCCGCATGGGATTGGTCTAAACGCGTCACGTGACTGAATATGTCCCAGTTAAAACGGGGGAATATGTATACTTGCAAAAAAAAAAATGTAGAAAAATAATGTCCAAGAACAAAAATCCGAGTGATATTCCCCAATTTTCAAAACTGCGCGTGCTACGAAAAATGTTTGAAGGATAATAAACTCAGTAGCCGAAAATTCGCTCGGAAATTTGTTCTTGGACATTATCTTTTCCTCACTGAAGTTCACAGTTTTCCTCGAGCTACGCTTTCGGAAAACTGTTCGTCTCTCGGGACAGATAATGTCCGCGGACAAATATGTGAGCATATTTTCGCGTCAAATAGAGGCTATTGTTTATTTAATATCTCTTTTCTCAAAGGAAGGATGGTTCTAAAGTGCTTTTCTCAATTATTTTCTAAAATGAAGTCCAAGAGATGGTATCTCCTTTTTTTGGTCTTCGTTTTTTTGAGGTGTTATCCATTCATACAAGACAACAATTGGCGACGCTGGTTTTCGTTGATGATTAAATGTATCTTATCCGTCAATATAACTACATAGCTGAGGGTGTTGTCATTTCAGTTGTTTGAGGCGGGAAAAGTTGAAGATGCTGCCTTACTAGCTGCACATTCACCAAAGGTAATCAACATCTACACCTTGATTAAAGTAAATTGAAGAGCTCGTTGCATGCAAGTGAATTTCCATAACAAATTTCATGTGACGACGCCAAATATATGGCAAGATGTTCCCAAGATTTTAAACAGGATTTCATTGTTAATTAGTCTAAGACCTATGAACCATGCGATTTACTAATGTACCAGTGTGACGTTTTACCCTCCCAAATATTTGTTGTTTTACTTTACACTTCTATGCTAAGTGAAGGGCTGACTGGCTGACTGACTTGCTGGCTGGCTGGTCGACTGAATGACTGACTGACTGACTGACTGGCTGGCTGGTTCATTAGCTGACTTAATGGGTGAACCACCTACCCACTCAATTACTTTTATAACCTTTCTGATTAAAGGGAGTTTTAAGGACAATGGAAAATCTCGAGAAGTTCAAAGAATACGATGCAGCACATAGCGGCAGGTAATTTAACAATGCCGTAATTTTTCTTCTCTTTTAGTGATAACAATATACATACCTCATAACTTAAAAGCATTGTAAGCACACCTGGCATAATGTGTACAAACAAACAAACAAACAAACAAGTGTGTCCTAGTTTCAGGCTCTTCACTTTTACGATATTCTGGCGGTTACTAAATTCAAAGGGAACTATACGCGGACGCGACACGGTCACCCATCCCTTATGTTAAGAGCTTAGAACGAAGCAAGGAGAAGCAACTGTTTCTGTGTTGTATATCAATTACGACAAGCTTTGCTTCGTATTTTTCAGCTGTGTTTTGGTGAAGTATTGGGAAGCTCTCCTTCCCACTGTTGCTACTGGTTGCATGAAACCCTCAAAGTGGGAAACTATAGAGTGTGTTAAATGTGTTTTAGAGAAAGGTGCGTAAACTTATCAAAATGGGTCCTTTCATTTTAAATCTTATGGTAATATACTTGGGTTGGAGGAAATTCCTACGGAAACTTTAGGGAAACCATCTCCCAAACTCGCCTGATGACTTCAAGAAGAGGTTTGACGTCATCTTCTACATTTTTGCAGGAAGAAAAGATCTCCTTACTCACTGGATGGCACAAGATCAGGTAAAGTGAGAGACACAATACAATTGGTTATGATGTACGTGCTTTAGAATCATAAGATGCCCATTCCAATGTTTATTAGTATCTTTTTGACATCTTCGCTCCATCTCAGTATTCTTCTCATTTCTTGTCACCAGTTGACTCTATCTGAAGAGGTTGGCCGATTGATTACCGACGCTTGCCGATGTCCTGAAAGGTAAGTACTTGTCTAACAGTACCTAGAAATGGTATGGGTTCCAAGAGTTGTTAGGGTCGCCCAGTCTACCATAATCTAAAGGTGGACCAGAAATTCGATAGAGGCCTTGATGTGCCTGTTTCATTATGCTTGTGGATCAACATAACATCCGTGTTGTCTGCAGGGACCCTAAAAGTCGGCTTGCAGACATTACTTACCTAACAGTTCGGACATTAAAATTTCGGCCTTTTTTTTTCGCAGGTTTAATTTTCAGACAAACATTTCGGACGCTTTTCTGAAACATTGCTAGAGTAAATTTACCCTAAAAAAAACACGAATTAGACTGAAACAACACCTGTGAAAATGAAAGTTTTTGCTGGACCTTCAACTGAGGTTTTAGAAATACACCGACTGGAAAATAACACATATTCTATCAAGCCATTGAGTATCTGAAGCCGTGTTTCAACTAGAGTTTACTCCATAAAGGAAACTAAGAGCTTTAGCCCTATTTAAAAGTTTTGCTTTTTTTTTTTTTTACCTGTACTGTAAATTAAAAATTTCTGGGCATCAGTGACTTGATATCGCAGGTTATCAGGACAGTAGACGCGGCTTCCGATTGGCTAATTGTGAGTTTAATTACGGTAAGAGGCCCAGAGTGGTTCTTGGTTTGCGACCCTGGCAATTCTCGGAATAAACGCCCAAAAAGAGGTCTGCGTGTGCCAAGAGAATATTTTTTTTGTCGAACTCGCTCGGGCTAATTTATCCATTGGTTTCTATCTTGAGTACACTATATGTGGGTTTCTTGTTAACCAGACAGCATATTGAGTTTAGAACTTCTGTTGTCTGGTTCAATACCTCAGCAGTAATCCAATACATTATCTCTTCCTTGTGTTGAGGAAGCAGAATTGTTTTCGATCCTTGTCTGTTCCGTAACCCGGACGCATTTGATCTCCTATCAACATTTTCGCCGCTTGTTTCTTTGCTTTCCTCTATTTTTATTTTGAGTATTTGCTTAGACATGGCGGTGTGTCCAAGTCAGTTAGAAACACTCAAGGTTCGAAAGCCGAGCTGTTTTGTACTGTGATTAATATTGTGCTTGTTTCCAAGGTAGATTTACTTGGGTTTTATCCACGTTTTATTTTAGAATATTTAAATTCTATCTGATCAAGGATATCGAACCTGGCTCCAGAGTTTTATACCCCATTCACACCAACTAAACTAGTTTAACTATCAGGTTTTGGTTTTTATCAATTTGTGAATTACGCTTTGCAGTCATTTTGAGAAGACAAATTTCAAACCGGATGCTGACATAATTTATTTAAACAGGTTTTTACCTTGTTAAGTTGTGGGGTGTGTACGGTATGAACAACTAATTTTTAACCTTGTTTAGTTAAACCACTTTTAAATGTGTTTAACAAGTTGGTGTGAATGGGGTGTTATTACTTTATCACTTCGGACAATTAAGCGAAATACAGCCAAGTTTCTGTCTAAATTTTAGGTAGTTGGAGTATATTTGTACGTCTTCAAGATGCCGGTTGACATGCACTCTCTCCGCCACAAATCTCCTGCTTCTCATTTTAATATTTGTTCATTTATTTTCAAACGACTTGGCGGCTTTACTGTAATTTAATTGAAATGGTTTCGGTTCTTGTTTGTCAAAGCGCCCATTTGTTTCCTCATTTAGGTCTTAGGGCGCAAAATTTACAGGATTTACAGTAAATCGTTGCTTTAGAACGCTTTACTTTTTAATTCCCAAAGAACAGCTATTTATAGTTAATTTAAAGCAGTTCACGTTTTGTTTTTGCCAAAAACGCGTTAATTTCTTCATTTAGGGTTCGAGCCGCAGAATCGGCTCACGTTATGTTAATCATTGTTTTGAAATGGCAGGTGTTTAGACATATTACGGTTGCCTTGTCACGTCTCGAAAACATTAAGGCTAATTTTATCACAGCGTCGCCTCCAAATATGCGGCTTTTGTTTCCTCATTTAACGCAGCGACAGGCCATGTAGGATTACAACGTGTAAACAAATGGCTAAGCATTTTTAAATTTCATATAAGCGCCTTTTTATAATCAGTTTAATCTTTCATCTGAAAGAAATCCATCTTTAATGTTATTAGAATTAACGTTTAATTTTTTTACTTAAGCCTGTCATCTGACTTCCTTGTTTACTTCTCTGTCTTGAAATCTGAAAGCTTATTTTAAATTAAATGGCTTTACTTTTTAATATTTTCCTTAAGACACGTCTTCGATATTTAGGACTATGGTATGGTAGACATTGGAGATTCTAACACAAAGCTGGTAATGTGAGTCCCATCAAATTCTCTTTAGCTATAATTTATTTCCTTCAAAAGGACTTAAATCTTTCAGTTTCTGAAGTCGGGAAACTAGTGTGACTTGGTTGAACAGTTCCTTGTTTTGATCGGGTTAGAATTCACCATCTTTATTCACTTAATATTCACTTTGTTGTCTCGTCAGAATTCCGAGTCAAGCCCTTCAGACGTCCTTGTCAGTAAACAACTGATCTTAAGAGTGTACAACTGAAGCCCTGAAACGAAGCGTCTAACACTAATTCTTTCCTGTAGAGATCTTATTTTTAGTGACAATTACTTGTAAGAGTTTAAATTTGATCGTAGAGCTAATGTTTCCTGCGCTAGAAATAACCCAAGTAAAGAAATTGAAAATATATCAACGCTGAAGTGTTGCTCAACTCTGGTACCGTTGAACAGCGCAATTCGCGATATTTTCATATGAATTACTACAAAGGTATAACAGTTATTGACTTGCTTACATATCGCTTCGCGGTACAATTGACATAGAACGAAATGAGTCGTTGTAATCAAATTATTTCCTCTCCGAGGCAAACTGTGTTCACTTCCCGCCCGAACATTATAGCCTTCGAGAAGACAAAAGAACAAACAACAGAAACAATTTCCCCTGGCCCCAAAGTAGTAACAGCTGCTAACAAGCAAAATAATTACAAGCTTAAGAGATTTGCAGTCCGTGTATTTTGGTGAAGATATTCGGTCATTCTCTTTAGATGCTATATTTAAAAACATTTACGGTGCACATGCACTTTCTTGTAGGAAAATATTTTTATCACAAGAAAGTCGAGGTTGTCATAAGGATAAAGCCACATTTTAAGAACAGTACCTCTGCCCCTTTCAAAGTTTAGGTTTTTATTTTTTTTACTTGGCAATCGCGCAAACAGGATTAAAACAAACTCGTAAAATTACCCAATCGTCAGTAACAGCGCAATTCCATTTATTTTGTCCATTGTCTCTTCAATAACCTTCAAGCTATTTTGACTGAAATATTGTCGCGGTTTCTATAGTTTATTATTGCAGGATTTTCGCCAATCACCATACTGCTTTCCAAGCAATCATTTCCATTTGAGAACAGTTTATTTGTTGTTCAACTTATGGATTATTTCATTCAAAACCGAAACCAAAATTTCCAGGATTTTCGATGTGCTTGTAGCTTGCAAGGTTTAAATCGGATGAGGATTATTTACAAGCTGAGAACAAGATTATTTCCTGATCCGCCCCCTTTTCCCACTCAGCAAGATATTCATCAGGTGCAAAAGGTTCGTGACAAAAGCTTTAAGACTTCTCTATTTTAAGCCATCATTTGGAAATAATTTCAAGGCTCGTAATATTAAGCTTGTCTATTTTTACTGCATATCCTTTGTAGATATAGCATCTCAACCCGATCGCGTTCAACTACGTTCGTTGTCAACAACGAAAACCTAGCAAGCCAGAAAACATTTCGATTTTATTTTCAGTTTGCCCTTCTTAGAATTTCCCTCCGCCCAATTTGCCAAATAAAAATTACATCGAAACCCTGCTGTTTTTTTTCCTTTTTAATTTCCTTCGTAAACGAAAATGAGCAAAAATTGTCCGCCTTCAAGACATGTGTCACAACCTTTCTAATTAGTTGTCTTCTTTCCTTTTATTAAAATTTACGCTCACATTTTGAAAAGTCTAAAAACTTCAGGTTTTTTAGAACTCTTTGAAAGAGAGTAATGTGTGAACTGTGAAGTTAGCGTTCGTGTAAATTGCTGCAAATACTTTATTTGTATTGTGATCTGGTACCGAGTTTGCCTTGTAAAATTTGGTTTTGGAAACACTCTCAGCGCGCCGATGTTTATAATGAAAGCTAAAACATCACGTCTCCGTCCCAGCACATCTTGATTCAGCCCCAGTTTTAATAAGGGAAACATTTATAAGGTACGTGTAGTTTAAACATTAACGTGAATATTTCACAATTGAAATTTTAGCGGAATTTTTTTACGCCTCTCATGAAAACATTGCTTCTCCTTCAGTGTCACCTTGCACCATTTTCAATATGGCGGAATTAACTGATCTATTTTTGTGACCCAAAGCAATCACAGGAACGACGTCACGAAAGACGCAGCTTGAAACAATTGGCCAGTTTTTTTGTCAAGGTTTGTCGTTCGTAATGGGTCTTGATCTTTCTAAGTCGTAGTGATCCTTGTTTAATTTGTTGGTTTTTTATAACTTTTTGGTTATTATTCTACCTTAGGGAACGATCAGTTGAGGTGATCAGAACAATTTAAGACTTAAAATATCATGTCTTATATCCTTTAATTTTCACGTAGTGCTCTGCACATTGTTTTGATGAACATTAGCAAAGATTAAAGCAGTGACTAGCTTGTTGTGCTTGGTTAGGCCTTGCACATTTCCTGTTTAATACAGCTGCAAAAGTTTTGCCATCGAGTGTTCTGGCGATGGCAATTTTGTAGTGAATAATATTGCTGTCAAGCTCTCAGATAGTTTTAGTGCGCAGATAGTTTTAGTGTCAAGAATAACTGACACCAGACTGGCAGGCGGCGAGGTAAAGCAGATAGAAGCTGCCATACTAAATAATATTTACTTCCAATTAACCGCGGGGTGCCTTTCATAGCTACTCACAAGAAGTCAGTCTGTATGTTTTGGTGACATTTCTCGGCATCTCAAAGCCGTCGCAAAGGAAACATTTGTAAGAACGTGTACTTAAACAGCCAGCTGGAATGGTTTGAAGTAATAAGATATCAATCGGTTTGTGTTCCTTCCCAGTTTCAAAAGAAAAAACAGGCAGGCATCCTTCGTTGGTGAATTATTTATTCAAGTAAACTTCGTACCGCCAGACTCAGTTTCCTAGGTCTCGTTTGCCTAAAATAGGTCCGTAAAAATTTGCATAAATATAATTCCCTGCTGAAGTATTGTTTTGACAGTTCACTAACATTCAGGCAGATTAATTTTCCGCCCTGCAATGTGACGTGAAGTTTATCGTGGAATGGACTTCCTTATAAACCTTGTTCAGTTCCCTTGTCTTCATAGTCTTAATTGTCTGATTCAGACAGGTGGAAGTTCATTGTAGACACTAGAGACTACGAATTCTACGGAACTGAAAATGTTCACGAGTTGTACGGGCATCTCACGGGAGATCTGGATGTTATATTTTAAATATTATTATATTCCCCCAGAGTGTCGCCGGATTGAGTCGTTGGTTTGTCTCAATAAGATTCCTTTCAGCAAGCGTATTTTGAGAAACTTTCCTGGCGGGCGCGCAAGTGTTTGATTTGAGCAGCAAGCTGCGACGCATTAGCAAAGTTGCATTTCGATCAAAATGCTTCCAATTTACTAAAGTTGATTTACGACCCCCGTTCATCTTGAGACGGTACTTATAAAGGGAAAAAAAAACAGATTGGCGCAAATAATTTTTATCGTAATGGTATTCTCGGGCAGTTAAACGTGAACAGAATTAAAAAGTGCGATTTTACAAAATAAGAAAACGTCAAATGTGGTAGTTAATAACGTCGGCTTATTTGCGTCGACTAATGTAGAATAACAACAAAGAAGCCTTAGACGTCTTGCATTCCACATTAATTGACCTAGTTCGATGGTAACTTATATTCTGTAATGAATTGCGGGCACTTGAATAAACGATAAAATTTGTAAAAGAGTAGCAACTTTATTCCTCAATAATCGTCTTAACCTTCCTTTTAAGCCAGGATTTCTTGATTGCAGCGCCGGTTGTATTGTCTTCTTTAATTAAAATTTTTAGTCATTGGCGAAACCGAAAACTTAACTTGTTTTTCATTTCCTTTTGGGCAGGTGTAAACATCAACTCATTTATTATTAACAAGGTGTCTGGTATCCCGAACGAACTAATCAAGAGGAAAACAGGCCAAGGGTACACCACCGTTAATTGTCACTGCATTCGCTATAAATTCGCATCAGTGGCTCGAAGTTTGCCCATACAGCTTCACCACACACCGTGAGACGACCGCGCTAGAGACCTTTCGACAGGTCTGATGACGGGATGCAATGTTATCTTGTAATGCGACTCGAGTTTCAGTCAGCTTATCGCTTGTCAGAGGCTAAATAGCGCTGTTTAGTACCGAACGACCTGGCGTAGGGTCGATAGGCTTGGAGCAAGGGCTATTTTTTATCTAGCTGGCAAAGTATGACGAGTCTATGGGCTTAACCGGATGCGAAAACTGCTTTTCAGAACACGGAAGCCGGCGAGATTCGCTTGCGAAACCAAAAAAATGTTGGTATAAATAGCAGTGGCCGCAATGACAAATTGCTTTGAATCGCGCTAGACGAACCTCCTTTAAAACTAGACAGATCCTCAAGAAACTGAAAGATTTATTTTTGAAAATATGATGAAGAACGGCTCCACTAATTCGACTGTAGACCTCAGCAACATCGAAGCTACTTTTCTCGCCTCAGTGAATGTAGTATTCAGCCTTTGCGGCATCATCGGCAATGTCTTGGTCCTCATTGTGATCGCACGGAACCGGCAACTTCACACTGTCACGAACGTTTTCATCTCTAGCCTGGCACTGGCAGATCTGTTGGTATGCATCGTTGCTCAACCAATGAACGCTGTGTTTTTGTACGGACTGCCTCCAAATCCAGTCTACGGCATGACGCGAAAGACATTTTCCTTCGTCTCTATGCTTGCATCGATCAGTAATCTGGCCGTCTTGACCGTAGATCGCTACATAGCCATCGTAACACCTATGCAGTACCAGCTCAAAGCGAATTTCAAGCGCGCTTCTATCCTGCTTTGTCTCATCTGGGTTATCTCCTTGGGGCTGGGAATACCGAGTGGTATTATACAATCGGTTCAGCGTATCACCAAGTACTATACACTCGCTCTTGTGGTGATCATTGTCCCAATTTACATCCGTATTTATTTGATCGCACGCCGTCAAGAGCGCGTCATCGCAAGACAAGCGGAACACATAGAAAAAGACTCAAAAAAGAAACGCGACAGAGAGAACATAGCCGCGAAAACCATCGGTAGCGTCTTAGCCGTCTTCATCTTCTGCTGGCTTCCTCTGATCGTCATCCCGATGATTTTTCGTTACAGCGCCGCCAACCGGGTTGTCATGCGAGCTTTAAAATGGGCGCAGACTGTCGCTCTGTGCTCTTCGGCCGTCAATCCTGTTATCTATAGCCTGAAGACGCAGATGTTCAAGCAAGAGGTGAAAAAATTGCTCAGAAGCACGCTGCGGCGGAACTCTTGGGAAGACAAACCGATGGCGCTTGTCTAAACTTAAAACCTCAAGTGTACTTCATTCAATTCAGAAAACTGAAAGGATTTGGAGTCTTAAAATAAGGTAGAAAACCGGTTGTTCAACATAAACTGATCTGTTGTACACTTCATTTTGTGACTGTAAACATTTCTTCCTGTAAAAATCTTATGACTAAAACAAAAAGATCTTTTGAAACATTGAATTGTGTAAATACCAAATTAGGGAAGTATTTCATTGCCTCTGAAATCTCAAATCGATTATATGTAAATTACTTGGCAGCAGTCACTTGCCCGCTATGCTATTTGTTCACTTTGATCGATAATTAAGTAATGAATTGCGGAACTCGGATGGTTTCATTTGTCTATGTTGAAATGCTCGACTTTGGAGCTTTCAATCATATTTACCTATGGAACTACCAAACGGAAACAATCGACTTAACAATTCACAATAGTTAGACTATTTATAAAAACATATTACGCATATTTTGACAGTAGATATAAATGCAGAATTAAACTGTTCCCGCCTCTGCATTTTTCGTATTTTCTTTCAAAATCAATAATAATAATAATAATAATAATAATAATAATAATAATAATAATAATAATATTTAGTGAGGGAATCCAACTCGCCAAAGGCGGTTTTCAGTGGAGCCCTCCTAAATAAAAATCACCCAAAAATGACATAAATAAGAATTACCTAATAAATTACTACAAGCTAAAATAAATAAGAGTAAAAAGAGTTCCTATTAGTTAATTATGTACCTCCGTCAATTGTAGATGCCTCCTCGTGTGATCTGAAATTTTTATGGTTGATTGAACTTTTGCTGAAAATCAGCGGGATTCTTGAGATTGTAAATATATCTCACAGAGAGAGAGAGAGAGAAGACAGTTGTCCAATAAAAATGTAAAGTTAAAAACGGAATCCTCGATGTCAATACACAGTTTGTGGGTCAATCTCTTCAAACGATCCACCCTCCTTTTCTTGCCAAGGTTTTTGCCCCAATAAGTTGTCTTTCCTTATATTGTCGTTTTAATTTCAGGTGTAAGTCATAAACAAGCAAATTAACTTCATTTGACATGACACACAGAAATAAATGTTCTATTTGCTCAAGTATTTTCGTCATATTGCGTGGTTTATAATGCAGTGTTAATGGACTGAGGTTATTTCAGGTACATGTTGTT
The DNA here is from genome assembly GCF_964199315.1 of Orbicella franksi. Classification (NCBI taxonomy): domain Eukaryota; kingdom Metazoa; phylum Cnidaria; class Anthozoa; order Scleractinia; family Merulinidae; genus Orbicella; species Orbicella franksi. The sequence goes on along the minus strand of NC_138153.1, from coordinate 30,871,100 downwards.
AAGAACACGTGTCAAGAACTCAGAATTTTAAATTGATATAAGCTAAACACCGCTCAGGATAGATTTCCTTACAATAGCACACAGAGTATTCTCGAACTGCGATTAATCCAAAATCATCTTTTGTGCAGAACGGAGCAAAAAATATAAAGAATTTTCTAAAACCACAAACGTAGTGAAGTAGGAAAAGATAATTTAGAGAGTCACGTACGGGAAACTTCGGTCTTGGGGGAAAACACAAAGGTGGCATTTAAAATATTTTAAAAAAATATTTTATAAAAGACCCGACGAACTATATTCTACTGAGCAATGCAAAAATGTGTATCCTGAAGTATTCCTCTAATTACATCAGTGATTAATCAGAGGAAAAAGACATGGTTTTTTACAGGTTTTGAAATGGGTTAAATGAAAAAACCCCGTAAATCTAAGGGATGTTTCTCCATTGTAGAATTAAAACATTCACGTAAGCTGACCTCTTTCGGCTCCGGACAAGAACATCACTGCTCACATCTTGAACGCATCTGAACTGTAAGCATAAAAAAGTCGCAAACTTGACTTTTTAAATAATTGATTAGACTGGTGGATTAGACAAGACAGAAATTTAACATGGATGAGAGACGAGTGCAAATGTCTCCATACTCGCACTTAATTAATGCTAGCGTGCGCGTAATTATCAGGAGTAACGACAGCCTCAAATCTGACTCAAAACTTTGTTTTCAAAATCCTGATCGTCTAGCCTTGTTTCGATGACAGTCCAGCACTGACCAACCCTCCCCAATTCCTGTCTCCAAGGAAAAAGCATCCAGACAATAAAATAAATAGAGATACGTAACCTGTAGCATCAATTTTTCCTTTACTGTTAAATTTCCTTCATTCCACGATTTGTTCTTAACATTGCTTCACTTCAGCGGCTTTTTGCTATCAAAATTTTTTCGCATTGCGAAAATGAGTCTTTAGAGTTTTGCAAGACCTTTATGTATGAAATCACTCGGGAATTTGAGATTCGACTTGAGGCTCTCCTCCTCGTGACAGTCTTCGGAAACGCACGAGACCTCTTTATCAATCAAATGTCAACACTACACTGATTGTTTTTATCTCTGTTTCCGATTCCTCGAGTGCCGGAGAGATAAGTCCTGTCTCGTTCACGTTATGTAACAAAAATATTGAAAAACTTCTCACGCCGACAAATTTGATGATGAAGATGATTGTTGGAAACCTGGTTGAATGCGCATTTTGTGTTTTATACTGATGTTTTCCCGCCACACCGTGTCGTATACTTCGACCACCATTTTCGCGGCCGCCTCTCGTCAAAATTAAAGTTTTGTGGTTTGTGGTATATTTGCAGTAAAATACCGCCCATTTTTCTCAAAAATAATCAATTCCCATAGCGGTCCATCGTTTTCCTTCCCCCATAGCAAAAAAAACAACAACAAACGAGCAAACCGCATAAGCCTTTGTAAATGTCTTTAGTCTGAATTATGTGATCTCCTTCGATCTTTGTATGTTGAAAGTTTCATTTTAGCGGGTTGGCTAAGAAGTTTAAAGGTTTTATCCGCGAGTTACTAGGTAGAAAAGCGATCTGTACGTAAACAAAAATATAGACACGATAAAATGAAACACTGCTCGAAATATTCTGGCTAGAGATGCACTGTACACGACAAACCAACAAACAGTTTATTTTATAAAGTTTACTTTAAGAAATGCAACAACATCTGGATGTTGAATTGTTCTAACTGTGGGACCTTGGTAATTAGTCAACAGAATATCCCTGGATAATCTAGTTCTTTCATTAATGCCTGTTTAGCGTACCCTGCGAACTTGTATTAACTTGCCTCCTGATTTTGAGCCTTTTCATTTGATCATACATTCTTGTTGTTGTGTTACTGTTATTTTGGACATTGTTTTGTTATTTTACCTTTAGAATTCTCCACGTGAATAGAAATTCTCTGAGTAAGTTGGATTTGTATGTTAAATCTGTCCAAAATACCCTTTAATGACGTTAAACTCTCATCGTGGCACTTGAGACCAGAAAACGTCGTCGGAAGAACTAAGCTGATTATCCTTAAATGATGCGCAAAATTATTAGGTCAACATTCTCGAATTTTAGTTATTAAGGAGCGTTTACTTAGATCTTGTACGTGTGTCATCTCATGTTTTCGTCACGCGGTTGTTTGATGTTCCAGAGACAGTTCGCGACATTTTTGCCTCAAACGTAAGCACATGGGCCGTTTAACCGCAGGCTAGACGCGACATGTCTGCGTCAAAAGTAGTTACATGGGTCGTTTTACTGCGCGCTGGTCGCGAAATTTTTGCGGAATAAGCTGTCTGAAAAGAGTTCCACGAATTTATCGTAAAGAAACCGGTTATGCGATAGAACATCCTAAAATTAATCAGATGATCGAATTCAGAAGCATTTCGATGAATACTTGCCAAATACAAGGCTTCCAAATATCAGTTAAATTATATACAGGATATCGTTTGATCATTTTTTATCCAACACACTCAGACGCCTTTTTATTTTCCCCTTTCTTCGCAAAATTTCTTAACATAAACACCGGCACACTTAGTCCAAATTAAAATTGAAATCACGTTATTAGCAACGCTTCACGGCTTTACTGCAAACGGAAACTAATTTTATCAATGACCACTTGTTTTTTTATAAAGTGATAACCATTGAATTAATGATTAGTGAGATGCTGGTCATGTAGGTGTCGTGTACATAGACGATTTTGAGAGAATAAAGTAACTGGTTATGCATGTGCGGTACTAAGTAAGTAAGTAAGTAACCTTTATTTAAACACGATAAGTAGTTAAGCTTGCAGCTTGCGGGGTCGTGTGTAAATAAACAATACAGAATAATTACAAAATAAGAATTAAAAAATTTACAATGTAAGATCTAATCTAGTTTAAATAAAAATTTGCAGCTAATAATAATTTACCTAATTATTGACATTAAGAGAAAAGTGTGTGTTGCAGTGGAATGAACTTACAGGCCAACCATCTAGATAGTGTTGGGCTTATATAGAGTAAGAACAAAGACTTGGCTGTGTTTCCGTAATTCAATTTAGGAAAACGTTTAGAACTCCCTCGTGTTGTGTCTGTTGTCTAGAAATCCGACGAGTACAATCTAGACAAACTTCTAAAACAAATGTGGTGAACGAACTTGACTTTGTGTAGGCTTGGTATAAGAGCGGGTTTCGGCCTTTCTGCCCAATCAGGAGGCATCATTCATAGAGCTTTTTTGAACTGGCGCGATAAGAACTCAGCCCCAAGTCGTGTTCGCTTTCTCTCTCACCTTTCTTACCCGACTAATTGTTTTTTTCGCGCCGTTTTGACTTTCCCCAACTCTGGTAACTGGCCCTGGGTCTACGAGGACGCGTATTTCATGCTACAAGTTTTTGGTGCATGCCTGCCATGCCATCACTAAACACCATTTTTTTTATCATTATTTTTTTTTTTCTGCAGTTGTAAATGTGGACTCATTGGACTTGCAGAAGTTGTGTTCGCAAACGTTGGTGCTTCTAAAGAGGTTAATGTGTGTTAAATGCTAAAATAACTGAATGCAATTTAACAACAAAGCTAGTATAGAATGACCATAAAACGAATCAAAACAAAGTGGTGTTTTAATATTCATGCATTGTAAATAAAATGTAATACAGGTGACTGAATTACTAAATTACTGCATGCTTTTTTTTCCTCTGGAAGGTTTTGACTTGTTTTCTTAGGCAAGGACGATTCCTCCGAGCCATGGATTTCGCAAAAACCAGTAATACCTTAACGCGAACAGGCGAGTCCTGAAGTCTTGACTCTGGTTTGATTTAAACTGGGTCATGTCTCACACTTTTGTCCTCACATTCCTCGCTTTTCCCCACATCGTAGATTTCGTAGACGCTTTTCAAAAGCTGCCATTGACGAACGACATGCTCTCGTTTCTGGGCGATGAACGCACAGAAAATCATTTTTTGTCCGTTGACGAGGTACGTTTTGAAGACTAACCGTAGAGATATTCAGATTCACTGCATGACATTACCATTCATTCTTCCGTAGTTGTATCCTTTTTTTTTTATCTTTCCTCCTTGGTAGTTTCCAGTCAATCTACTCTTACACTGTTATTCTTTACTAATTCAATGAAAAAAACCTCTGACGGCAAGGTCAGTTGAAACTTCTGTGTGTACATGTGTATGCTTTGAAAGAATTTTAAAAATACGTTAAAAGCTCTAATTATTAAATAAACGTTCTTATGCTTTATCCGTTCCTTACTTTAGAACGAGTCCCTTACCCTCTCTATTACTCCTCAACCCCACTTGCCTTACACAGCTCCTCAAAACAATTTTTCATCAGGAAGATTATAATTCAAAAGTACAGCTTTACTAGTTTGATATGCATATCAGGTTTCCATCAGCCTTTCTGATTTTCATCCTTAGTTTGAAAAAAGCTACCAACCGGCTATTCTATGTTTTACACAAATAATTGTGCTTGCAATTTCAACTTACCGTGGTATAATCACATAAAAAGAAATGGAAAACGTTTTATCTCTTTCTCATAGATCGAGGATCTCTTGTCCCGTGTGCTTGTAAATAGTAGCTGCCGCCGTGTAGCCAAACGAATTTATGAGGAAATGAATTACTCTGGGAGACAAACGTAGAGGAAACAGGCTGCATCTAGCGAAAGAAATGAGCACTTGTACTTTGCAGTATGTTTTAAGACTAGTAAACTAATGAACATTACACCTCATTGAACATGAGCAACATTTCGGGGACATTTCCATGTCAACCGTGGTAAGATGGAACTCCTTGCAGCCTCTTTCATTTCTTTCTCGAGTCCTAAACCTTGAAGAGGAAAGACACAGACTGATGACAAGCCGGAATTTGTAGAAATTTTGACCTTTGAGGGAGATGACTCAATTGAGCGTGTTACAGTAAATTATCTAATTATAGCTAACTGAATTAAAGGTGAAAAATGCACTTATGAAAATATTTTTTTCTACTGATACCTCGACAGTTAGTTGGCTTGATAAAAGGTCGACTTCCTGTTATTTCAGAAATTAAATAACACAGAAGCTTAACTGGATGTGAATAATGATTTTCCTTTGACCTTTGGGCTTTATTCAGACAAAATATAATCGGAAACATATTTTGACAGAAAATGGCTTTACCAAATAAACATAGCATTATGCAGTTAATCTTCGACGCAGCGATTTTAACTATGTCTGTGTTACTGCTCCATATTACGGAGAACATTGGCTTCAGCATACACGACGACAGAACGCTGGACAAGTCGGCGCCCGCAACACACACCGCTGTGATTGTCCATCTTTGTACTTTAGGTGAGTAGCTTGTGCAGTTCCGTAAGGTTTGTACGGGGTTTTACACACTTTATACCTTATTTTTACTCTCTTGAATGGGGAATTCAGTTATTTTCATGACAATGGTTTTTTAATTTTGTTTAGAGAAGGTGCTCGATGTAATATAACGGAATAACGAACACTTAGACTTGTGAACTTGCATCGTAGATAGTCAGATATGTTTTCCAAAGCTTCCAGACGTTTGTAAAAGTTACTTTTGACTGGTTCTAATTGGAGATGTTGTTTTGAACTAAAAATTAAAAAAAAAGGATTAAGCAAATTTGTTTACTAAGCCACGTCGTTTATTCCGAACATTGCGTGACCTTTGATGCCGTTAAAATATCAGATAACTCATGACTAACTGTTTGTTTTATTGTCATCCAGTAGTTATTTGCATATTGCTTAATTCATGTAACGCTTTAAACCTCTTGTTCCTGACACGAATTTAAACATATCAATCTTTTTCTACTTACACTCGTAAATTCGGGATAAATAAACCAACAAGTGTTGTCTTCATATAAGGAATGCAAAACCGTGTTCAGTACTTGACGACAAGCCACTTTAGGATTGAGTCATTTCACTGTTATTTTCGTGTTGATTTAAATGTACAGTGGATAGGATAACCGTCCCATAATTTGCATCATGGTGTACGACTTCGACATTTTATGGTAAATAACACTTTAATAAGTCACTCTGGATCATTGTATTGTGTCTATTGCTCATATAATCGACTGATTGTTGTGGGTTTGAGTGGGTCGAATGGTTACATCTCAAGTCTTGGTGTTGCGTTACGTACTTTGATATCTTTATACATCGGAGACGGTCACATAAGCACCGAGGTTGGGCTAGGCTATTATTTAAACGGAAGGCTCGGCTTCAAAGTTTCTGTAAATGATGCGTTGATGACGACTTGACTTGTGTAAACTGAGAGAGAGAACCTAGACTGATCTTGTTGTTGCCGTTATTTGTGTCGTGACGTTAAGGACTGCGTACTTTCCAAATAACGGTAACGAACAAGACGGTGCATTGTACTTGAACAGTACAGACTATTGATCAAGACCCAACCGAGGCAACGTGAGTAGTGAGGTGTTTTAATCAAAGCGAAAACCTCGCGTGGGTCAGTCTTGGAAAGTATGGTCTGTGTCAGGTCTGGCAGACAGGTTGAAGTGTAGAGATCACACCAGTGTTAGTCTCTTTGTGCCGAGTTCTTCGATTAACACTAAGCCAGGATAAAATTTGATCGATGTTGTAATTTCTTTGGTAAAAAAGAAATTTTGTCGCTAATGTTCAGTGGTGTTTGAGGTTAGTCCACGTCAAAACTGGATCACGGTAAATAGAACTCAAAATTTAGGCTAAAACTGGATTATCGGGCTTTTAACAACCGGTTTCCCAGGTTTGGGGATAATTACGGGTATAGGACTAAGTAATGAATACTCTAGAAATATGTACTTCAGTATGGAAACGACAACCCGTTTAGCTAACGGCTGCGTTGGCCCAGTGGTCAATGAACAGTAGTAGATATAATTGATTCACTGTCATTTTTAACCCTTCAACAGGTAAAGGGAGACCTAGAGTGACTGGAAAGGTTTGTCCTGTTATCCCAGAAATGGAAACTAAGAAAACTGCCAAAGAAATTCTGGAGTCGCTGCGAAAGGAGCCTTTCTGTTTGGAGACAGACGAAAAACTAGCGAACCACCAGGTCGTTAAGGAGGCAAAAGCCGGGACACTTTCTCTCAAGGTCGTGGAACGATTCCTTTGCGAGCAGTATCACATCATAGCAGCTGACACCCGTTCTCTGGCGCACCTGGTAACCAGGTTTGATGGCAACCATGTCATCCGAGACTACTTCCAGTTCTTTTTAGACGGAGAGAGGTTGGGTTATGGAAAATTACTAACCATGGCAAAGGCCATGAAACTTTCAGAATCTGACCTTGAGAACTACGAGCCCCAAGCCCTTGCACAGGGATACCCGTCGTATCTATGTCGACTTGCGCATTACGGAGAAGCCCCACAAATCGCGGCAGCCATTGCAGTAAATTTCCCCGCGTTCGGTAAGATGTGTTCGAGTTTCGCAGACGCTTTGAAGGAGAACTACAACATGACAGAAGAAGACGTGGATTTTGTTCGATTCTTTGCTTCTGGTGACCTTGACGAGGAAGCTGTCAAAGTGATAGAGGCGTATAATGCAAATGATCAGGGCAAGCTAAATGAAGTTCACTACAAGGATATTAAGAGAGCCGTTCGTCTTCTCCAGTCTTATGAAGTTATGTTTTGGGACAGTGTATACGCTAGTTCCTGAACGTTTGTTGTTAACTGATTCAGAGAAAACTCTGATTTGCTGGAAATTTGATGAAATGTTTTAGAACAAAGTTATAATCTTATGAAACATCGACAAATACGCTCGTTTATGCGTGACTTAAGCGTTTCAACGACTTCATAGAGGAATGTCGTGTTGCTAATTAGCTATTGTTGAGCTTAGCAAGCATTCGATTGATCAATCAATCAGTTAGTCAATTATTGTCATATATTTCTTTAAAAAATAAAAAGCCGTTCAAAACTGCTGCCATCACACGTGATTATTTCTGTTGAACGCCGCTCGCAATTCATAGCTTTTAGAGGATTTTTGTGTCTTCTTTGACAACTTGCAATCATTTCTGGCGTTAAAACGAACATACCTCTCCATTACGAACACGTATGTGTGACTGAGAAAGCTCGTTTAACGAGCAAAAATAACTTTGGTAACGAACGCCCTCTCCTTCCCAGTATTCCTTTGGGCTGTGTTCTGCGATGATATTGTGAGATGTACCGTAATATTAAAGCTTACCTTTTTGCATTGTTGGCCATTTTATTACATAATGTTTACCCTACAAAATTTCAAAGCTTTTCGCCTTTCCAGTTTCATATTGGCCAAAAATGGACACAATTGTCTCGTGGACGTATGGCTGCTTGATTTTAACAGACTGATAAATTTCCTTAATCAATAAGAGGTTTGACGGAAGCAATATTAAAGTTTTGTTACGTTTTTCAGAGCTGGATTTAGGGCGTCCGATACAACTTTGTCTTTGACTAAGGCTTTGGTTGGAGATCTCATTCATTTCATTCACTTAACATTTGCACCTGCTTGATATGCACTTCCAATCAACAAGTCGACGACCCTCGGCCATATTACTCCCTGCTGATCATTAACGGCAAATGTAATATTGCTCGAAATACGAGCAAAAATAACCTCTCTTTGTTATCACAATTTTTCGCTGAGTCTTAGTTACGTGCTTTGATTGAAATATCTGGGGAAAACTACTTTTCCACTGTTTTAAAGAACTCTGCAACTCTACAGGATTTGGTCAAGACTTTGTGGTGTTAACTCTGTAACAGTCTACGAGCCGAACAGTTATCAAAATGTCTGTATGCAGACAGAGAAAAGACGCCTCTGCAACAATAGACCGCTGGATAGGTTGAGGATTTTGCGAACAAAAAACTGAATTACTACGGTTCGACCAAACCGAATTGTTGCTAAATAGCTCTGTGTTACATTTTGGCGAGTGATAACTTTCAGAAGGCCGGCAAAACTATATTTAGCTTGCACCGCTCAAAGCTGTTGGAATATCTTTCTAATGGTAAGTGTTTATGTTTCTTACAATCTAACACTATGAAATCCTATGTTTATAAAACTGGTTTATTTCAAGCGATCTGCGTTGAAATGCGTTTCTCACAGCTTCGATTCAGCTGACATACACATTCTAATAGTAGCCACAGATAAATGATTTTAAGTGACGAATGTAATCTGCCGATTCAAGAAGTTACAGAAACAAATGCGAGAAAAATAATTATGGCAAGTGTTTCACAATTTTCTGACCTTTATCTTTAGCTTTTTGTTTTAATAAGGTGGTGTGTTTTCTTTTAGCGGAGGCTTCTGTGTATTCACCACAGCATGGGGCTCCTCAAACTTCGTGTTCAAGGTATGCAAATGTACGCAAGTATTATGCAATAATATCAACACCCAATTAAGTATAAGGAGTTGGGGTCGCTATTATCGCAAATAATCTACGTTGGGAGAACTTGGAAATTTGTAGTAACATATTGCAGTATCTGAGATAACCGTATTCTTCAAAGCTTTTTTGTTGTTTTACCCGATGGCCTAAGTTACTTCACAGTACATCCGTGGAGCAAACCATGTATTTTAATTTGAAAAACACAACCTCGCGATACAAGATATCTTGATTGGGCTGCCTGTAATTAATTGTGGAAGTTATGGCAACGGAATACTTATCTAAAGTTGCAAAAATTAAAATCACATCTGGACTGTCTCTATTTTCGGAATATTCGGATCTTACAAAATTGAACTTACAGATTTTTATATCTCTACTATGATTTTCAATTTCGATTTCTTCATTTTGTGACATAGGATGAGGAAATATCGAGGTATAGTCGTTCGGTTAAAATATCATTTTTTTGTTTAAGGAGAGTTTCATTTAACCTATTTTCAGAGTTAGGTATTCTGGCAACTTTAAAGCAAAAGGCAAAAGCAGAGATTCGACTGTTAAAAGCAATACAAAATATTTTAGTTAGCGAGACGTTTTATACCGTTTGGGTAAAATGTTTGTATGGAAAAATGAGCTTGTTTTCTTTAACGTACTGAAAGTTTTGAAATTGGTTTTGAAAGCGGTTTTTGTCAATCTGTGGCTTGCGAAATCGAACTCAGTCTCCCGGGAAACCTTGCAGTTTCTCGTTTTTTTTGCACTTAATAGGAACTGAGCACCTTTAGTGTTCTTTGTCGAGAATTGTGTGTTCTTTTGAGTTTTTATTGAGGTAGCCCACCTCACCAAAAGACCATCAAAATATGTGAAGACAATACGACTTGACTGATGTAATGAACTCAGATCGGATTGCAAGAATGTGTAACTGTAGGTAGGAAACTATGACTATGATGTGCATGTTAACTTGGTTCAGGTTGATGTTAGATAGTTAACGATTGAAAGAACAGAAAAGCACTGCATTGCACAGTGAAATTTGTCGGTAGGAAACGTTGAAAAATTATAAACATTGAAGGAAAAAGCTCTCGTAGTATTTCGGGTTGCTTAAGTAGTTAACATTTCAGTTTGAGTAAAGAGACGCTTGTCCAAATTTGAGGGTGGTAAAGGGTATTTTCGTGACTCGTGATCGGCCCTTTTTTTCCCGTGAAATGTGAAATGGCTAATTTTTCCTCGTGAATCGTGATTTCCATAGTCGCCGTGAACCGTGATTTTCCAAAATGTTCTCTTTTATTTTCCGTGAAGCGTGAAATGCCAATGTTGTATTTTTCGTGAATTGTGAAAGGGCTGCTTTATTTTCCGTGAAACGTGATTTATACCCCCGCCCCCCCCCCCCCCTTTACCACCCTCAAATTTAGGATAACCTAATTCTTGTGGCATTATACTGAAATTTCATCATACTCCTTCCGAGTCATAATCTAAGACATAGGTTATGTTTTGAAGGACCCCATGCGCCGTCGATTCTCATTTAGTTATGAATTTTAATTTTAATCCCATTTTTTATATAACGTTAATTTCCTCTATGAGCTGTCCTAGGCGTATTTTAAGCTCCCTACAGAAATGATATATTAAATAATTGCTCGCATTTTTCGAAGCAAAACACATTTATCTTTAATTACGGATATTTTATTTTGACTTTTAGCAGGGACATAAAGTTAGAAAACAATTTTAGAATGACTAAACTAATGAATATTCTTATTCTGGTGAAAAATTCTTCTCTTCGCCTTTACTGCTTAACACTCTCTCGGTTTTTTCTATTATTATTTACTGGTGTTGGTGAACACTGAAACATGTTTGCATCACGGTATTGCTGTATTGTAGATATGATTCCTTATTGACCTACTCTTCAGTAAATTACCACTTTTAAATGACGGTAAGGTAAATCAAGAAGCTGTACATCAGAAGTATTAAGACGCTACGACATGGCTTACAAAACGATGACGCCGTGGAAATAACGAACAGCATTAACATCAAAGTGATTTATTCTAATCCTCCTCCATTTTAGATTAAAAACCTTTAACATCATTCAGTAACAATTATGTTCGTACCTTATTTTTTCAAAGGTGGCGTGTCGTTTACATTGTTTTCTCTCGGGGCTCTCCTCTGCGCAGTTCTAAAATGTCTCCATCTTTACAGTCATTGTACAGAGTAATTTTCATATAATTAATAGCTTTCATACAGTAAGTATTAAAACATTGGTGGTTATCCCGCTGATTTGTAAAAAATATCACAATGATGGAAAATATATATATATATATATATAGATATGAAATAAGAAGATTCGTCTGTTTTTCGCAAACATGCTAGTTGAGGACCTAATCAAACTCTAGGTCGGCTCATAAAATCACAATGTTATCATGAAAGGTTTTTTTCATTGAAGAAGACATAGATGATTGTTACATGAAATGCTTCTGAGAAAAAGCGTGGAGTGCGGCCTGTGTTCACGAAATGAGTTTTTTTTATCTACTGTTTATGTTTCCTGCTGCTATGTTGAGCTATTATTAGGATTAGAAAGTTTCTAATAGAAGTATTCTTAAAAAAAGAACAATTCGTGATTACTGCGGTAAGTGAATGACCTAAATTTCTTTTCCAAGTGTCAAAGCTGCAATTTTTCTTTATCATTATTTTTTTTTTGTTTTTCTTTTTGTACCGATTTTGTACTATTTTTTTCGGTTATTTCTAGTTTTGGCTATTTCGTGATCAGTCAGGTCAAATTAATGTAGCCTCCCTGTTGGTGGTGTAATCGGCATCTGATAGATGTACGTCTGAATTGCTAACACACTCCGTTATTCATATATTGATCGGTCTTCATGTGAAAAGAGGAGGATAATACAACACGGAGTGCGAATTCATCCATTTAAAGGTAAACTGACATGATACAAATAGCCCTCTATTACAGTATTTCTGTTGGTTTGCGGACGTAACATAAACTGTTTACTTATTTTCTCTTTCGAGCCTCTCGGGAGGCATTTTCCATTAACAAATGCCATATTTAAAAACGTTAACATACCGCAAACTTACTGTGCCCTGAATAAAAGGTAAAACATAAGGTAGAAGCGACAGTATTAATTTGCGATTATGTTTTAAAGCTCGAAGCTTGTGAGGCCGTGTACAAGAAACAAATCTTTTTTTTTTTTGTCATTATTTTTTGAGTCATTGACCTATTTGTTTTTGCATGTAGTTGAGGTAGAATCAAACGGTAAACAACAGTCAAGGCAGGACTTTGCGGGCGAAGCATTAGAAACCTTTATTATATGGCTAGCTTCGCGAGCGGGCAAGATGAATCAAATCCTGCGCTGTGACTGTATACCCGAGCGGGCAAGATGGAGCTATCTTTCCCGCTCGGGACTACCCGCCGTTTCCCGCAAGAACAATTTCCCCGAAAGCCGTATAATAAATCTTTTATTGGCCAAGCTTGTTTGGTCAAGATGGCTCGATATTGGTCTCGTTCTTTTTTTTGCGAGTTTATGGACCTCGACTCCGTCTGGGTCCATAAACACGCAAAAAAGAACTTGGCCAATATCCAGCCATCTTGACCTCACACTTGGTCAATAACCCATATGTATTGCCACAGTGGGCATGTCACAACCAGATACGTTTGTACCATCAACGTATTGTGCATGTAGAAACTAGAATTATCAATTTGTTCAAATTAAGCATGTTTTTCAGCTTGTTACGTCTTTTTCAATGGTTAACCTAACCTAAAATTCTGTTAGCGTTATTTTTCTAAGTTTATTTACAGCGTTCGGAATCACTAACTTCCCTTCTCGGTTTTGGCGTTTATGGATTTCTGGGCTTATGGATTCCCCTTTTTGTCAGTGCCACAAATTTTTGAGTATCGTGCCTAGTTTTTTGGTAATACTTGGGCTTTTTCATGTATTTATTTATTTCATTTAGTTGAATCACACAAAAGACAACGGTTTCTATGACCACGGAATCATATATATGTTGGCTTCCAGTGTCTGCTCTTATTGATAAACATGAGTGTACTGTGCAATCGTCTGAGGCGGTTGCTTTTTTCATGGATTTGGTGATGTTACAAATAAGTCCTGTTTTGCTTGTGGTGGACGATAATCGTTTTTCTGATGACCTGTCTCGACCTATAACCTTAAAAGGACGGAAGGAACCTTAAAAACTGTGACCTCACGTAAAAAGGCTTAAAACTTTAATTTTTACGGCGAATAAGTGTCTAATTTCTCTCGCGCTGATTGGCTCATTGTTATCATCAATAACAGTACAGACGGATAAAATTTTAATTTATGCGAGCTTTCAAGCTCAACTTTCAGCTCTCAAACTGTCAAATTTTTAACCAATGAGATTTTATGGACTTTTTTAAGCAGCCAATCAAAAAGTGAGAAAATTTATTGACAAAGTTCACGTCATTTTGAATAAAATTCACTTATCTTTGTTTATGGCAAGTTTACGGCGTTTTTTTTCCTCATTTATTCCCGGCATTTGACAAATTCGGGGTCTTGTTATTGTAAAAACAAATTGACGTCAGTTTTTAATGCGTCTGTCCTCTTATTGATGATAAATCAATGCGGGTTCGCCTGCGGCTCGTGGTTCCACAGCCACTTTGGCAATGTTATGACCCAATTTATCATCAATAAGAGGACAGACGCATAAGTAAACTGACGTCAATTTGTTAAATCGACGAACATGTAGGAACTAAGTTACATGTTTTGACAGGCGCTATTTTTCACTTGAGTCTGTTTAACATGCAAAGAAACTTATCCAGATGAGGATCATTTATTCCAGTGTTAGTCAGTGTTAGTACTAGTTAAGAAAAGTGAAACAATACAGTGTTTCTATATCAAAATGAGTTCCTTTCATTTGACCGATTTGCCAATGTTGCCTAATTGCTCGCCACGCAACCACTAGCTAAGGTTTGGTTGAACTTTTTGCAAAAGCATAGTTTTTCCTAATGCCAAAAAAATACCTTTTTTTCTTTTGCTCGTGTGCTACATGCATGTCTCCATTTTTTGACGTTCCTAATGAGCCACCAATGTTTATTTTAAGAGTATCCGTAGCGACGAAAGGTAGGTGATAACCAAACGAAATTAAAAATTCTTGTATGAGAACATTCATGTGACTATCTGGTGTGAAATATTAAATTAAGAATGACATTGTTCATTTGGAATACTTCATTGAATACCGAGTCTCTCGTGTATTCTTTTTTTAATCCTGGCGATAAAATCTGCAGTGGTTTGTTAGAAAAACATCGACCAAGAAAAGATTGGTCAATTGAGAGACAACTTTGTTGTACTTCAGAAGGTCTCTCAATGCTTCATTTGTCTAACAATGGAGGTTTTGTTACTGGTGTTTGTTTTAGCTTGGAAGGGACAAGTAACGATTGTAGAATGCCGCGATCAATTTTATTGGAAGATTTGAATAAAAGAATAATTACAGGAAATGGATAAAACCTCATTCCATCCACTGACAATGTATCTTGTATCGCTTTTAATATTCGTTGTAACCACTACTATTTTTGTGAAATAAGCCTTTGTGATGCTTACACAACGTATTTAACGTATTGCGCATGCAAGAAAAAAAGATAAGATTCTCTTGTTAGCTTTTGTCACTGGGTGGTCGAACCAAAACATCGGAAACACTCATGCATGAATACAGGAGCTTTCGAATTATAAACCAACACAGTTTTTTAATTTTGGCAGTGGTGAGATAAAGAGCTTTCTCAATGAAGGTTATTAAAAAGACAACATCAATTGCCTGTTTGCTTTGAGCTTAATACAATGTTAATAATGCGGGAAAGCTATCTAAAACCAACAAAGTTAACCTCGTTTAAAACTTTCATTATTCTGTTCACCAGAAATGGTATTAAATTTGTTTCTCTTGTTAAAGGGAACTTTTTTTCTGATCGTCAGGATTCGCTGCTTTAGCTCTTTGTCTTTCTATAGTCATCGAAATGCTAAGCCCTTAGGATGATGAGTTTACATTGCGATACAGCAGGTTAAAGCACCTTTAATTAAAGTGCAAAAGGCATGAAAATCTCTTGGTTTTTTTGCTTTCTTAGTTTAATTCCTCTAAGACACTGCGACGGTCTTTATGAAGATATGTAATCCAGGCCTCATTTCCATAAGGAAGTGATAAAACTGTTAGCCAATTGCCCACGCAAGTGGTTCAGCAATAATTAAAACTCTTGAAATCATCTCACTTTTTCAGAGGCTACTATGCTATCACCGGCTGATTAGTCGGAAGATTGAAGTCAGATTTCTGTAAGAGCGACTTTAGTTGTGGACACACAATCGAACACAAAGCAAATAGTTCAAAATATTTGAAATTTGTGGGCTTAACAGAAGCTTGTGGTTCCCTGTCGTGGAATCACTTTATGGAGTGCAGCGTGAACTCTGCCTGATTCGTAAAAGGTTAGTGAAACTTTTAGATTATTTATTTCAATCGTAGATTTCCCTTCGCTAATGCCTCTAGCTTGTAGATATTACGGAATTAGAGGTCAGCTGAGGAGTAGGTTTTACCACGAGCAGATTTTAACAAAATATTTCTCACCAAGTTATTTATAATATTTTGCGTCAGCAAATTAAATTTGCGAACATCAAGTTCGTTCTCCCGTAAATTTTCTATGCTTATGGCACGAGAGGTTTTCATGTTATTTATTTTGCCATGTGTTGGACTTTTTAAGATATGTACGGGTTGTAAAGTGGTCTGTGATAAAAGTTCACTGTAATCGTGGTATGGTTTATTCATTATTATTTTTCTAGGAAATAAAAATCTCACACTAAACTAACCCAAAATTCAAAGTTAAAGTTTATTTGAAAGCGTACTTCTATAATCAAAATAATAATAATAATAAAAAAAACGGTTCAGTGTTTTTTCTCCTTCATTGTGGTGGTTGAAGGTTTTTAATTTTACCTTCTCTTGTTTGTATTACATTATTCATACAGAATATATAACGAATGAAATGCAATGGTACTAATATATATTTGTGGATTTTATCAAAAAAGCTTTCCAATTTCAGCTTTGAAATTGTGAACCAAAGAAATGTAGCGATGCAGTATTGCTTTTATACCACTGGAAAATGTTGTTTTTCTCTTTAGTGGAAAAAGGAAAGGAGCGGCATCTCACAAAAATCTATATCAGTACCTAATTGATTATCACCACTCCTTTTAAATTTGGCCAAAAAAATGTCGCTTTATTTCTAAATAATTTTCTTCGTCTTTGATGCTATGGTTAGAAAAAAAGTATTTGCCATCGTGATATATGTTGCTGCCTCTCTTTCACTTAAGTTGTCATGCCTTCGCGTATAAGGACGTTTTCACTTTTTACCATCTTTCACTTCATATCTTTTCTAATTGAACTTAAATTTGCATATGCTGTGTCTTGAAATAAATTTGTTTTGGAAATTTTAAAAGCGATAGCACTCAGGCCAAAGTTTGCAGTATGAGGTGTTGCTGTATTAATTAGTAACCGCTGTTTGGAGATTAGTAATTAATACCCATCACTTTGAATGCAGACAGAAACTCTAAATATTTTTTGGCGAACACGTCGGTTCACAACTCGATACGGAAATGTAACCATATGCCCGGTAATGAACTTAACCCCTGCTTTTGTGATGTGACTCTTAAAATTCTCAATTTCTCAATTCTTTAGGGGCTTTAGACGTCACGGATAATTTTGGCTTCTTTAGCGTTGTTTTGAGTGTTTTTCCTCGCTTATAATTTTATGTAACACCGCGAGAAGCTATTGTAAGAGTAATCCGAAATCTCTATTTAAAATTTTCAGGCAGTCAGGTTTTGTTATGTCAAGATTTGTACGTGAGGTACCCCACAGACCTTTTATAAAATAAGACGCTTCTTGAGCTGGAAAATATTGATTTGATTAAAACGACCTCACTATTTTATAGCAGCAGGACTCCAGCAGAGTAGTTTAATTTTAACATCAAATTTGGAATGTTATATTACAATCTCCTTTAGAACTCTCTGGTGTCAATTTATTCCCCACGCATTCGCTTTTGCCAGAATTTTGTCCTCAGGATATCTACTTGTTTAAGATGTTTTGAAACTATTTTTACTTAGGAACATATATTATTTATGTCATACAAGGCGATATCATTTACATCTGCGTTTTTGTTTATCTCTTTCGCATATATTTATCAAAACTTAAGTTTTGTCCCGCAAACTTATATAAAGATACGATAAATTGTTAGGGACTTTGGTATTTAGTTACCGTGCAGAATATGAGGGAAATACGTTGAATGTCGAACAAGAAATTTCTTGTTTAATTTAAATTTACATAGGTTGCAAGGATTGCTAATGTTGCCAATGTTGAATCTATCATTTGAGAGATTTTACCCAGTCTCCTATCATAGCTAAGTTCTAAATTATGTATGCTGTTTATTTTTATTCGTGTTGTACTGTCTGAATATTTGAAATGTGTGATGTAAACAGTGACTTCAGCAAGGGTCTGCCAGTGGTAATGTCCCATGTAAATGATCTGTTATTCTTTTCACATGGACGCCGGTAGTTTGCTCATGCAAAATTGATTAGGTTGACAAAGAGCTTTTCGCCAGGAATTTCAGGCTGACGAAGTAAATTTGAATCCCCCCTACGGCGAAAAAAACATAGGCAATCTAAACCTCTTCCCAGGGAGATCTGCACGTCATTCTGTGTGTCTAAATAGCCCTTTAAATGGACGAGAATGGCTAGGTCTAGTGTTTGTGATCTCAGAAGCCATCAAAATCGGCAAGGTCGCGGTAAGCAATTGTTTTTCCTTTTTTTTTTTGAAACAAATTCTTTTTTTTTTTGGCATTTATCTAGTTTGGCATGCATGAGCTAACGTTTTGAAGTCTCCATGGGAAGGCTTGTCTCGAGATTTCACTAATAGCTTTCAGATGTCTCTGTAGCCGTCTGAAAGCGTTTTGTTGTTTCTTCTCTCATTGTCCACAGTGATGTTTTTGGGGTAAAACTGGAATGAACAGCAGTATTTTATTTGTTTTTTTCTTTGTAGACTCGCACGATTTAATTGTACGACTTAAAAATCATTTTGTGCTCGTTATAGGAATCGAACGATGTTTTGAAACAGGATTCCGATGGTGCTAAGGGAGTTTCTTAAAAATTTCCTACTCATCACAAGATTCAGTTTCGTTCTCGAAACAGGGAAGTGTTCCGATCGTAAGCGTCACGCACTTCCTTGCCATTCAGTTATCTAAGCAGAATTGCAACCGAATCTGTTCAATGGCACTCAACGTCAACAAAAATGTTGTTCATTAATTAAGACAGCAGACAGGAAAAAGGTTTTGACAATTCCGAATTTACAAGGAATGTATCGCAGGAAAAGTCTTCGTTTAAGGTTCTTTACTCTCTTTTTTTATTTATTTCATTCTTTTCCAAGTTTCTTTATAATATTTCTTCTGTTGTGTTGAGTTATTTTTTTTTCTTAAGAGGAAAGATCGCTGCCACACCTTAGTTAAAAAGAAAGAATATTAAGGTTTAATTTAAATTTAGGTAGAAACGCACAACTTTAACTCCTACTTTTAAAGTTTAAAGGTAAATATTATTCAGAAAGTCCTTTAAAACAAAACCTTTCTTTCGATATTCTTTAAAATATGTTCTTATACATTACATGAAGGTTTACCTTATTTAGCGCCACGTGTATATTTGCTTACTTTATACTTTCAAATTCTCTTCTTCATTAGTACAATTCATTCATGTGCAAATTTTTGACATGGAACATCAAAGGAACTTTGAATTTTCCATAACAAAGATGTTTATACGAAAGGAATTCTGTTGCAGACCGTCAAAGCTCCAAACATTATTACGTTTTACGTTACAAATCCAAGAGCTTACTACTTTGTGAAATCCCTGTTGACTCGAATGTCACTTCTGTTTCACTTTATATGGTCTTCTTTCAGTGCAGTAAAGCTAAGTCACCGGTATCGCTAAGGCTACGAGAATGTTAAACAAAAATGACGGACTACAAACTGCGCTGATGTTGATGGTCGTTCTTGTTTGTTCATGTGAACAGTTCTCTGCAAACTTTTCCAGGTAAGTAATGTTTGTAACTCGTACGTTACCCTTACAATCTGCCTGGGTACTGCAGATTTCACGTTGCAAAAGAACCCAGTGTTTAAATGTATTTTTATTATAGTTAACGCTTTCCAGTTTGAGAAAAACTTGACGTTACAGATTACCCGATTGTGGTTCCTAAGCTGCTGGTAGAACGCTACGTTGTTGTATTTTTAGGTGGGTTCAGAATCTAGATTTAACAAGACATAGAAACTCAGCCGGGTCAAAGATTGATTATGCTATTGCGAAGACATGTCGCTATGGAATCTATTGTCTCAGTGAATTGTGACCACCTCGCGGTATTCATTACCAAAATTAACACCACAGAAACATTTCACAGGTTTGACGAATGTTGAAATTACTTATTTTCCACAAAAAGGAAAAATGTGACGACGAACCTGTTTGGAGAAGACGTATTTAAAAGGCCCAAAAGATGTCGTGGCCGGCAAATCCTGCAATCACGGGAGTTTGTTGTGCGTTTAAATCAATTAAGCTGCTCTTCACAGAACCAAAGTGAAACTTCCCTTTTATCGCAGTTCCCAGTAAAAAGGGTGTTCTGAAGTTAGAAATCTTAAAGACAATTTAATTCTTTGGCAGTCTGTTTGTATAGAAGCCTTCTTAAGGGCCAATATTTTTATTTTCAATTGCATGCAGTCAGTATTTGTTGAAAAACAGTTATGTTCGACGCATTGTGTTTTCAATAATTCGCAACCAATTTACAGCTTAAGATGTTTCATATGCATGGCTGCTTTTATTGTTTTCTTTTTGTTAATTGTCTGTGTAGTAAAGATAATGACAAGGATCGCTTTCATCTGTCTACCTACAGTGGTAAATATAAATTGGTAGCGAATGAACTCGATCTTGTGAGGGACATATTTGCACGGTAAACTATTGTCCATGTTTTCACGTGTATCGGTTTCTGAAGATGGCCTCAAGCTGGAACTGCGTAGATGTAACTTTCCAAGCTAGAAATGTCTCCTTGTCAAATGCCTGTGTGGTTCTTGTAATGTTGGTTTCGAGGATTTGGTTTCATATCTACATGTAGGTCACAAGTTGACATTTGTTTGAATACCTCTTACCGGTCATCTTACTGACGCCCCGTGCACACTGAGCCGGAGGAATTTGAAAACGGAGTTTTAACCCTGAAAAAGAATCAATTGTTTTCCATCCATACTCAGGCGCCGGGCGATTTAAAAAACCCCAAAAAATTACCGGTCATTTTGGATTTGTGTTTGAGGAAAACTAGTTAACGGAATATACATGATTATTGTGACTCCATCAGTTTGGAATAGCTCTGTTTTTAACATGTTTTCCGTCCACACGAAAACAAAAAGCCGGCGTTTTCAAATTCCACCGGTTTAAAGAGCGTTTTCGAAAAGCTCCGTTTTCGTGACGGATTAGTGTGGACGGTTAGGCCTTACCGCAGAAATAAAGCTACGTTTTCAAATTTCTCCGGTGTGGTGTGGGTGGGGCCTAAGTGTGTTCACAGTCTTTAGAATTAAAAAGTTAAAAACATGAAAGAGCGGAATTGTTATTTTTCATTGTTAGGTCTTTTCGCACCTGAAATTAACGCTCTGCAGTTACCAAGCATTTCGTCGACATAGTTTTGTTTTTCAACGTGTTAGAAACGAGAGGCAATCCTCAATAATGGCTAGGAATTTTAAATTTATCTCAATTACATCAATTTCACAAATGCGAAGACTTGTCAAAACTTGAATTAATGAAACGTGAGCTGATTTAATTCTGAAGGAATTTAAATGTTTCTGATGTGTGGTTATCAGCAAGGGCGGTTTAATCTCCTTGACTATTTTGAAGTAAATTAACAAACTGAGCTCACAGAACAAAGGTTGTGGGTGGGTTCCGCGTAACCACCCTCGTTTATTAGGTTTTGCTTCCAAGCAAAGTAAAAGTCTGGAACACGAGAACATTCAGATAGAGTGAGTGATAGAAGCAATCACTTTTCGTAATATTCTGTCTGTCATTGATGAAAAGAAGTTCTCTTGTGAACGAAGAAAGGTAAGAATCCGCCGCCGGTTTGAATCCTGCTGTAGGTTATAGCTGAATCTTGCTCCAGGGTATAGAGCGTTTTCAGGTGACGTCACGGCAGCCATATTGGTGTTCCAAAACAATGAAACGGCGGCCATGTTGGTGTACCAAACCAATCCTGTGGGAGTTAAACTCTTTTCTTATGTAAAAACTTTCTTTTATTCCAACAAATCTGCATGGGTGCCAGCCTAGTTAGTGAAAACGATCTATAACTGGAAGCAGGAATGACATCTAAAGCTTTGTTTTATCCTTGGCGAACAATCGCGTTATCTTACTGTTGTATCTTCTAGTCACAACAGGTCGTTCAAGGCTTACGAAAACTCCACCTGGATAGTGGAAACCCTTTTGAAAGACTACGACAAAAGAATCAGACCTGGTGTGAAGGGTGAGTAATTTAGTACCAAGACAAGTTGTCATCTAAGGTCTGAATAGCGTACCTGTCAATCGAAGCTTAGTCATAATGCATACAGGAAGAGGAAGAGAGTGTAACTCCAGTTAGTATTTTAAGGAGCTACGTCACGGTTTGCGCAATCCGTGTCAATCTTCTCCATCTTCAACCATCCTTGTTCCTTTATGGTTTGTTATTTTCTCTTTGGGATTTTTCTATCTTGGTGAACAGCTATTTTCAGATTTTGTTCAATTTAAAGGTAATTTTGCACTTGATCAAAATACCGTGACTGAGCTCCTTTAAGTGTTATTTTGTAACTTTCCTGCCCCATCAAGAGTTGTCCGTACTTCACAAACTTTTAAAATTGGGTCATTCCTAAAGCTATTATCATGTAAACGATGGCTTCTGCAGGCCTGCAAAGATATAAGAAACCTAATCTCAATCCGTCTTTCTCGAACATTCAAATGCGCTTTGTTAACCTTACACAACACAGTCACAACTTAGTAAATCAAACACATCTTTCTTATTTAGGTTCTCCAGCCGAAGTGCGAGTTGACATGTACGTTGCCAATATCTGGGCCATGGAAGAAGTTAAAATGGTAAGAGTTACTCTCTACATACTTAATTAAACACAATGATTAGCGATGTTGTAGCTTTACCAAGGCAATATTAGTAGCAGTTTTTTAGTGAGGAGCTCACTCCAAGAGTTCGTTTGCCCCTGAATTCATATTTGCAGTCGAAATAGAATGGGGTACAGTTTGGTGTGAAGACTGCAATTTCCTCTTTCATGTTCATGCCAAATCCGTTACGACACTACAAACCCAAAACAAAACAAAACAAAACAAAACAAAGCAAAACAAAACGTTAACCAAAGCTAAACAGTCGTGTTCTGTATGCTGATTGTTTAAAGGACTTCACAATTGATATTTATCTGCGCCAGTACTGGAGGGATGAACGCTTAGCTTTTGCTGGTCTGACCTCTGATCCAGTCCTGACACTGAGTAGCAACATTAACAAACAGATATGGATACCAAGCACTTACTTCTTAAAGACCAAGAAAGCGTATTTCCATGACGTGACCACGGAGAATTATCTGCTACAGATTCGGCCTAATGGAAGCATCTTCTACAGTGTGCGGTGAGTCAAGAAGGCTGGCAATAGTTTACAGCACTTTTCTAACAGCTCTACTTTGAAGGATGAATCGTACCACAAGTGATGCTGCAATAATTGTATCACACAAATGCCCAATCGTTAATATTGCTTAACAAGGTGCGGCCATCCTTTTTATATAACAGGTTACCATAGAAACAATACAACCTGTTGAAAACACCCTTAATTTGAGCTTTAAGTGCTTATAACTCAAAATCGAGCTCGTTGACCCCATTTTTTGTTATTGAACTGTAGTAAACATGATAAGGTGCAACTTTTTACAACGTTTAAAAAACATCTGCGAAGAGAGTTCAGTGCCACGCTGCACAGTAAAAGAATGGATCAGGAACTTTCGTAGATGCAGCAACTTGCCAAGTCTCGGAATTGCTAGTTACAATTAATTTTTTTCTTTTTTTTTCAGACTCACAATAACTACTTCATGTACGCTGGATTTGCGTAGATTCCCTCATGACACCCAGATATGTTCATTAGCCCTAGAGAGTTGTAAGTATTATCACAAAACTGTGTCATTTTCTATCAAAAAGTGAGATATCCATCATTTTTTTGAAAATTTGTTCAACTCTGACGAAAATACATATAATTATCAATGGGGAATTCGGCACATTTGTTTAACTTTTGCAATCCCGCTATTCAAATTCTTTACTTCCAGACACTTTCTTTGCGATTCTCAGTAGATTAATATTCACCACTCACTTTAGATGGATATCAAACAACAGATGTGTGGTACGCGTGGAACCCCAGAGACGACAACACCTCAGCCATTTATGTCAACAATGAAGTGGAGCTTCCTCAGTTTGAGTTGGCCAGTGTGGAGAAAACATCAGCAATAAACAAATACAATATAGGTAATTATACCAACAACGGTGACATTACAGAGTACCAATATCTTGTATTATTATTCTTTCGCTGTGGTGTGGAATGCAACTCCATTCTAGGGCCACAGTCGTGCGTTTGATATCAGGTCTGCCTGGACGTGATGAGCAGGTGGTCTCGCTGAGACATCGTCGGTTTTCAGGGTTTCAATTCATAAAGCCACTCATGGGAATATTGGTCCCGGCCATTTCTGGGAAAACACCTTGCGTTCAAAGGCATCTTGTATGAAAAGCTAATTTAGTAAGGAATTTAGGTTTACAGAGGCAATCCTTCTAATCTTATTCATTTATTCTCTTCTGTGACAAACAGAGACTGTAAGTTTTTTTTGTCGCCCTAGGTAACCACTCTTCCTTGATAGCCATTTTCAAGATGAAGCGCCGTATTGGCTACTTTTTGATTGACACTTACGTGCCATCCACCATCATCGTCATCATTAGCTGGATATCGTTCTGGATTAACCCGGATACTGCGCCTGCGCGCGTAGCTTTGGGAATCACGACTGTTCTTACGATGACGACACTCATTTCCAGTGCACGTGCGTCACTCCCGAAAGTGAGCTACGTGAAAGCAATAGACTGGTATCTACTCCTGTGCCTCATCTTTGTTTTTGGGTCCATTTTGGAGTACACGTTTATAGCTTTTATGATCAACGTTAGGAATAAAAACAAGAAAAAGGCTTTAACGAACGGCGAATTGTGCTCGAAGGTGAGAACGTTTTATTTCTTTCAGTGATATTGAAGACTGCAGCCTTTTCAGGTTTCTTTGCAGTTGCTCAAATAAAGCGAGCCATGCATTGTTGCTGTTTTCTTCATACCATCCACAGTTCGCACTTACCTCTAGACACATCATTTTATAAAAGTCGTTTGTCAATATGAGGCTATGATTTACTTGCTGGATGAATAAGTGAGATTTTAAATGATCAAAATAACACTACAGTAAGAAATATTGTTTAGTAATAACAAATTCGTTGAATGTACATGAAAAAATATACCACGCGTAATAGGAGCAGTGAAGAGAGTAGCAATTATGAAATTCATTTTGATAGTAGGTAAGATCATTTCATCGAGTTACGCTTTTTTTTATAATTGCGTGTACTATTTTTACCTAAGGAAAGGGACGAAACAAGAGAACTGCTGTCCATGTTTGGTCCAAAGTGTTCTCCTCGACGGGGAGCCGCCCTGAAGCGAGTGTACAGTCATGCTGAAACAGACTCACTTGGCGCAGACACGAAAACGTTTCCGGAAAAATCCGAGAATACGAAATGGTACATGATTGGTGATCCGCTCATTATTGACAGGTGCTCTCGAATTGGGTTTCCTCTCACGTTTTTCGCATTTAATTGCATTTACTGGCTAGTTCATAGCAAAAGTTAAAGTATGGCGTGGCATTAAAGAAAGAAAGTTTTTTAAGAATCGTGTCAATGGCATCGGAGACATCGAAGACTGGACTAAAAGAAAACTGAGGCGGATTTGAAATAGGAACAATGGTTGTATCAATTATTTTTTACACTGTGATTCAATTATTTTCTACACTGTGATGCTGGCCATTCAGTGATTTGTACTGTTAAAAAGAGTATTGTTTGACTATTGTTGCTAAGGTTGGTTTGCCGTCGTATCGTCCTTTGGAAGATGTTCAGGATTAAAGATTTAATCATAGAACTATGAAAGAAAAACTTCTTGAGAAAGACGCATAGCCTTTAGAGTAAATTAAAAAAAAAAAAAAAACATATTCGGATGGCGGTTTATATGTAAGTTAACTTTTAGGATACTTAATAAATGTAGAAAAAGTACGTTTTTTTGTGGCTTGAATTAGTCAACCAAACCAGGAGGAAACCCTAATAATTGTGCAGTACTTTTTTGTGCCACTGTTTTTCTTTATTTTGTAGACGTCGGTAATAAAAGACATGACTGCCTAGTGTGTAACCATTCAAATGAAACCATTTAAGTTTTTGTGTTGTTTTACTGTGGCTCTGCCTTTAGAAATGTTTGTTTTTAAAATTGTCCTAAAAATCGTCAACTTTTATGAAACGTTGTCAGCTTTTTACTTAAATCAAGTATTAATTTAAGAAATGGTTATTATTAACTGCGTGTTTTTTGTACATCCATATCTCTTACATTAGCAACATTGTACATCCCATTTCTGTTTATGCATAGTTATGTACTTAAGATATCCTAGCAAAGTGGAATTACATTTGCTTTCTTTGCTAACATCTCGATGTTGTATACCGCATACCATCGAATAATTTGTATGAGATCTTATCATTACAAAATATTAATTATATTAACAATAAAGTTATATAGCAGAACGTATTTCATTGACAATAGTTCCTCTTGATCGTATGTTAAAATTTAAAGAGTCCAAACCTGTTTGTCAACAGTTCGACAGTTTAATTTTATTACTTTATATGATTATACTTCTAAACCATAATCGAGAAAGCGATAAAAGTAATTGTAAAAATTCTGTTTACAATTTCGGTCGTTGAATTTTGATACAGCTAGAAAGAATTTTAGCAATTGAAAATTAAAAAGTAATCTCATTTTCGTTTTGTGTTTCAAGTTTGGAAATTGACACAAAAAAGTAGATTTCCTAAAGGTATCAGAAATCTTAACTAGAACTTATTATCTGAATTAATCATACCCGTAGTTATTTTGTTTTGGTATTATGTGGTTAAAGTATACAGGTTACTTGATTCAAAAGTTTTATTTTGTTAATATTAAATGAAGCTCTAAGCTATGAACATAACAAAAATAGTTATTATATACAGGTGTATAAAGTCTGTTCAGGAATACTGATCACTATTTATTTAGCTATAACGATTAAGGAGTTTTCCTTGGAATAAAGGTTGATATAAACATCTTTTGGAAACCTTCTCTGATTGGTCTTGTGTTTAATGTTTCTGACTACGTATAATCAATGGCTATTCTAGAAGTCGCCATGTTGCGAAAAAATATCAAGGACAAAGTACCTCTCACTTGGCTGCGTGTATTATCAGCCACAAAAGCCGTGTTTATTTGCACTTTACTCCTTATTTTCCATTGAGTATACCCAATTCTACAACTGTATTCATTCACTAGTGCATTGATAGTTTTATAAAACACATAAACGGAAGGACAAAAAAAAAAAAACAATCTGAGTCTGGAGACTGTAGTAACCCGAACGTTTTCTAGTCAGTCGTCAGTTATTATAATGTTCTATAGATAGTAAAGAGAATACAGAACTGTTAAGAAAAGAAATGTGTACATGGTATAATAGAATGGAGAAAATGAGAACAAGTTTTAAGAATGCAGTTGAGACAGTAAATATAAAGAAAGAAAGAAACTCGCACCAAAAAGGATTTTTAAATACAAACTGAAACAGTTTTTAGTTCACCATTTTTAACCTTAGTTAGCGGTAGATTTTTAATCCTAGTTCTAGTTTTAAAGCTAAGTTTTAGTATTACGTTTTTAGTTTTTATTACTTTTGTATTTTAGACACTTAATGTATATTTTAGACTTTTATTTTTTAGAGGACCCTCCTACAAACCACCTCTAGGTGATTGGAGGCCTCCTCTTAAAATATTAGTTTATTATTTATTTTGTTATTATTATTATTATTATTATTATTATTGTTATTATTGTTATTAGAGCGGTGTTCAATTGAGTGTCGAAAGTAATTAGACAATTACTTTGGTTTTGGTTTTGGTTTTACTATGGTTTGAGATTGGCTGAGTAGTCTACTTGGTAAGTAATTGGTTTGGTTTGGTTTTACGACACTCAATTGAAAACGGCTCTATTATTATTATTATGACTACTATGATTATTATGATTATTATGATTATTATGATTATTATGAGTATTATGATTATTATTATTATTAGAGCGGTTTTCAATCGAGTGTCGTAAAACCAAAACCAAACCAATTACTTACCAATTAGACTACTCAGCCAATCTCAAACCGTAGTAAAACCAAAACGAAAACCAAAGTAATTGTCTAATTACTTTCGACACTCAATTGATAACCGCTCTATTATTATCATTATTATTATTATTGTTATTACTATTATTATTATTATTATTATTATTATTATTATTATAATGCGATAAGGCAAGTGGGGATATTGTCTCAGAGAATAGTCACTGTGTAAGGTATTGTTTGTTTTCCAGAATTGGTAGGCTCTTTTGATATGTATAGATTTTGTCTACATGCATATCTGATAATGTATACTTGTACTGACGTATTGAAGACGTAACATGGCGACATAACATAAACCATGGAGAAATCGAGCTCAAGTACATGAAGAAAGCAAGCATGCAAAAGAAATATACCTTAAAAGCCGATTGTAAGTCCTCCTGTAAGGGTTTTGGGTGGGCTTATAATTACGGAGGCTTATATCGAGAGAATGGATGAGGTTATAAGTGGTATAATGAGCTGACAAAAAGACTGATGATGGACATATATTTAAGCTATAGCTAGTATACCTTGCGAAACACTCCGAAAACATTGGTTGTAAACAGGTTTTTATTTACTGATGAGACGATAAATCTGTTCTTTTTTCCAGAAAATGTTGTCACTTTAAATTCTAGCGAAACCTGCAAATATTTATCAGCCATATTACAGATAGCTGAAAGATTCTTTAAGTTTTTTGTACAATAGCAGTCAGGTTCTGTGTGAGTGGTTTTGAGAAAAAATTGAACAAATATTGTAAATTAATTTCAAAAAAGAAATTGATTTACCATTAAATACCACTCATGTCTAACAAGGTCAGAACCAGAGACGGACCGTCGTAAAATCTCAGCATTTCTCTGTATTTGATAATCATCTGGTGTTAAAAGATAGAAGATCTCTTTCACTGATAATTGAACTTCAGTTCTTCGAACCTCAAGCCACCAGGGCTCATTTTATCTTGTTTCACGTAGTGTGAAAACGAAGTACCGTCGGCATTATATTCGCAGGCTACTTAACAGTTGTGTTTATTATTGATTGGATATTAGATATCAATATAAAATAATCTCATCTTTAAATAATTCTCTTTAAACTTATTCATAAATTCTCATTTTTTTTGTATTAAAAGCTTTCTCAAAGGGATCTCTGTCAGTATTTATCATACCTATTCGTCTCTCACATGCATTTTAGTGATTCCGTACTGCAGTTCCCGAAGAAACGAAATAATATTCAGGTCAGCCATATCGAGGCAATTTGGTGAAAGTACTTTTTCTCTTTCATTTCCCAAAGTTGGTTAACATCTTATCACACAGCCATTGTCAACACATTGTCAAGTAGCAAGTGAGACGAATAAAGATCCACTCTGGAAACCAAGAAACACTCTGACAGTCACGTGATTTAGTTCAGTGGTCACGTTGGCGGTGTTCTCTTCGTGTTTAATTTGAGCTTTGATCACAGCATTTCGGCAAAAGGCAAATCTCAAACTATATTTCTTGAGGTTAGCAGGAAAGCAACAAACCGGAATCGAGAGATCTCTAACTAATTATAACAGCTTGGCAATGAAAGAGTCGAGTGACTGGGGTCCTTGTGACGCATTGTTCACCATGCATGCCCCAGGTCTCTAGGCTTGCTATCATCCCTCTTGGTCGATGCAGACCGAGTTCACTGTGAAGACGTGGGAGATTGAAACAACGCCTCCGCCTCAGCGTCCGCATGCTCAGAATATTACTTTATCTGGCGCATAAACAATCCAGTATATAGAGTTCAACACGGCGAAGGTGACAGGGAAGTAAATCCTGGCGTATTTGTCCACAGTATACGCAGGCTCTGACGTCATAAAGGCAGTTTCATAAGGGTCCCAGAAGTAGTGATGGTGCTTCTTTGGAGGCTGAGAATCACATTCTTCCAAGTCATCTGTTTCCTGTGTGAATGTGAAAAAAGGAACATAAAATAAAATTTAGACATTAGATGTACATACGCGAAAAGTAGATGTACTGTTTCACTGGATCACCTAACTGTTGGCGAATCTGTCCTGTGCATCAGAATCGTGAATTTCTTTCAGTTGAAACATGTCTAGTTTTATCCTATATGCCTTGACATCCTACGAACAAAAGAGGTCGTGCGCTGGAGTTCGAAGCCGTGAAAGGCATTTTAAACCTGACAACGGGGTTTTAAGGAAAAGGGATAGATTACATAATAATAAAAAAGTATTGTAAACTTTTAAAATTACTACAGTCATTTTTAATATGCAAGGCAAAGGACGCTTTGAAAACAGACGTTTTTCGCTTCCTGTTAAAAACTGCACGTGGTACAACCTCTCTTGTGTGCAACTAAACACTTGTCAGTTTATTTTGTAGCGATTTTTGCTTTAAATTATCGCACAGCCTGGTAGAAAATGTCTTCTGAGTGCACTGAAGACGACACAACATTTCCTGCATTCCTTATGCCCCTTACCTTTTGTGGAGGTCGGCGAGAAAATCTAAATTTAGGATTTTTTTTATTCAGTTGCCCTCGAGGAAAAAATGGATTCTTGCTGTCTCTGAAAAGAAAGACGAATGTTAATGCTCATCATTATCGAAAAATAACACGTCGTTACATAAAAATTTCATGAAATCAAAATTCCTTTTCTTGAAAGAACTGTTGGGTTTAATTTTACACTTTTTATCATAATTGCGACATGTAGTTGGCACTATGACGTAATCTAAATTGGCTTCGAGATAGAAAACAGTTCATTGCGTGCGCTATGTCACTTATGTTAGTAAAAGCAGTTTTCTTTTGGCTTACAGAAGTCTCTGTTGTTCTTTCGTACGTAATGGATAAGACAATTGTATCAATTCATTTTACCTAGTTTCTATGTAATAGTAGCTATTAATCCCCGTTGTAAACAGGTTTGTAATAATTGCATGGTCCGACACATTTACTTCGAACATACACTAACTTCAAACTTACACGACAACAGCCAGCCTGTAGCTTCCGTTGCTTTCACTTTTCTTGAGCGAGCCATTCAGATACGAGCCGGTTTTGTCTTCTTTCTCAGATTCCTGTTCTAAAAACTGACAGGAAAACATGTGTTTAAGGTTCAAGCTATTATAATAGCAATTTTCTCCTTTAATACCAATTGTAATCCATTTTTATGGGTGGTGAATGGTAAATGCGAGACTTTGCGAGACGGCGAGACTAGCATTTTTCTTTACGAGCCCGAGACATATTGACTTTTTAGATTGCGAGACCGAGACTTCAAAGTGTTTTGAATGCGAGCGCGAGGGGCTCAGACTCTTAAAATTCGAGTCCTAGATTTAGTTGAGAGCTATAAGAATGAGCGAGAATGAACTTGCACAGAAGTCTTACAAAGGAGCCTTTTGTCAAAATACTTGTGCCTTTACACAGTTCCACAGGGGACAATTTATAAGTTCTTCGACTTCGTGGGTTTCATCATGAGCTATCGTGGGTTGTGTGTGGTTTCTTGATTCCCCTTTTAGCCTTTTAGCCAGCCTTTGCGAACGAGCTGGAACTGGGAATTCGACTATACACAATACGTCAGGATATCCTGGAACAAAATAACTGTTTTTTGGCGCCAAAATGACGTTGCGGTAAGTTTTGTAGCTTTTTGTTGAATTCAGACAATTTGGCAGAAGTTAGGATTAACTTTTTCTCGGAAATTTCAAAGTTGCTTTATTGAAATTCAATATCAAGTGACGAGAAGACGTCATTTATTAAAACAAACAAACGAATCGGAACTTCGAAATCCGTAACCTTGCAAAAGGCGAGACTCCGAGAGAACTTCGTATAAAAGTCGAGACTGCGAGACGCACATAACCGCTAAAAAAACGAGACTGCGAGACCCGTGAAATTCGACCAAAATATTGCGAGACCCAGAGTTTTGGAAGGACCATTCGCCACCCCCTATTTTTAGTGGCAATAATTTCTGCGAAGTAGCGATTAACCGATAAATTAAGTGTGAGCAATTTTATATTTGTGATTTTTATGATTGCTTGGCGTGTATCGATATTCTAAATAGCCGAAATAACGTTTTGATCGCCCTAGAGTTTGCAGTCTTGGTAGCTCCTATATACTAACCTCTTTTTCAGCTTTTCTTGAGTCTTTCTGTTTCTTGTACTGAACTTTACACGAGTAAAAGTTCACAATTGCATACTCCATGAGCGCACCGAACACGTAAACCAAGCACATGAGAAGGAACCAATCAATGGCCTTGGTGTAGGAAACCTTAGGAAGCGGCGCACGCGCACTGTTTGAAATCGTGATCATCGTCAACACTGTTGTGATACCCAGTCCCACGCGGGCTGGTGGCGAATCTGGCGAAATCCAGAAGGAGAACCAGGATATTGTCACTGTTAACATCGACGGGATGTATGTTTGGATCATGTAGTAACCAAGGCGACGGTGAAACGTGAACTTTGCGACTAGCGCAGAGTGAGGCCCTGAAACAAAACAAAATAACATCAACCGTACTCTAAATATCTTCAAACAGACAAAAAAATATACGTTTCTTTCACCAGTTGTAGTATATTCATTATGCTCCTTTCCACAACAATCCTTGACATACCGATATTGTAGATATTGGTCCTCTCTTCCAGTTCCACTTTGGTGATCATAAACTGAGGCATCTCCAGGTCCTCTGCAATGTACACTACGTCCCCTGTGGAATTTCGTGAATTCCATTTGTAATAGACATCTGTGGCTTGATAACCATCTGTACAAGACACAAATATTATTATATAGTGTCTCGCGACAATGTGGAAGGCGAGGAAAGGTAAATGAAGTCATTCCTTTAAGTCTACGAAAATCTCGGATCTACCAGGCTAGACTCACTTTGATTCTACTCTGACCCCCGACACAAATATCTTCCCCCCCCTCCTCCGCTCCCCAAACCCGAGAATGTTTAAAGTGGTACTATGACGAAAATCGCATCTCTCCTATCTAACCCATTTTAAAACATAAACAAGTAGCCTTTATGAGAAGAAAAATGCCGTTTACTATTTTCAAATGTCTCTTTTTGTTCCTGAGATATTCAAGTTTTTAAAATATGCAAATTAGCCAAATGATGACATCATACACTCAACCAAATTTTGATCAAATATGATGAGGAGAGATATCTCAGCCAATTTGTATCGGAAATGTTTGATTCTTTGCAGTAAGACTCTACTAAATGTGCCCCACAATACGAGCTTAACAGTTTTGTTACCATGGCAACATACTGGGTTCCAGACCTCCCCAATATTAAAGGCTTTTTGGCCACCTTTGGCGTTCCATTTTGATATTTGCTAATGGTGTCTCATATGCACGATCCAGCAGTCATATAAATATGTTAGCTCGAACTCCTGGCTTCGTTTAATGTTTTTCAAGCTGAAAATCGCTAACATATTGAAATCGAGTTGGTGGGGACTGGAAAAGAGTGAGTTGCCATGGGAACAGAATTCTTTATAGCCGTAGGTGTGTTTCCTGTAGAACTATTAGCCTACCAAGTTTCAATGGATTTTGCTGTAAACTGACCGAGATAGCTCTATTTATATACTTAATATAATTTTGGCTTCAGTGTATGACGTCATCAGTCATATCATTTGCATATTTTACACATTTTTCAAACTTAAATATCTCCGGAACTAATGCAGATATTTGAAAACGGTAAACGGCATTTTTATTCTTTCATGGAACTCTATGTGATACACCTAAAAAATCGAGGGGTAAAATTTTGATCATAGTACCACTTTAAGAGTGAGAAATTGCAAGTTAGGCCTAGCAAGGTCGGTAATTTTAGACGTATTCTAAACAAGATGTGGAAGATGCGTTCTGCAGATTGAAGCATTCCTATCAAATACATTTGCTGAACGTTAAGTTTACTGATTTCCCTTTATTGCAACTGCTTGAATTGTTGGTAGTCGAGAGGCAAAGAAACGGTTGTACTTACAAGACTCCAGCATCACGGTACAGGTTTGTACGTCATGTGGAAACATCTGAAGGTTGAGTTTACAGGCCATTGTCACTGTTAGTCTAACGTGAAGAGAGAAACGAGTCTATCAGTTATAAATGCGTAGTAATTATTCACAGGAAATTATATGCTCTTTTTAGTTTGACTGTAGTTACGGAATGAAGGAACAAAAGCTATTTTTCCAGTTGCAATTATTATATAACTGGAACCATGTTACCACTCAGTTGACACAAAAAAGGCTTCTCACCTCACGCTATAGAATATGTTTCCGTCAGGTTGAATTTGGAGTAAGTAATTGTCCGTTGTGACATCATGGAAGTAAGCTTTCTTAGCGTTGAAAAAGTACGTACTTGGAACCCAAATCTCTTCTATTGTTTGTCGATTTAACGTCAACGTTTTCTGTATCTCGTTCTCCGGGAAGGATAGGCGGGGATCCTCCCAGTATTGGCGAAGGTAGATGTCGATGGTAAAATCCTGACAGAAAACGTACTTAAAATTTGTTAATAAGTCGAGTAAAAAATTTTCATAAAACATAATGTTATAAGTAGTACATTCGTATTCACGGTACTAATATGAAACAATTTTCCTTACTATGCCTGCATCTCTGCAGGAAATGGAAGTTAAATCGAGCAATTTTCTTTTACAGCTCTTACCTTCGTTTTAAAAACTGACAAAAAAGTCTCCGAAGAGTCAACTTTATACAAGAGAAGATGAAAAGCAAGAGAATGAATCCACCATGTAGACCTTATTCCTTATGCAATCTGTCACAAGTTATTTTTAGATCAGTGGCCGTTTGAGAAATCTTAGGACGTGGAGGGCGGAAGTAGCTTCACACCCAACTACACAAGGCACGTGGTAGCTTATCATTGAGAGAACTGGGTGCTATATCTAGAAATAACTTAAAAGGGATTACATTGAGATTGGGGCCTGTATGGGAGATAAACTCTCTTAACCTCATCCTCTCTTGCTATATGTAATTACCATTCGTGCTTCTTCTATCGCCCAGATGTTCGACACCAGCATATCGACTCGAACGTCCATCGGCAAAACTGAAAATAACAAAATACAATTTAATGCAGAGGATTTCAATGATCTTGCTGCATTTTTCTCAAGACAGTGCTAAAATTATGACTGAATACCTTTACTTTGTAGGAAATGTTCAAACGGAGAACAAATTGTAACAAGTAATTTGACAAATTTTTCCCTAATACAGACTTCACACTAGTTTAATTCAATAGCATCTATCAGTTTCGAGAAAATATCGTCTAAAAATGTTACTTTATGATATACGAGGCTACCATTTTGTATACAATTGTAATTATGATTCGATGCATGCTTTCTTCCCTTTCATTGGCCGACAGCCCATCACATAACCTGAAAGTAACTGCCTATAAGTAATGGTCTCCTCATGCGTAATACTGTCTAAATGTGTTTTGCTGAAAATAATATTCTACTCATGGGTAATTGAAACCAGGGTGAAAAATGACAGATCTCTTCCCTGAGCTGTCAGAGTGATTTTTAAAATGTGAAAGCAAATTTAGTGATCGAATGATAAAACAATTATTGAACTCGGTTATCGCAAAACGTTGTGATTGGTCAATGTCCCGCATCTGTTAGCCACTGACAATCACGATATTTTGCTTCGCCAATAATTGTTCATTATTCGCTTCGACTATTCCATGTTTAGGGAGAAATGATTTTGATGTCTGCATGCCTATAACGACATTGGGTACGCGAGGACATGAGAGGATGGAAATACCTGCTTGTAGTAATTTGCATTAACTGGGCATTTTCTGTGAAAAGCTTTTATCTTAACCTGCCATCTTATTTAGCTTCTGTGTAAAGTGCACTAAGGGCTGTTATTTGCGCGAGGTAAAATTTCACCTAACAATTTCCAAAAATGGATTACGCTCCAAGTTCTCTTGCAGAATTTTCGCGCTCTGCAACATTCATGTTTAACATATCATAGTAAAGAGGCAACATGTACCTAAACTAGTTTTTTCCCGATATTTATGTTTTCATTGTAGAATTAATTTGTTAGTTTTAAGTCAGTTTCGAAATCCTACAGCAGGTGGCGTTAAACATCTCGAAAACAAGAAAATCCATTTGCTGTTTAGAAGGATTGCACGGCCTTCATCAGATTGTAAGACCAAGTTAAATGAGCACTATTAAAATGACTTTGCTATTGGAAGAAAATAAGAACAACAGATGAAAATTTAACTAGACACTAACAGAACAAGCTTCATTCGAAGATGAATTATATTACATACTGTAAAGCTCTAATTTATCTTTCAGTTAGCACTGTAGATTGCGTCTCTTTTGAATTAGATAACACTTCAACTGAAATCTTTTGCATCAAGATTAACACATAATTTTTGACGTTTCGTTGTAAAGTTCTTTTCTGTTTGCAGTTGTCACGAAACTTAAAAACCTGCAAAAACTGACCCACTAAGACTGTGACAAAAATCAGACGGTATTAGGGTAAAAGTAAAACGGATGAATATAAAAATCATCGAAGTCTAACTTAGAATGATGGTCTCTTTTTCTAAGTTGCAAATTATGACATTACGTGAGAGGTACGTCTCTAACTAATTTCATGTTTGAAAAATCCACTAGAACGCGTCACTAAAATAGGCTTTTGTGTATTATGCTTGTAGTTCCTGAGCTTTTTAATACCCATCTATTGCTCCCGCTGCAAAAGGGCTACGAAAATTTTGGATAATGGTGATGATCCATAAATAGACTTATTTTGTTTTCGTTTTCGTTTTGTTAATTACAAGGAGCTCAGGGTAACTCTGACAACAACCTATAAGAGACATACCATAAACTCTCAAAGACAAACACAGTGGTTCTTGATAAAATGCCAAATCGTGTGTTTTCCATTTTCTTGTGTTTGTTCAAAATAACTAAAATTACAATATTTGTTTCCCTAAAATGCTCGAAAAAGTGCGTTTATAATGTACAACAAAGGTCCACAGCAGTGACCTCTCAAGGATTCAGAAATTCATTGAAAGGAAACTAGTGTGGAACTCAAATCATTTTTTTTGAAAGTCTGAATCAATATTTGTTTTCGTCGCTGTTAGTGGTGAGCTCGTTTACGTAAATCCATATTTGCTATGTGCGTATTCTATAGTTATAAGTAAATCTGACCAATAAGATGCACTTCATTAAAGGAAATAAGATGCAATTCACATGGTGTAATTTTTATTTCAATCTGAATAGACATTTGTTTGTGTCGACTTCAATGGTGTTGAACTCGTTCAGGTAGATCAATATAAGCTCTGTGCGTAATAAACAGGTTGGAGTATAGATTTTACCAATGAGACAAGACGTTCTTAAGATGCGCTTTCAACATCTTGTAGATAACGACGCCATTAACATATTTCATGAGCAACATTTGTTATTTGTAATATAAATAGCTATTAAATACGTCAGAAAAGAAATTCAATATGAAGTAAAATAATGAATTGTGTACATCAGGAAACCCTGGTCGAAGTTAAGGTGTACATGTACGTTTGAATCCAGTAGGATGAATTATACAGACAGGGAGAAGAACGAATCGTTAGATGGTTATGCAAAGATTGAAGACAACCACGAGTCGATTGAAACTGCTGTCGTCATTATCTGTGTTCTTAATGCGCCATTGATGTTCATATCCATCGCTGGGAATCTCTTGGTTTTGACCGCCATAAAAAGATCTCCTTCAATTCGTTCAAGTTCAATAACAATGATTTGCAGTCTCGCTGTCTCGGATCTTCTTGTTGGGTTTATCGTCCAGCCGTTTTTTCTAGCCAGCCTTCTTACGAGGGCTTCTCTCATCGAAAGGGTGTCTAAAATAACGGCATTTTGTTTATGTGGAGTTTCTCTTTGCACCATGACTGCCATTAGTATAGATCGGTTTCTGGCTCTTCAATATCCAATGCGATATCAAGCAACAATTACAGCCAAACCACGCACTCTAAATACGTTGGTCGTAATCATATGGATAAGCAACTCTCTCTTTTTAGGTTTCTATGTTTGGAATTGGCCTGTATACTTTATTATAATAGCTAGTGGTGTTTGCCTTTTTATCTTAGTTTCAACGTTGTGTTACATTAGAATTTATCGGATCGTTCGTCACCATCAAACTCAGATTCAAGCTCAACAACAGGCGGCACAGCAAAACTGTACAGAAGGAGATAATACCAACATGGTGCGGATGAAAAGGAGTGCTTTGAACACATTTATATTTTACATTGCTATGATTCTGTGTTATTTTCCAATAATAATCTCTTTGTGCATTGCAAGTATAACGTCCAAGAATTTGCCTGAAGTGTGGCACTTGGCAGATACAGTGGTATTTTTGAACTCGTCTGTTAATCCCTCGCTATATTGTTGGCGTCTTAGGGAAATTCGTATGGCAGTTTTAAAGATATTAAGACAAATATCACGCCGACAGGCAGACCAGCACTAAGTTTTTTGTGTTTTGTTTTGTTTTTTACTCAAAATAAAAATAAAAACAAACAAAGTTGCACGCACAACTGAATCCTGCCTGCCTGTAGACGGAAAGTGTAGCGTTCTTCGCGATAAAAGGACAATGACAACGTGGAGAATGATATTCATTTATATTGAAATATATCTTATTTAGCAAATGAATCGATATGTCCGTTGGATTGTTCACAGCTACGATCTGTGCTTGATTACTCTGCGGGCATGAACCATGATTGTGAAACAGTATGTCCACACTACACCTGCGACAACTAACAAGCAACGATGCCTAGCAAGAGGTCTTCTCTAAGCTATTAAGACGAAATCCGATAGGAAATCGAGTAATTTCAGTTTTTACTGGACAAAACCTTGTACCCGAATAACTTTAAGTATACTACAGTCCTTTTTTGTATTTTCTAAAAGCTAAAGATATTAACGGTTGCCTGATAATAACACCAAAAACAGTTTTCCATGGAAACTCGAGAAATATATTTCAAAGTTCAGAAAAAATGTGCCAACATGGTCAACACAGGTAAAATTTCATCGTCAGTTTCATTTCACCAGTACTTTCAAGTGTTTCATATGAACTTCAAACTTTGTTTTCGACATTTGGTGTTGTTAGAAATCATTTCTTTAAGAAGATATTTTAAACAGTCGCACAGAAGTTTCCAATACAACGTAGATAACCTCGATAACAAAGTTTTATGTCCGCTTGTTACTCGAACTCAGCTGTGGTGGATTCCTTTTAATTAACTTTGACGCAAGTAATTTATTACAAACTGATTATCCCATAAACACCCGAGAGGTGCTATAAGGCATCTCAAAGTTAACCCCTCAAGAATTGATAAAAATACCTGTCATGGCGAAAAACAGTTTGATACGCAATGCTGTAATTAGCTTATGCTTTCACTCTGTCACCCTACTAATAAAAAGTGACTTTTAATTTGATTAATTTGTTAAAGAAACGATTTAGAAAAACTTTAGATAATAAAAAGGAAAAATCATTTTATATATAACGAGGATTGCGTTATTTGCTAGCTTATCAATGACGTCTTAGAGATACGATTAGGGAGCTTAAGAAACCACGACGGCGACGCCGAGGACAACGTGGATGAAAAAATTATTCTATATTTTACCTACGAATCTCGCGGTACCCTAAAGTCATTTACTTTGTTTATCACTGTCAAAGCTATCACGAAACTGAATCTGGGACACATCGATAAATTCGAAATAAAAATTAAAAAAATTAGCCGTCGGGGCTCACGTTCTCCAGACAACGCAGAATTTGGTCATTTCAAGTTGTTTTTTTGCAGAGGATGGGCAAAGAAATATATCAAGGATTATAACGCACGTGCACAACCATTGTTCCGCTCATTAAACCTTTTGTTTCGCGACGTTGCCGTTGCCGAGATGAGAAAAACGGGAGATAAACTTAGATGTGCCTCTTTCCTCATTACCGTAATATTCAAAGGAGTTTTCGCTGCAAGACACAAATTCTGTTCAGCTCACGCAGAATGATATCAGTGGAGTCTGTATTCGTGGTGTTAATTTTGTTAATGCAGTGCTAAAACTAAACTCGCAAAAGCCATTAACAGTTGATATTTAAAGGTATTGTTTGACCATTATTATGCCAGAAAAATCCACTAACTTTGAGCTGTATGTCCAATATTCTATTGCACTACTCGTATTTTTGATAACTTTAGTGATCTGTCTAAGGCTATTACGTTAAATATTCTTCATTTTACATCAAAAGTTATCATGTGATTCTTAGTGAACTCAGCTAATGTGGCGCAAACATGTGATTTTGCAGGCTTTGTATTGCAGACCTACCGGCTGGTATTTCTCTAATTTTAATTCGTGGTTTGAAAATATCATTTACAATTGTTATTCTAGATCAGGTGAAATGACAAACGTGAAGCAGTTTGTTTCGTAAAATAACTTGAGAGCCGTTAAAAGGTTCTCAGTCATCGGATAAATTTTTGACAATTACTCAACTATCAATTTACATTTCAGCCCATTTGTAAGCTGTCTTTAAATGTCGCGGATCCCACCACACCAAAGCAATTGCTGAAAGCCAAATATTTGTGACGAAGGAACGACGCAAATGTTATTAATTAGGAAAAAAAATTGAGAATTAAAATTAACTAGCCCGAATTTATGGCGGACTTTCACCCTTTCATTTTCTTGTCGTTAAGTGTTATGGTAATTCTGTGGTTTGGAAATTTATCAAAAGCAACACCTGTATTCGTAATGACAGCAAAGATAAGTCTAAAGTTTGAATTTATATGCAACTTGGGTAACTATAAACGTCATGTTCATATTTGGCTTTCTGTTTCTAAGAAACCGTCAATTGTAAGACACATGGAAAATATTGCGGGTTTTTTTTTAAACTCCCTTGTCACTTAGTTACCATTACTTAGTTACGCCAACTGTCACCATCGGGGAAAATGTAAATATCTAACAAGCAATTTAATCAAATACTTCAAATATATAGACTTGACCTACAGGTAAAAAATAAACTCGATAAAAGCTGTTTTGCATATGCATCGGAAAACTCAAATGCTGTGCCATAATATACACAAATGCGCATTGTATTATCTCGAGGAAGATGGAAGATAGAAAATGAATTCAATTAATTTACGATGCCTCTTTACTATTCATCGCACCTCTTAAAATAAAGGTTTGGCTGATGACAATTACGCTACTTGGGTTTCAATGACGGATGTCATGAACCACTGTTGATGAAGACAAGTTAAGCCCAGCAGATCAACGGAAAAACATGGAAAATCACGATTCTCTGGAAACGTTGGTTGTCGCAAACTGTGTTTTTAACGCTCCCCTGATACTCATATCCATCACTGGCAACGCTTTGGTGTTGGCCGCCATCATTAGAACTCCTTCAATTCGTTCAACTTCAGTGATAATGCTCTGTAATCTCGCTGTGTCAGATCTTCTGGTTGGCTTCGTTGCGCAGCCATTCTTCATTGCCAGCGAGCTAACAGCTTCTCGTTACATAGAAAGCATATCTGAAATAATGGCATTTGTTCTGTGTGGAGTTTCGCTTTGTACAATGACGGCAATAAGTGTGGAAAGGTTCATAGCGCTTCGTTATCCTATGAAATACCAAGCTGCTGGTACAACGAAATGGCGAGTAATATACGTCTCGATAATTATCATATGGGTATGCAACATCCTATTTGCTGTTTTCTACTTTTGGCAGTGGACCACGTATTTTAGTGTAATGGCTGTTGGTATTTGCCTTGGTTTTTTCATTTCAACGTTCTCCTACATCAAAATTTACATTGTTGTTCGGCGACATCAAGCTCAGATTCAAACTCAACAGCAGGCTGCACAGCAAAATTCAACTTGTGCTGGAAATAACTTTAACATGAGGGCTGTGCGGATGAAAAGAAGCGCTGTGAACACATTTACATTTTATGTGGCTATGATCCTGTGCTATTTTCCGATAATCATTTCTTTAAGTCTCTCTAGCATTTCCTACGAAAACTGGTCGAAAGTTTGGCATCTGGCCGACACTGTGGCGTTTTTGAACTCTTCTATCAACCCAATTTTGTATTGCTGGCGTCTTCGAGAGCTTAGAACAGCAGTTTATAAGACCTTAAAAGATATTCTTTGTACACAAACAGCTCAAGGCTAGCGTCCTCATTTTGATAAGAAAACTCTCTTTGTATAGATAAAAGAGATTACAAAACAATCCGGCTGAGCGGGAGATTTTACTTTGAATCACAGTCGACATTGGATTTAAGCTGTGCAATGCGAATGACTCATTGAATCTACTGTTTTTTTTTTTTTCCTATTTGATCAAATAGTATCTAAGTAGAAAGACTTTATTAGTTGAAAGCAAATCGAAATTGCATTC
Source organism: Orbicella franksi (assembly GCF_964199315.1). NCBI lineage: Eukaryota > Metazoa > Cnidaria > Anthozoa > Scleractinia > Merulinidae > Orbicella > Orbicella franksi. Next base: position 30,829,002 of record NC_138153.1, on the reverse strand, counting down.
TCGATAATTTGAACCCAGGTGAATCAGTAGTTTGATTAATGTTATGCCAGTGCCTGTGAAGAGAGTCCTCCAAGGGATCAGTGAGTGTTGACAATATGAACAAAAGTAATCAGTCTATTAAGTCTCATGTGCCATTCAAACAGACCGTTCAGTCTCGGATTGGTCAGTTTCGTAAGCATAGCAGGTCGGCACCATCTGTGCGATGGTTTCACAATTGCGCCCTCTTTAGGGCTTCATTGTCGCTGGCATGTGTACATCAAACGCTTATTCTAAAGGATAAGTTCATATGTTGGCTGAGTGCTTCGTTTAAAAAAGAAAGTTAGTATTGCATCTGTTCTTGCGAAAAAAAAACAAAACAAAACAAAACAAAACAAAAAAAACAAATAAAACGTTCAAGTTATTTGTTCTTATTTAGTTTTATTGATTTTCATTTGTTACGAAACGGAACAGCAGCACCAACAGTATCAGCAACAATAACAACAGCCATCACCATACCAGAACCAATAGAAGTATGCGCTTTTACCATAACACCAAATCTCGCGTGCAAGCTCAGTTTATTTTAGAAAAAATCTGATCTCTAATTGTTTTTTTTCATATTGCTCGTCATTTGAGTAAGCTTTGACAAAAAAAGGTTTCATCTCAGCTGCAGTTTATAGCGATGAAGTATAACATGTTAGCAGGAGTTCAAGCACCCGCCTGCGAAACGTAGATCTATAATAGATGGCGCGTTCGTGAAACACAGACGAGGAGTTGAACCCCTGGGATGCATTCATGTTTAATAGAAATATACTTTAGAGTTTTTGAGTTTGTTCCGAACTCTATTGCGCCTGGTCAATATTTTATGAAGTCAGTCAAACATTTGTATTTGTACATGTGCGAGTAATTAAGATAGTGATCTGAAGTGTCTAACTCGCAGTAAACACCGTATTCATTTTGGAAGTTTCACCTTTTTTATGAAAAACAGTGCTCCCTAGTTACATTCCAGTAAGATAAAACCCTTGTCTTTCTGCGACAAATATGATTAAAAGAGAAGAGTCTCCCTAAAAATTCTCATAAACTCACGTGACTGCAGCACTTTAACTAATCATTAACCACTTACCGTCGAAAGTGCAGTGAAACTTGTTACAAAGATTTTCCTTCCTACCTCCGGTATAAGGCCTTATCCTCTTGTCATAGCCTTTTAGTAGTTGTGTAACTAGTCTAGATTTGTTTCTTGCAATTTCTTTCCAGGAGGGTTTGTCTTTCCTGAAAGAAAAATAGAAATAAGTTATATTGGCGTACCTCTTCAGGTACGCACACGTGACTGCGATCACAGTATTCGACGGTGTCGCGAAAAAGATACCCTTATCATCTCAGTCACTTTTCAAAAGACACCTTTTGGATAATAATGAACAATTGCTCTCAGCTAACGCAAGAATATGCGCGAAAAACTTTTCTCGAATATTTTGAGGAGAGAGGGTCTTGGGAAACTGTGAGCTTTGAGGAACAGATATTGTCCAGGGATAAAATATCAGTAATTTTTTTTAGCGCGAAATAGAGGTCAATATCCTTCAAATGTTTTTCAATAAGGTCTCTCTATTCGCCGCAGACCTTTTTTCCAGGCTGCCAAACATCGACAAATTCTGAAGGCATAATTCTATTTTTCTCTTCAAAATATTTTGTGGCATTCAACTTTACAGTTGTGAACGTAAAAAAAGAAAAAGGAAGAAAATTAAAATTACGAAAAGTGAGGAATATCACTTGGGAATGTCACCAGATATTCCAAGTTTAGTGGTGTCACCTGACCAATCGCGCTAACAACGAAGAAGCTTGTAGTGTCCCATGCAACAGGCAGATTCAACTAGAGATCTATAACAAGATAAAGCAGTTATGGACTTCCTTTTATCGAGTTCGTGGCGATATCAGACCTGATAAAATTCGCTAGTCTGAGTGAGGTAATAACAGAATAAAGACACGTAAACATCGATTATTAAAAATGGCTTTGTGATAGTTCGGCAAACACGCTACTGCCTCGAGCCTTAACAAGAAACTTTCAAAGTGCTCTCAGTGACAGAACAGTGATTAGCAATGCAGTGCATGAAATATTTGCGACGTCTTGTAGAGAATTATTGTTTACGTCAGGGTTATTAAATTAGTAATTTATTTCGACTAACCGTCAGATTTTAAATTCAGAAACATCGATGCCCTCTATTTCCTGGCCGACACGCCGCGCCAGGTATTATCCCAAAATAAGAACCTGTTGTTTCGAACGGAAACATACGCATTTTAGTCGTGGTACGTAGAGAGCGATTTGTATAGCCCCTTGGTGAAGTCTTCCGCTAAAGCAATATTCATTAACTGAAATACTCCTCATTTATCTAATTGCCTTGACAGGATAGGAACATCTAAGGATGTCTCATGCTGATAGCAGTAGAAAACTGAAATACGAGAAAAAATGAAGTCGCGTTTCTCACTTTTGAAATCAATCTGACCACGTTTCGATTCCCTGTAGATTTCAGTTACGTAGAGTTCATTTCCTTGTAAACTTTATGATCAAAGATATAGTAAATGTACTTCTGAAATTCTTAGTGAGCTTACAGTGTACCGTCATTAAAATTGAAGAGAAAAATATGCTAATTATTATTTAATTTCCTTTTCTCTACGAAAACATTATGAATATTTGAATTGTTTTCCACAACCCGAAAAAAATCTCTCTTTAGACTGTTTGTTTGTTATCTTTAAGGCGATTTTGTATCCCAAATTTCAATAATACCGTTCGTTTTCTCGTCTCGACTTTTCTATGTAGCAAACTGACAAAAAGTCGTTACTGAAAGCCAGTGTAATATGTGAAAAGTCATAAACTTGCCAAGAGTTTGCACATAAATCAATGTCTAATAGTTATGTGATCAAGTGTCGAGACAAAAACAAACAAAAGCCGGGAAAGTCTAAAACGCAACCCGAATCTAAATCCCAAGCTTTAAAATAGTTCGTGTTTAAGTTGGTTTCATTTCATAAGTATTAAACATAAAAAAAGACTAGGCGAGGAATAATTGACACCTCGTATGTAGCAGCCGAGAAATTCGGTTTGACCATCTCTAAACATAGAGATGTATTTTGCAAAATTAAACATTTGGATTGCGGTTTAACGTTTGGTTTTACATACATACTTACCAAGATGTTGTAGTATTCCCTGACGCTGTGGGGATTACCCTTGTTGTTTGGGAGATATTCATAGCGTGCGCAACCCCGAAAAGTGCCACAATCCACACACACATAGTGCTCATCTAACTAACTGCAAAAGAAAACGAAATATCAACGTTAGATTTCTCCCTTCATTAATTTGATAACCCTTGTTATTTCTTGCTTCTCGCTACCAAGTATCGACGGTTTAGTTCCTGATAAACATTTAAAAGATTCACAAGTTAACCAATATCGCCGGAAAAATATTTGAATAAAACGAAAAATTTACGACACACTTACTAAGACAATCCCATTGACAAAGCAAACTTCTTGTGACCAGTTTTAGCATTCGCTCAGTGATAGATTGATAATGTATGGCTTTGTCTTTCTCTCTCTTCAGAATATTCAAGTTTTTAAAAGCAATTTATTAAGAGCAATATCAGTAAAAGCTCAAACAGAGCTTTTTCAATTAAATGTCACGTTGATAACACGTTCCATGACGTAAACAGTGTTGTAAGGGGTCGGAAGCTCAATTTATATATCCAGATTGAAATACCATTAATTTAATGTCTTAAATTACGGATGAATGATACCACTGGTGAAATTGAAGATGAGAAGCTTGCTTTTAAGTGGAAATTTCCTTCTCGCGAATGAAAACATGCGGGAAACCAAATTATTAGCGAGTGGAGTAATGTTTAGTAAATTAGACAACAGACTTTTTTTTTCGGTGTGCTAAATTGACATTATTAGTTGAGCCGTGTGATTGGCAGATTACGCTTTGTAAAAGTCAATTTGTATTCATATTCAGATAAAAAGTGCTAAAAAATTAATATTCAAGTAAATTAAACAACAATAATACTATTGTTCTAAACTCAACTTGTACCGATAAGCACATTTAGAGTCAATGAATGGTTTAAAATGTCACGAAAAGAATTAAGGCATCAATTTTTATAAAATGCTTTTATAGAAATATTTTGATAGATTGGGCTCGCACAAAAGACGAAATCTTGAAAATGTGAACAATGATTGGTTGAGTATCATAATATCATAGCTATGTACTCTGGTACTCATTTTTAATTCTAAGAAATCCCGAAATTAAATTATGTCGCCTTGATGACTTCATATAACAACTTGACATTGGTTCAGAGCTGCACGCGTCAGGCAACAAATGTCGCATATTGTAACCATGCAGTGATAAACGCGGAATAGTTTGCCATCACCAGTTATAGGAAGGTCTCATTTGGCTAAACAAGCGTCAAGGATACAATTGATAAAAATTTAACCATGATCTTGTCACTCCATATTGTTGTATGCAAGGTTTGGTTTCTGAAATCAGAAATGGCTCCCAGAAATAAAAATAATAATAATAAAAAAACGACAACCAACCAACCAACCAACCAGTCAATCAATAAAATAACAAACAACATTCAAACAAACAGAAAACAAGACGAATGAACCATCAAAATATACACTGAATTTAAATGCTATATTTTTAATCACCAAGCCTATCCTTCATTTTCAATTCATAATGTGACATTTTCTAACTGAGTTTCACATATAGTTAATAACAAATGTCCTGAGAACTTAGTGGAATATAAAGAAGATTTCCTTAGCTAGTCGATATAACTATCTATTCTCATTACCTACGTGCTTCGACATGAACTGACATTATCAGGAGAAATAAGCTGCTGATCAGTATATTTGAAGCCATGTTCTACAGCAACAAGAGAATTAAGACGAAGATGACAATGATAATGCTGATGACAATTGCGATCCTGATCAATCATAATCAGATCATAATCATAAAGGTTTATTTAGTGTTATTTCCGAGGCTCGTAACGTTTTACGACCAAATAATTAAGAATTGATCAATTTTGTCACCGGCAGAGGACAAAGCAATGGCTCACTAATACACCCATCAGTTTTATTACAGTAATTAAAACTGAATTGATCAAGTATAATCTGTGTTGGTTCCTTTTGAAAGAGTCGACTGAAAGCATCAGCTAATCAGCTTTATTATTTCATTTCTCATCGGGAATATCCGCTACACAGTAGCCGAATTAATAATATTTATTAGTGGTACCAAAAAAAAAAAAAAAAATCAATAAAATAAAAAAAATGATATTTCCGGTCGAGTTCGATCCCTGCCCTAATTTTCTGCGAATAGTCGGTGTTATCGAGATTACGTTTGCAGCAATGGTTGATTTGAAAAAAAAAAAATCTCTCGGTGCCTCGAGATTTTGAGTGTGATGGAAGTTCCAAAAGATCTTTCCATTCCTCGAAGCTAATTATAAAAAAAAAAAAACAACAGTGACATAATGAATTTGAACGTGCCGATAAAGTATGGAAATAACAGGCGATATTCTACACCCGCGAGCAGAGGTGAAGAAACATAAAACGACCAGGCAAAATAGTTCATTTCGTCGCTGAACAAAGCGAATTTTCCCAGAAAATGAAGTGTCCTACTTTATGAAGCCACACTCATACTTTGTTCTGTTATTACGCACATTTAAAACGATAACCTGACAGCACTAAAGCAAACTGGAGAAAACACTCGCCGGCCAGCTGCTCCTGTTGTTCTTTAAACTTACGTTTTCGTCATTTCCTTGTTCACCGCTTTGTAACTCTCTTTTTGCGTCCTTGAAGTTGAAATTTACGTATATATAGTAATCAGTCTGCCCGGAATATAATTGAAAACTTTGGGTAAACTTACATCGAGAGGAAGACTAGAAAAAGTTACATCATCCGGCCTTGGCGTGGATAAATGACTAAAATAACCTAGAAATATTTCCTTTCAAACTAGCCCTAGTTAAATTAAATGTACTCTGGTAATTCACCCAGTAGCTAAATGTTTGTGGACTACAAATGTGATCGATATTCATGTAAATAACACAATGTGCAACTTATTTAAAAATCCTCCCGAATGCGAATTTTTTGTTTTGTGATTACAATTGTTAGTTCAAGTATAGTTATTTTGTCAATGAAAAAATTAAATAATGAAAAACATGAATTTGAGGTGCAAATTTTGTCATATGACGTACACATATATTTTTTTCCCAGCGCTCTCAATATTATACCGGTAGGAGAAAAAAGCGTCTAAAAAAACGCGAATTTCCGTCAAAAGTTTGCTTTTAATCTTGCTGTCCATCTTTGAATTGACCCATTTAATGCAGTTAAAATCTGCCAACGAACGAAGTTTCACTCTATATCATTCGCACACACTCAAAACACTCTACATTTGTATTGCGCCTTATCTAATTCTAGGTTGATGAATAATGCCGTCATTACATGAAACAAAGTAAATACAATGCGTTACCTTGGTAGTCGACGGCTGGAGAATTGAAATTAAGACATTGACCATTAAACTTTTGTGTTCTATCGACAACTTTTTGGAATAAAACCTCAATTTTGTGACACCAATGTACAAATACATCTTGAAATTTCAGATCAATACGAGTTTGCGCAGAAATCGTGTGACATTTATACGCTATAAAACTGAATATATCTCTTTTTATTTTATGGCGTCGCACCTGCATTTCATACCTTCTTCCGACAGTTTGTGTTGTGTTATACGACGTGTTGTCATGCAATAGGTTTCCCTGTCAATTTTAGACCAGTAAAACTGTAACACCCAGTTATCAACTTTCTTCGCCTCGCATCATTTACAAAGCTGCGAAACAAAACACGACCGTCGTAACTGGAGATCGCCAGGAAAACTGATATCTTGGTATTTTGGCTCGTGTTATCAAAACAAGAAATAAACAATTAGAAATTGTGGCAACGTGTGACAAACGACAATGTTCTCAGAGTAAAATATCAGCAGTATAGAAATTAATTTTTTGAACCGTGGTTTGGAGTCGTGCTGACATCCATTATGTTGACTGGCTTTGCTTTCAATCCTGGAGAGACAAGTTTAAATTACACACTGTGGGATGAAAGGAAAAAATACTTTTAATTCATAGCGTTTTTATAAAGCCATTGAACTACGTTCAAGCTACCGAATGTATAGCTGGGTTGAAAACTATTAAATTCCTTGCAATTAAAATAGAATAGGAAAAAAGAGCTTGCTGTAGAAGACAACCTTTATAACAATGATTTGTCGAAAGCAACGCTTGTTTTCAACCGCGACTTCATTTTGTAGAGTATTCAACAAATCTGTTTTGTGGTTGAGGAAACAAGATTACAAACACAGGAAAAGTAGAACAGAAGGAAAAAGTTTTATGATAACACAAATCCTTTTAAACTTTAATGTAAACCTAATGGTGTCCGCATAATTTGTGAGTAGAGGTAATGGAAATAGTCAATAATGAATGTTAAGCCGCGCGGAAGCTAATGGAATAAATGCACGAAAATTAAGCAATCAGGCATCTTCTAAAAGCCGAATATAATAAAGTGAAGATTTTCTGTTACAGAAAATCTAAGGTAAGGATAAGAATGCACAAACAGTCTGCTACTTATCAAAATCTAAAGAAAAGAAAGTTATGAAAACGCAAAACCAAAACAGCAGTGGTTAAAAAACGAATTTAATAATATAAGGCAATTCATGCCCAGTTGAACTGCTGAGCCGAACGTGTTGATATCACGTACCTGTACGATTTTGAGCTTTTTCGCGAACAAACATGAGTTAGAACGTAGAGTAATTATGAAGCAAAAAATAAATCAATAAATAAAAGGAAATGTGAAAGTGGTAAAATATTTTGAATAAGGTTAATAGAATATTGATTAGAATATGATGTCCTAGTTTCATAGTGCGCCAGTCAATTATTTTGAATGTTCTTGTTGTATTCCGCACCCTTGGGTGGCCTTTTTGTTGGCTCATAAGCTGAAGAAAAATTTAAACGAAAGCTTTTTCATTATAAAAGTACCTCTAAATCTACATTAAATTAAAGGTAACAATACTGGCTACAAGAATTAACTTAATTGCGCGACTCATTTAGTCCATGGTCTTAGTATCCTCTTTAAGCTATTTTGGTGTTTTGGTCATTTCTGAATGCAAAACGGCTGCTTTCGATCGCTATAAAGTGTTAACGAAGGCAATAACTAGCAATACTTTTGAAATAGCAAATTTTCCAAGTGATCAAATTGGAATCATTGTCTCGGATATGAGTTTTGTTTGTTCATCACGGTTACTCTATCGTCTCTCTGTCGCGCCATGACCCTGAAAATAGTGCTTTTAGAAAGAAGACGCCCTCTTATAGATAATTAATTGCTCTTTCATACATTCACAGATGGCCCATGTGAGAAATTCCATTTCCGTGAACTTTGTTTTAGTCTTGGAAATGTGCTCATGTCGGCCGGAAGCCATTTTATGTTTATCCTTAGCCTTATTCACATAGTATCTAGAACATTTCTCTACTTCTCTTGTCTGAGTAGGCCGTAACATGCGTGATTCCCACAGAAACACAGCTTTGCATTATTGTAGCCCTAATAAAAAAAAAATGGCTGCCAGAAAAAGGCATGAAAAAATATTACTAAGGCAACTACAGCCTCCGGTCAAAAGTGTCGACATAATGAAGTAATAATATTCAATAATAATTGATAACATATGAATGAATGCTTGTTGCGTCCTCGTCTAATTCAGGGTCGTTTTTAGGGTTTGACAATAACAAGGTCATTTGCGAGTCGTTCTTGTTATGCACGAGGATGGTTAGAAGAGGAAGTCAATGTGATGGGAGGAAAATAGCACAAGTAACGTTTGTAAAATGCTATACAACTTGTCTTGTACGAAACGTCGCTTTACCTGCGCAATGCATAAAGAAAATTTACCGTAGCGGTGTCGATCCCTCAGATCGCCCGCAGCTTGTAGCAACGAAAACACTACAAGACATGTTTATACCTGTCACAAGATTTGACGCGCAACAACATTATAACATACTGAGTTGACTAAAACATTTCTTATTGTAATACTAACTTAAATGCTATTCAATGCATTAAATAGGAAGCAGCACCGACTTGTTCAAGAACTTAAACAAAGGAAACGTTTGTCTTGTAAAATGAACATGTAGTATGTGCGAGACAACATAGAATTTGGCTGCGACAGGGGAACAGTTTTTTAGCGTTACAGTTCCCGAACGTTCTAAAATATGGGAAAAAAAATACTGAGGAAAAACTGCTGACGCACTTAATTTGCCATGACCAGTGTAAACAGTGGTAGAATCTGATTTTGTTTGTTTAAAATAAAACCAAATTAACCGAGAATAACGACCTCCATATATTCCGTTATAACATTAAGTAATGAGAGACAGACTTTTTCCAACTTACTTTCAGAATATGATTGCCGTGCACCATTCAAGTACTGAGATTGTGGTGTAGTGTTGAATCCAAAACAGCGTTTCATAATCTGAGATATTATAGGCTTAGTACGTGTTGGGTGTACTAGCCCATTGCTGTTCAAATCCTCACAAATTATTAAGCAGCTATTCTTATTGGCGTTTATTACCATTGACGTGTTACTGGGTTTTGACAACGTGCTCAACCTGCCTTCTTAATTGCATAGATTAACCAAAAACAATTAATTGCAAACAATAACCAAATTATCACGCATTTAACGGCTCCTGCCTATTAATTAATAGGTTTCAAAACAAGTTTTTTTCCTCAGATCACTTTGCGCTGGTCATGAACTAGAAAGTGCTAAATGTAAATCTTAATTTCAATCTTTTATCTGTCATAAAACAGATTTTTCTTTAATCATACAAGGATTTTGTTATTTATGGGAATTTTATTAAGTTTTTCTTATCGGTGGAACATGATCAATTATTTATCGAATTACAACAACGAAAGCATTTTTTACTCTCACCACTGATAAAGCAGCAAAATCTATTAGCACCTTAATGGTCAGAAAAGCACCAACAGAAAATATTCTTCTAAAAATACTATACAGTCAAAAGGACCAAGCGAGACAAGCCAGACAATGACTATTAGGTGATTTCGCGTGGGCATTAAAGAAGAAAAAAAAATGGCTCTGGTTGGTGTCTGCTTGCCGCGCCCGAGTGGAGCCTCATGCACAGAATCATGTGGAAAACTGCCTTGTGGACGACTTTATTGATCTGATTAATGGTACAACGTGGTCACATTACGATTTATAACGAGTGGAGGTGCTAAGGGGTGACCAGACAGGGGTAGGAGCTCCAGATAACGTATAGTGGAAAATGAAAGCGGCATTATGCAGCTTCTACTCAGTTAAAAAGTAATAACAAAATATGTAAAATTCCCGGGAAGTGAAAACTGGGCTTGCGTTTCGTGGATAATTACTTATGGTAAATTATCGCCATATGTATTGAACAAATCAATTTTCAACAGGGGAAAAACAAAGGAAAACGTTGCGTGCCAAGGAAACCTCTTTGTTATTTTGTGGTCATCCGTCCGACATTGTTGATCTCTCGTTCATTGTCAGGCTGCAGTGTGTATCTTAACAAAACTTCGTCGTTCGAAGAAGCGGTAACGAAAAAAACTGCAGTTTTACGACCACAACTACAACCACGTGCACGACCATCACATCCACAACAAGAACAAGGAAAACAGAATACAACAACAACAATAACAACAACAACAATAACAACAACAACAACAACAACAACGCAATACCTGTACGTTGACAACAACAGTGTAGGACACCATACCACAGGTATCCGACACAAAAATGGGTACCACACCATTGATTTGGCCGCGAGGAGACTGAATCGGGCTAGAAGAACTGGCGCGAAGCTCAAAGCAAGATGGCGGCTGCTGGTTGAGTCATGGAGCCTTTCATTCAGCTGATTTACAACAAACAGTGCCCTCTGAAAACTTCACAGCTGACAGAAACGTCATTCATCGATAAGAGAAAAGTTACTGAACAATTCTGGTTAGATTTACTGGAGAGAAAATGCCCAGAAGGTGTGTATAATGTGTTCATGATGTTTGTACTCGTTTAGCCTGAACGATGCTGTAAACCTTTTGCATTGATTTTCTGAGCTTACCGCTTCTAGAAAACCGAAGTCTCATATGGTGTGTAGTGCAAATATCCAAGGCTAAAAGAGTCCTAAATGACATGCATGCAGACGGTGCTTTTATCACTTCGCACGAGTCTGTACAAAGTGCGAGCCAGCGAGTCATGCGAGCCAACATGCAACATTCCTAAACCAGTCAGTGTAAAACGCAGACTGCAGACCGCGGACCGGAGCATGGAGACTGAGGGTAAAATGCAGACTGCGAACTGGAGGTAAAATGCAGACTGCAGATTACAGACTTTTTTAAATAGATATCGTGTTATTTCCATTATCGACTGTTTACCGTAAACAAGGTTATTCAGACTAATCGTAGTGAAAGTTAGCACTTGGGTTAGCCTGAATTTCACTCCAGTTAGCCTGAATATCACTCTGGTTAGACTGAATATAACTCCGTTTAGCCTAAATAATGCTCTTGTGAGCCCAAATAACGCTATGGTTAGCCTGTTTATGATTAGCTCTCAATGATGGAAATGATGACACGATTCAGTTAAAATTCTACAGTCTGTAGTGCTCATTTTACCCCTGGTCTGCAGTCTGCATGACACGAAATCAGTGGCAGAATGTAGGTTAGCATCTTTTCTAGCTTTATATTAAGTCTCCAATAATGAAAGTGATGATGGAAATTGTTGTTCTTTGCTTATGTCTCAAAGACTGGAAAATGTCATTTAAATCTAAATAAATAAATAAATAAATAAAAAAATATCTTAACTGACCACTCCCCCAGTAGAGCTTTTCTAGGCCATTGGAAACAAACAGTGAAACAAATATTGAAAATCAACCTATAACATGTTTAAAAATCCTAACTGGCACTTAGAGGCAGTCCAGTTGCTTATTTACAAAGGTGGCAGAGGAGCTGAACTCAGGACTATGGAGGACAACATCAGCTACATGTACATGTGTAGTGTTCAGAATGGAATTTGAACCTGGGAGGTCTGGATTTCAAGTCTTGTACTCTAACCATTGGGTGAAGTGGGAAAGCCTGACACTTCCCTTTGGTCTGCCGCTGGAAATTTACGTGCACATGTACAATGTACATATGCAATGTTTGTTGGTTACAAAAATCATCATGATTAGAAAGTAGCTACATGTATTTGCTGAATACCAATAACAGTGTACATGGCATAAAACCACAAGTCAAGTGATGCTGATAGCAGGGGTTTCTTTAACGTTTTTCACAGGATGGCAACTGGTTTTCACAGGCAGGCAAAGCTTTTTGAACTGAACTTCTTTATGAGAAAAACTTTCCTCTAGACAATCAAACCAGGCCAGCAAAAGCGTCTTTGGCCAATTTTCCTGGCACACAACCCTAAATGAAACCCCTGTGATAGGCTTTTACATTATAAACAAACACCTTTGAATAATAATATGGCTGTACTGTTTGTTGAGTTGCTTCTGACAACATAAGATAGGGAAATGTGATATTGTAAACATCGATGCAAAAATGCATGAATTTTCATGACATCTTTTGTGACCTATTTTGCAGGACTTGGTGAAGTCAGTGAACGTTTAATGAAAGATGATAACCTTACACCGGCAGATTTCTGTTATAAACATGATGTGTCACTAGACACCTGCACTTTACAGCAAGCTGCATCCTATAATGATTGCCTTCAAAGCTCCAAGATAGTGGACAATGACAAGTTTAAGACTCCATTGACTTCAAAATACAAGAACAATCATATTTCTGAAACACCATGTTTATTCTCACAGAATGAATCAATCACTCACACCCCATCATCAAGTGAGTGGTTTGTTTTTGTTTAGAACTATTTAAGTAAATGTCCAGTAGTAGGGGTTGGGAGGGGTTCATTCCTTACATTTGCATTTGTTCGTGACTGTACTTAGTGCTGCCCTCAACAAGAGGAAACTGCTCCCCCATGCTTACTTACCATTGATTTTAATAATCAATGATGAAGGTGGACAAAGCCATCAAAAATTTAGAAAAGAAAATCAACAGACTGGATTACAGAAAAAGTCTGACTGTACAATGTATATACATGTATAATTTATTGTGATGTAATCTATATGTATGGGTCAAATAAATCTTGAAGGCCATGTACCCAGCCTGATAGGGTAAGGGTTTTTGAACTGCTCTGTGACCTGCAGTGTAATGTTAACAGCAAGGGGTTTTAACAATAATAATTGAAAATATATTGATTAATATGGGCTAGCCGCTATATATGAGCTATTTTGTATGTGTCTGTTATCAATGTAGGTCCTGTTGTTAAAAAAAAATATATATATATTTTAAAATGTAATAGGGATGTGCATTTACATGTAGCTTCTAGCTCCTGCTGGCTAATTCCACTCACTGAAAGTTTAAGAGAGCTTTTCGGTGGCTGAAATCTCATTAGAAGACAAAGACTTAGGGTACATGTAACTTTTACATGTAATGTGCAAAAGATTTAATGTCAGCTGGGCTCGTCAATGAGATTGAGTCTGGCAGCTCATTTTTTTTAGCTACATGTATATCCCTGAAATACTAAATGACATAATAATGTTGTCAACTGTCATTAGCCACCTTAGAATTCGGCAGGGTTCATCACCATCCTCACTTAACTGACAATAAATTTGATTTGTTGTCTGTGTGAAGGCTTAGAGTCGCAGCCTACCTGTCATGGAGACACTTCATACAAGGCAGCTGAAGCAAGCCCAAGCTCTACTCAGGTTCTTGCCACTCCAATGGCTCCCTCCATGTACAGAAGTGGAAGTGACTGGTTCATAAGAGGAAAAACAACACCAGATATTTTAGCAGAAATCATGGTAAGACTCAAGACCTGACTTTTTGAAATTGCATGGTGTACATGTATATGTGAAGTGCAAAAAAAAAAAAAAAATCATTGAACAGCAATCTTTGTTATACCTCCCAATTCAAATATTACTTTTTCCGATTGGAGGAGAATGTGACACATGTCAACTCAATAACTCCCTAGAGCAAACAAAACTCACTATTTTCTAAGGGAGACAACAACTTGAACTTTTGACACGCACCTTGAAATCATGGCAAGTTTGTGTGCCAGCCAGTGTCAAGCAAATAATTTTTTCTCAGTTTGTTCTATTTTTGAGTTGGGAGGTATAACAAAACACATAATGACTGGCCCACAGGAATTTTTCCATTAAGTTTTTCGCTATACCCTCCAACTAAAAAAAAAGTTTCCCCTTGGGGAACATTGAGGGTTTTGGGGACATAAAAAATCTCAGTTTCCCTTGGGGCCAGTCATTAAGTGCTTAATGTTTTCTTTCAAGAACATTTTAAAAGGAAGCAAGAGGTGGTTTGGAGCACCTATCAAAATTTGGGAGTGTTTCACCCCCACTCCAAACTCCTTCAGGAACTGAATGAAAGTGAGTACTTATACATGTCCAGTGGCAAAATTCCATGAACAAAATTTTGAGAGAAACTTAACAGCAATGAGTGCGTTATGTATACTGTACCAAGAGAAAATTAATATGCAGTTTGACTGCCAGTGAGTCTAAACCCTAACCCACTTACACCAACCTCCATACTCTGCACCCGCTCAAAAAAATGACCCACTCCCTCCCTTCAGAGGATCCTATGAGATATTGATAAGTATTTTAGCAAAGAAGATCATGAACAAACACAAGTGATGAAAAGATTTGAACAACAAGGAACAATTAACGAAAAATTTTAAAAGCTGTGCCCGTGTACAAGCTTGGACATTTTTGTAATTTAGAAGCAGTATGAGTATAAGGCAATTAGTTCAGATGTCATGACAAAATTGTGACCAGTAAGTTGAGCCTTTTTAAAGAATCTCAAGTTCTGGGCTCTAATAATTATCAATGGTTGTCTGCTAAAAGACTCATACTGGAAAAACAATTCTCAAGAGTTTTTGCCAAAGAAGTGTCAGGTCGTTGGAGTAAAACATGAAACAGTTTTGAGTTTTTGGTTGGTCTAGTCCATCCTTGCTCTCAGCTCGTTAATGATTCTAGCTTTTATCAAATCCAGCCATTATTGAAGGATCTCTTTTAGGCTAAGCACACTTTATGGCTCAGTGATAGAGATTTAAGCTTTTATTTTCCGCTGAAATACGTGGCGATTAGCAGAATTAACAAATGCAAGTGTAAAACAAGACGTACATGTAGGATGCAATTTATGTGAGAACTTTCAGCTTATCTGTCATAATTGTTGTATCCACGGTCAAGTTATATTAGCACGATTATATATATATAAAAATAAACGTGAGCTGCTAGTACCAGATTTTATTGTATATTTTCTCGTGGTTTCAAGTAATACGTAATGGAATAATTTTCTCCCATTTATTGAAAAAAATTGTAGCGGCTTTCTCAATTGATATGCAAACGTTTATCGAGGAAGCCTTTCAGTCCTAATAGCATACAGTTATACATAGGCCTGTACTTCGATTGTTTCGTCTAAAAACGTTATTCACAGTGAACAAGAATGTTATTGTTTATATTTTCGAGTTCCGCACATGTACCACAGAGATTCCACAAAGCTGATGTGAAAAAGCAAAGCTAAAATTATCATATCGAAAAAACTTCTGTCCCACTCTTAATTGTTTTGAATATTGTAATAATTATTTGAGTAATTCATTTGAAAAATACTCATATTAGTTACTAACGTCTTGAGCGAATTCACACCTTTTTAAAAATATTCTGTAAACGCTTGTATATACAGCAATTAATCGTTTTACTGTTTGACTTCCTTGGTTTTCAACATCTGCCTTCGTGATGAACCTGTTCTGTAAGAGAGTTTTCGTAGACAGAACAAATCTCGTAAATTCAACCTTGCCGCGAAGATCTATTGGCATTCGTAAAGCTTTGAACTAAAGTGGAATCAGACCTGAATTTCACAGAATACAAATCTGTAGATTTGTAACTTTAACTTTACTTCAATTTGACTTTGACTTTATTTTCAAAAATGTTTATTAGGCGTTAAGGCGACTGCATTTTATTTAAAACATCAAGTGGAATACGCTAACATCTTGTAGAAACAGTAACCTTTTGCCAAATTCACTTATGGATAAGATTTTCATTAAAGCGCTATATATTTTTTTAGGAGTACACGTAGCTCGATATCACCAGGGGGTTTCTTTAATAAAGCTGAACAGTTTAGTTTTCTGACCTTTCCTGTTGGTAACTTAAATACTGCACTGAGAATGTGTGCTATTTACGCGGCAAACTCACCTTACACACAGTGGCAAGTGACAATAAATGAAATCTTGTACCTCGTTTCAACCAGTCGCACGCCGTCAACTCCTATCTTGCGAGCAGTAAGATTCTCAATTTTCTCTAAAATGGCCTGCTCGTTGGCTTTGTTATGTTAACGTGGAACTCAGGCGAGCGACGGATGAGATGGTAGATGTAGACTGTGGAGTGCTGTTGTTTTGTTTTTGTACCTTCCTAGGGCCAAAGAACCTCGACGCTGTCTTGCTTGCTAGCGGGTGGTAGCGACGATGATATTGTAGAATGGTCGGAATCGATGGCAACTCCTCCGTTGAAGATGAAAGGGCCAGCTGGAGGTAGGAGAAATCCTTTTCAAGTGTTAATGATCAGCGTTGAAACAGCCCTCCATTAGCACAACAGTGAAATTGACTCGAGAATTAACTGGTAGTTTTCGCCATCCTGTGTTTGCTCGGCACTCTGCTTATCTTGGTTTCAAACTCTCTCTCGTTATCTTCAGCTTGCCTTACCTGTGCGCCTTATCCATTCCGCTAATGACTGGAATACTTTTAACTACTTGTTGTTTCTAAAGCAGCGAATTCTTTTTGTGACCTTTTTGTTACCCCTGGCGTGTTAATTGGTGTTTATATCATCTTTTTTTGCGAGCGTAAATGCGTGTTTTTCGTCAAGGAGCTCTTCGCAAGCTGTGTACTCATCAATTATAAATACATCACTGAAAAACTAACGATTCAAGTCTATACATCTGTACATAAATAACTGTGAAATCTCGACTTTTTTTCCACTTGAAATTTTCTCGTGCTTTGCTGCCGCTTTCCACTTGCTTGGTATGTTAAATTGCGTTTCTCCCTGTACTTAACATGTGTTAATTCGTACAAAGTCGCCGCCACGCTCTGTAAGAGCTTGTGGTCATCATTCGTTTTACTTGTATACCATACATTATTGATGTGCTAAACGGTTTTGTAAGAGTACATCAAAAAGCATATTTCATTGATTGTTATCTTTGATCCTCGACAGAGTTGGTTGAAGTCGCCTTTCGGCTGATCCTTATTTTGCCCGGGGATATTTTACCTGCCTTTAATTAACTCCAAGATTCAAAAACCGATCTCAGTTTTACATCGTATGGGAACTTTGGGACAAGGGGACTCCAGGACGCGGGACTCGTTAAGTGACAGGGAAGATATAATCAACCCCAAGTAGAAGAGAGTTTGAGGTCAAGGTTAAGGAACCTTTAATTGTATCAAAACCGCACCTGCGGCTATGGGACCCCCGTGAAATCCCCCTAAGTCGTATAGCTATTCCAGGGAAGAGAGATTGAGGTCAGGGTTAAGACATCTTGAATTGTATGACAATCTTGCCTACGGCTATGGGGTCCCCGTGAGATCCCCCTAAGTCGTATAGCTATTCCAGGGAAGAGAGATTGAGGTCAGGGTTAAGACATCTTGAATTGTATGACAATCTTGCCTACGGCTATGGGGTCCCCGTGAGATCCCCCTAAGTCGTATAGATATTCGAGGAGAGCCCGTACATTTCTGATATGATTCGTGTGTATCAGGTAATAAGTTGCTAGAAATGTTCCGTTTTGTTTTGTTGTGTTAAAGTGCTGCACCTGCTACAGTAGTAAGATTAAACGGTTTTTTCTTTATCGTAATCCTCCATTCCAGCTTAATTCTTTCTTGCCAGCTTATTTGAATTATTTAACATGCGTAAACCTTTCTTGAGGATTAAAAGCCGTTTAGATTAAATTATCGGGAATTCATGAGAAAATGTCGTCGGCGTTTCCAAAATTTCCTAACGGTAGTCGCACGCAATGGACTTTGGGCGCAAGCAAAGCTCTCTTACTGTGTTATCGCTGTGTATGCTTTGACATTGTGAACTATCGCTCGTATAAAATGTTCAAGACTTGCGCGTTTTTCAAATGATTAAATTCACGAGAAAGACAGATTGGGAAGGGACAGGGTGAAATATCATCACAAACGAATGTCACTTAATTAACGACACCACGTCATCGAGAAAAAAACGTTGGCGTGTATTTAGTTTGTTGGAGACAAAATATCTTCAGGATTTAAGTAATTAAACATAAAGTTTTAACCAACAAGCCGCAGAGAGCGGCACGCATTATTTTTTTTCCTGGCGGTACACATTAATTAAAGCTACTTTCAGACACGACAAAGTAGTGCATATTTCAGTGTGCCATCAATCGAATGAATGTTAAGAGTTTCATTGGTGATCAATTATAACATCACACTGGAGGATACGGAAGAATCTTTCACTTACCTTGAACGCCTTATTGAGCGAATGTTGTGGTATTTTACATCGAGATCATCCTAAAGCGTTACTTTAAGTGCACTCGAACCATGAATACTCGACATATTCTTTACGGTGACTATAGAATGAGGCTTCTTCATTTCATGGAAGAGATTAGCATCTTTACAATGTAATAAAACCTAATCCTTTACATTTCATGGAGAGTCCTCATCGTATAGTCACCAAAAGCAAAGCAAAACAAGAAAAGGAGGGGGTGGGAGTGGAAATTAAGTGTTAGGGTTTGAGTGTCCTTGCTGTAAACCCCATATACCCTGTCAGAGTTAATTTAAACCGTCTTTACTTTGCTTCCAAGCGTTTCTGTGACCTTTTCTCTAATGTCTAATGTATAGTGTACGACAGTGTTATAGAACAAATATCGATTGAATATAGTTTTCTATTCACTGGGTACAGTTGTCGCTGGTGAAATGTGCGAATGAACAAATGTTTTCTCCTAACGTCGCCTGAAGCGTTTTGTCTCGTTTTTAATTTTTATTCATAAATCATTGCAGATCTGTAAAGAACTTTTTCCACAATGCTCTGTTGAGTTAAAAGGTTCTACCTCCTAATGAGACAATAATGCCTAGAGGCGTCCCTGGCGTAGGACCAGGTTGAGAGTGTAAGCTATAAATAGAAGATGAGTTTGATGTTGGAATTGGCCACCAGTCATTAATGTTTCTGTTAAAAAAAAAAAAAAAAAAATGGATAATTGCCTTGCCTTGTTCTGGTGGTCACTGACAATAGAGTAGTGGACTTGTTACTCCTAACATCTACATCTACACCTAGTTAAGTCGGTGAAAATCGTAAGATATCACACCAACTGTAAAAATCTGAGTAAAAGTAGTACAATGGGATATCAAAACTAAAACATTAAAAATAATACCATGGAACATTAATAACTATTAACTAGCCTTGCTTTAAAACTATCCACGAACGTTGTATTCACAATGTGCTCAGGAAGAGAGTTCCGTTCATTGATTGTTCGTGGGAAGACAGAAAACTTAAATATCATTCTTTGCCCTAGGAACTACAAACTTAAAAGCGTGGCTCTTACGGGTTCTTTCATTATTTGGTTTTAAGTGGGATTCTACTGTAAAATACGTCATATTGTGGGAGAGTTTATACATTTTGAGTGGGTTTTGGGTGTTATTTCCATGAGCATCTCTTTCTTTGTTTCCAGACCTTCGCCGCTCCGCGGCGTCTACGAGTAATACCGACGTCGTAAAGACTGGGGAACAGATTGTGCTCCAGAATAGGTTTTGGAATGAGCACGCTACCGCGTGTTTTTTTTCCTACGAATTCACTGTATTTTGTGTTTTACAGATGAAGGTGATAGCGAAGAAGAAGATGCAGGAGACACGAATGAAAACGCGACAGAAGGAGAAGACCAACCTCCGTCAAGGGTGCGCTAAATGTTATCTCGTAATCTCTTTTTAAAATAATTTCTTTTTTACTCATGTCCTGTATTATCGCAAACTTTTCGTAAGGTACAAATGACAGGCTCTGCACCAATAATTTTAGTAGGCAATAGTTGGATCATGTTTACTGTAGGTAGTCTCGACCGATATGGCAGTCGATATATCAGTCGAGAGTCGGTCGATAATCGACCGATCATATATCGGTCGACAGTCAGTCGAAAGTCGGTCAACACTCGGTCGATAGTCGGTCAATAGTCGGTCGATCCCAATAGTTTTGTGTCTCTGATTGAATTAGACAGGCCTGATGAATGTTCACGATATTCATAAAGACGTCTCATGCGGTGGAGTGATGTTCTATCCGAAAGCAGTCACATTCTTCTAAGCCCCTCAGTCTGTGCTGGCTGAATTTATGCGGTGACAATGTTGAGCTATACCTCAGAGGCTGACTTATTTTGTAAGCTTTTACACGCACTCTGGTTACTCAAAGCCTTTCTGGTAATCAGGGTATATTATCTTTTCAGCGTATTGCCCGAGTCCTGTTCTCTGGCTCGACCGCCAATCATTCCATGGACCCTGTAGAGCTATCCATGGACGATGCTAAAACAAACGACCTGTCTTTAGAACCACTGGAGGAAGAGGACGCTGTACGCGACCCAGCACAGACGGCAGATAATTCTTGCATAGCGGAGGAATTCTTAGTGGAGTATTCTTATCATGATGAATCTAGACGTGACGTCAAAAGTCTCTCAGAAACGTTAAATGAAGAGCCTTTGATCGTTTCACCATCAGTAGAAAGGCGTCCCCAGTCCAAGGTGTTCTCTCCATCATCTCCCAAGTCAAACCTGTTTCAATCGCCAGGTCCAAACACCTTTCTTTCACCCACCACCAAGACTCCATTCAAAGCTTTGGCCCAGTCCACTCCTAAACCTGTATTCAGTGAGAATCGTGACATCGCAACCACGCCCAGAATTTCATCTACCAACTCAATCGGTTTTATAACAGGACTAAATGAACTGTGCGTGACAAGACATCGTGACACGAGCCTTACACATGATACAAGTGCGCTTCCTAATTCGTCAAGCCTGTTGTGTGACAAAGTACAAGCACGAGCGGCGTGTGACATTACTCGTCACGCCACTGAAGTGGATTGCAAACTTGAAGTTTCTGATGTCACGTTTGGTTCTCCTTCGAGGTCCTTTGAACTGGCTATGGCGCTTGAGGCAGACAAACTGGGTTCTGGAGTTGAGAAAGATTCGCGAACCTCTGGACTAGGTAGGTTGTGTTTAAGAAGTCTTAAGAATGAAAAATGCTTCTCGTTTATTTTTGTCTTTCTTCTAGTGTGTTAGTTTCAGTGGTAAGTTACTATCAAAGCAATTGGTCATGTCCAATGTGCCTTTCAACTCAACTTTAACATGGAGTCTGTTACAAAAGTTTTTATTTGGGCACGAGTACAGTGTATTTCTCACAATAAGAGTATTGCTCAAAACTCATGTTCATACGAGGGTTTTACGCAAAAGGGCGAATGACCTATCCTGCGAGCGTGGCTATTCTTCGGTTGTTGTGAGGATGATTAATTGGCTGCGTGTTTTACATAATCACGGCAATATGCTGGTGTTTCTTTTCAACCAAGCAGGGCTGACTAAACCAAAAAAATAACCCCCCCCCCCCCCAAAAAAAAGAATAAAACCGCTGAAACCCGATGAAGTGATTTTTGTCAATTGTGTTGACTTTGTTCTATTACTTGACTTCATGTAATCCGGGATCTTAAATGTTTGGGAGGCGCGTAAACCGTTTTTGTGGTTGTCAAATGTGATTCGTTGACAAAATTCGTTGTGTAGCAATCTGAACTGTAAACCTGTCGAGCGAGCGGGCTATAATCTTTCATCTCTAATTAATTTCCCACAAATTGTGTTCTGTTCGGTTATTAGCCCAGTCTTGCTTGGAACAGCGATCAAACTTATGGACGTCTTGAATGGTCTGTATTACTCACACGAAAAACAACAGCAACAACAAAAAAGCACAAACACTAAATCGGCAGATTCATCGCTTTATTGTTGTTAGTTTAAGTAAAAGTATTTTCATGATTTTGTTTAATTTAATTTATCGCTAGTTTCTTTGCAAGCGATTTTTTAACACCTTCGATTTACTCGCTAATTGTATCCTCGATCCATTGTCGAAAGACACTCACTCGAGCAAACACAGTGAAGTGACTCTTTGAAGAGCAGACCGTATCACCCCAGCTCACGATCCCCTGCTGTACCCACTGGCCAGCTGTGTTTCGGCAAACAAAAGGTCCTCCACTGTCACCAAAGCAGCCGCTTATCTTGGTTTTGCCGGCGTCTCCTGCACACAGCATAGCTGAAGTCACGGCGGTCTCCCCAGCACTGCTGATAGGTGATTTCATGTGCTTGGCTTGGCAGACACGATTGGACACGACCGGCATGGGAGCTTGTTGGAGTTTAATGGCTGCATCGTCGGGATGAGTCATCTGTCCCCAACCTGTAATAACAAAACAACATTCACACAGAATAAGTTCCGTTTTATTTGATTGTGTTGTGGAGGCACGGTGTCCTCATGGTTAGTTCACTCGACTCCGGATCGAGCAGTCCTACTTTGACTGTGTTCGCATTACAACTGTTCGACTGGAACTCGTTTAGTGAAGAACGCAGACATCCACCTAATGCTCGTGAACCTGATAAATTCTATGCCATTTCGTCGAATTCTCAGTTAACAGCAATTTAATGGTTAAAAATATCGGCTCGAAACTTCCAGGATCTAAAGGAGGTTTAAGCGTTTTTCAAACCGGTTCCCTACCGTGCAACTGTCAAAATCGAAGAAGAACCGAATGAATTTTGTCCGACGACTTCTTTGTTCGACAACTGGTCTATATGAGATTCTATCTGACCAATAATCACTAAAAATTATTAGAGAGCTTACCGTAACTGATACACAGACTTCGTCGATGAAACAATGGGTTAAGTAAGTTTCTCAAAAGAATAAGCTGTCAGTTAAAAGTGTTATATTTAAAACTATCGAATAAGGGATTTTTGTTCCACTGCATTTTTCTCTCAGTTATTTAGCTGCAATTTTTTTTAATACAAGAAACTCTCAGTCTCTGCAAGTTCTCTTATTCTTAGTCGTTAAAATGAGGCAGTTCTACGCTCGCTTGTGAAGTGCAGCCTGCAGTTCTTTACTCAAGTGTATATTGACAGAGACAATAACAAGTTCATTTTTACCTGAAATGTAACATTTGGTTCCAACTGGCACGACCTCCGACTCGTCCGGCAAACACACCGTGTTCACAAAGGAATTCTTGCTTGCTGAACGTGTCAACTGCAGCAAAGCTATGTCGTTATTGATAGCAATCGGCGAATTGTACTTAGGGTGTACTACCACTCTTTTGACGCTGAACTCCTGCTCGGTTCCCTCGGGTTTCTCTCTGTTGAGGTCCCCCATCGTCACGCTGTACACGCTGGGATCATCAGAACTTGAGACGCAGTGAGCAGCAGTCATTACCCATGTTGGTGTGATGAGCGAGCCGCCACAGATGAATCCTGAGTCTTTGGTTCTAAGCTTCGCTTGCCAGGGCCATTCACCTGGAGCAGCGTCCGTGCCACCAATCACGCGGCTTCCTGCTGCTGACGACTTGCCACACGTGGCTGTCACGTGTACAAATAGAATAATTATAACATAACTAAAGCAAAGCGCGCGCTCTGATTGGTTAATTTAGCGTCTACTATTTGCCCATGGGTGTACGCTGCTGACGTGTGTGCTAATGTTTACAAAGCAAATCTTTTGACAGACATTGTTTCCAAAGTAATGGCCGACGTCCTTCTCCCAGAAATGCGAAACTGTCTTCACAGTTGTGTGAAGATGAAACTTTATCGAGTTACTGGTGTGCAGTCGGTTTTCATGAATGAATTTTCGCGCGCTTGTTTTCTCTTGTCATGTAAGACTACATTTTTTGGGATGTAGCTCAATAAAAGGACTTCTGTTGTTCCAATGTTTCAATGTTATGTTATAAAACAAATGGTAAACGCCGTAGCGTGTACTATTGAGTTATGGATGCACTTGGGAGGTTTGCTAAGCACTCAAGAAGCTAGAGTCGCACGAGGCGATCGCCTCGTGCGACTCTTACGCTTCTTTCGTGCTTAGCAACCTCCCGCGTGCATCCATAACTCAATAGTACACGTTATGGCGTTTACCATTTGTTAATTAGGGAGAACATATGGGAAACTCCTACAGTTTCAGTTTTGATTCAGTTTACATGAAAATTTTCAAGTGATAAAACAAAGCTCATTTCGTGTCCACAAGACCTCAGACCCCTGATAAACTTTGTGAAATACGTTGAAAACAGCTTAAAGCCGTTATCAAGCCAGAACGAAGTTTCTCTTCCAATTTTCTGTTCATGTGGATGAGATCTAAAGACGAAATCCAGCAGGTGATGATGGCTACAAATTGTCTGTTAACAACCGTAACCATCTTAGTTCAACCTTTCTGAAACAGAAAATTATTTCTCTAACTTACGTAAATTAATGTAGTCCGCTCCCACTTTCTCTGTGTCATCGCCTTTGTTGAAAAAAAGAAGAACATCAATAACGAACACTGACCAATATACAAAACCAGTCATGAAAATCTTTCCTTAACACAAGATTATATTCTCTTTAACTTACCCAAGTTGTAGTAATCCGCTCCCAAGTCCTCCGTGTAATCGTCTTTGTTAAAAAGAGAAGAAATCAGTGACCAACATATAAAACCAATCATGTACAACTTAGTTACTTAGTAGGTCAAATTAGTTAAGTCATATTCTCTTTGACGAACCTAAATTAATGAAGTCTGCTCCTAAGTCCTCTGTGTCATCGCCTTTGTGGTGAAAAGAAGAAACATGTTAGTAATACACAAAACTAGCCATTTGCTACGTTTCTTAAGACAAAGCTATATTCTCTTGAACTTACGCAAATTATTGTAATCCGCTCCCAAGTCTTCTGCGTCATCGCCTTTGTTAAAAAGAGAAGAAACCCAAAGATCAACATATAAAACCAATCATGAACCATTTTCCTTGTTCATGCTTAGCGTGCGTATATCGAGTTATGGATGCATGCGGGACGTTTGGAGAGCACGAAAGAAGCGTAAGAGTTGCTCGAGGCGATAGCCGAGAGCAACTCTAGCTTCCTGGGTGCTCTTCAAACTTTCCAAGTGCATCCATAACTCGATGTACGCTAAAAGCATGAACCAATTCTTTTATATTCTCTTTAACTTACGCAGACTATTGTAATCCGCTCCCAAGTCCTCTGTTTCATCGCCTTTGTTAAAAAGAGAAGAAACCCAAAGATGAACATAGAAAACCAATCTTGAACAATTTTCCTTAACACAAAGTTATATTCTCTTTAACGTACGCAAATTATTGTGATCTGCTCCCAAGTCCTCTGTATCATCGCCTTTGTTAAAAAGAGGAGAAACCCAAAGATCAACATGTAAAACCAATCATGAACAACTTTCCTTAACACAAAGCTATAATTATTCTCTCTAGCGTACGCAAATTATTGTAATCTGCTCGCAAGTCCCCTGTTTCATCGCCTTTGTTAAAAAGAGAAGAAACCCAAAGATCAACATATAAAACCAATCATGAACAACTTTCCTTAATTAGGGACACAAAATTACAATTTCTTTAACCTACGTAACTCGAGGTAATCCACTCCCAACTCCTCAGTGTCATCGTCTAGTTGAATAAAAAAGAAACAAATAAAGCAAACTGAATGTTCAGTTCTTATAGGAACAACAGATGCACGGTGCTCACTGCTTACTGGTTGAGGAGTAACCTTTATAAAACACACCATTTTATTTTCATTAAATCAGTAAATTTATGTAGCCCGCTCTCATCTCCTTTGTGTCATTGCCTTTGTTGTATATATACAAACATGCTGGTAAAAACCAGTCATAAGCAACATTATGAGATACTAGCGTGGTTTTTTAAATCAATTGATTAAATAATATTAGTGGTAACAGAATTAGGCGCGGAGAACCAATCGAGAATTTGTCATAGACACGATTATGTTTCACATGTAAATCTTGGAGTCTTTTTTTCTTCTGTCATATTTCCATTTAGGGGAAACTGAAAGTTCAATTCCTACTGCAACACTAGCATTTTAACTCTTTTCGTAGGCATGATATAAATTGAGACAGGAATGCTTAGACGTTTTATTCAGTGATTGTGTCAGTTTTCAACTCCCATTGTCTCCGAATTAAAACACCTGCAGTGTAACGTATAAACCTAAAGACTGTTTTTATTCAAATTAACCAGAACGTATCTTCTACACCCCAGTGTTGTCAAAGCAAATTAGTTGCACAGGAAAATTTTACTGAATTTCTTTAGATTTGGCTGGAACGTTTGTTTCTTTTCTTTTTGCGGAGAACTCTTATGCGAAAATTGTTCCGCGCAAAAATTTAAACCACGATGCCTCTTGCGAGCTAGGGTTTAAAAAATATATACATTGGCGCAAACAGAAGGCACTGAGCAATTATTTAAACGTGCCACTTTGCGAATGGATCTGGAATACATTAGCCTGAATATGCATTTTAGGCCCTGTCCACACGTGTCCGGATATTCTTGAATCCGCAACTTTTTCTTTCCGGATTCAAAAATTTCCCCGTCCACACGTAGCGTATTCAAATCGAATTCGCCTGTCCACACGCATCCGATGGCATCCGGATTCACTCAAGAGAAACTAGGCCTACACGTTGTGCCGCCATATTGGTTTATTGTTCGGTAAGAGACTGGACGCGATTTTGCTACGTCATCGGATTTGAAACTATTCGGATTCACCGTCCACACGTTATCGGATTCGTTGCGGATTTATTTTTTTCCAGTCTGGAGAGCGGATTCAAAAATATCTGGATTCGCTGCCTAATTCGCCGGATGCGTGTGGACGGAGGCCGTATCCGGAAAGAAAAAGTTGCGGATTCAAAAATATCCGGATACGTGTGAACGGGGCCTTATTTTATCCAAACATTAACCTTCCTTATGCCTGTTTGGTTTGTTGTTGCCTAGTTGGTATTTTTCTATTTCGAAAACCGGCTTCAGTTGGAATTTCCTCTACTTTGGCTTTAATTTGTTCTACAACATTAATTATATATCGGAGAATACACTGTTTTACTGTGCGAGAGTAAATTTCTCTTTGTTAAAATAGTCCTGAACTCCGCCAGAATTGTTAGAATTACATTTATGTCGAATTGGAAATATCCAATAGGCGATTTCATCGCCTGTATAATTTCTTTGTTCTAAGAGAAGTATGTTTTCACGATATGTGTCAATAGGTGTTCTCAGAAACCCTGCCAGACTTAAGGAGAGCAGTCCTTTGTTTATCTGACAACAATACAAACAGGTGCATAGGGCCCCTCACTTGTGATAAGCGGGCCTTGAAAATCATTTTAATTTAACACATGCAGATGTCGCTCAATGAGAAAGTGTTCCAGTCTGATAATGAAAACCATTCAAATTCAAATTTTGAAGGCTTCGAAGACGACGCGAAAGTGCAAACTTAAGTTCACAAACAAAAGGCGTGTCTTTCAACTAGTATTTCAGTGATACCGCAAGAATAACCATTGAAATTTTATTCACCCCGTTCTTATATTTCTTAACGTATTTTGATAAATTTCTTGCCGGTTAACTTTTTTTTTAAGTCAGACGAATTAACAAAGTGTTCTTGGTTGCGTGTACGTTAATTGCAGTAATTGTGGCTTAATCAGTTGGTGCATCTTAAATAGTCTATGTTTAGTATATTAAGCAGCATTATCGTGTCGAATATTCTAAGACAGTCGACTTTCGGCACCTAAAAATTTGAACAATTCATTTTCTTAGTACTGTTTTCACTAGTTACCCTTTCACTAGTTCAAAATTTGAAGGTTTAAAGCATTAAATGCATTTTGAGATTTTCTGAGTTCGATTCAGGCTATCATTGTCTCCTCGGCAGTTTCATAAAACCGATAGCTTTCGGTTGTTTAATTTCCAAATTTATTGTAACATTCAATATTGCCGATATGAATCCGAATATAAGAATTTTACAGAGAAGGTGTTTTAAAAAGGAATCGCTTTATGCTTAGGAACTTCAACTAAGCCCACCATTTGTTAACAAATTCAAAATTCTGCTCAGACATTGGTCACGCGATGTTTTGTGAGATCTGCTAAAAACCTTTCAAGTCTTACCTTTTTCCGGTAAAATACTGTAACTGCGACTTTCAACACACAGCGTTAACGACAGCACTGCTAAAAACAGAATCAAGAACGACTTTAAAGGCCCCATCTTTCTCCTGGTGGTTCTGTTCCTTGCACAAACGAGCTGTGTTTTAAACCATAACCTCAGTAACCATCTGGCCTGGCTCCCGACTTTATGATCAGGCGTGTTTAGAATATTAAATACGCAGTAGACCGGATGGAGCCAATACAAGAAAAGGAAATTTTACCATTAAACCCTGATTGGCCGCGTTTAAGTAGCAAACAGAAACATGTTTAATATTTGTCAAAAATGGTCATTGAAAACCTTAAACATGCGTTTTAGGTATAGAAGAAAACGGGTGCCTCTGTGGTTTCTATAATAAACTTTTGTACTGAAGTTGTTTAAGTATCTGTTTGTTCTTCTCCAAACATATCAACCTCTAAACCCGGAAACTAAACTCCAAGAGCTAATCATTCAAACGAAGTTTACACCGCGTCGCTGTGTACGTGAACTGCGTTCGTCGATGTTATGATTTTATTATATAAAAGCTAGAGGTAGATCGAGTGGTAGCAAATTGTTAAAAGCGATATCCCACATGTGTGATATCATTTTTGATAATATTTTTGTCTCTTTAACAGCATTTAAATTCGTTGGTGTATTATCACAACATCTTCGGTTATCTTCGGAAGTCTTTGTAAAATGTTTGAAAACGTTCGTCTGGCCTTCGGACAAATTTTGAAGTATCTTCGGAAATCTTCGGAAAGTGGTCGGAAATCTTCGGAAAATCGCCGAAAACGTCGTTTTGCGAATTCTAAACAAGCACGCAGCGTTTTCTTCTCTGGTGCGTCTTCCAGACACAAGTTTCTTCGTTCATCCAGTAGTCTTTCTTCCTCATAGGAGATCCTCGCAGCTTTGTCCTTTCGAAAGGCGATGTAATACCGGTACAAAGGATATCCTTCCCGATACACTGGAGCATTGCTTAGCGTGTAGTTGTTCACCAAGCGACCAGAAACTGCCTTCATGTGCGTGCGTCCGACTGAACCCAGTTGAGTTTCACAGACGCTGACCAGGGAATCCCATGAGATAGCCGAAGCTGATACTCCTGCCAGCTCAAAAATGAATAGGAAGTAGAATTAAAAAAGTGAAGTTAGCTATAACGTTCTCACCAACCAAGTTGGTGTTTATAACTTGACGTTTTACCAAAAGTTTGCAGGCTAGTAACATGTGCCAAGCAAGAGGACTTGTTCGCAAAGAGGCAAATTTTCATTCACAAATCATTTTAGATATCAGTTTACAAGATGTGACGGGATTGCAATCTGTCAATGTGGGTGCTTTTTTTTATAAAAACATGTCCTGCGGAAGGGTCATCGTCTCCCTAGCCTCCTACTCATGTGTCGTCACGCATTTTGTTCCTTTGGAGGGGGGAGGGAGAGGCTATCGTCCCCGGGGGGGTGACTCCCATATAAAAGGGACGGGGGTCCTCGTCGGAAATTTTGAAAAGAACCCCAGAAGCTTATTTTGTGCTGGGCCAAAATGACACAAAATACCGTGACTGAGCTGCTTTAACCTAGCAAAAAGTACGAGAAAATTATCGACCCTTGTTTTTCTTGCAGGTTCGTCGCTTTCCGTCAGTTTGAATGCCCAGTCATCGCGCGTTGATCAGGTGATACTAAACACCTCTAGTCAACCAACTGAAGACCTTCAACAAGGCATTCGAACCCCACCAAACAAAACGAACCTTTCTGAAGAAGCCAATAAAAAGACAAGCTCAAACTCTGCCGAGTCCACCACTCGGTCAGCGGATGATCACGGCAACCTCGTTAGGAGGAGGTCGGTTTGTAAAGTTCCCGGATTACGGCGATCAGTTGGAACGAAACGATTTTCATATCCGACTGCTAGTCAAGTGTCAAAACAAGATACAGGCAAGCGTATAAATAATAATACTACAACTGCTGACGTTTCCCGAGTTGTCAAGGAAAAGAAATCTACCGCTGAAGAAGGAAAAGGGAATATTGACCACTGCGCTACGATTGACACGAGTAGTCCCAAGGGTGGAGAGGGTGAGTTGCCAATGTCCAAGAGGCTTAAGTCGGACGAGATGAGAACGTTCTGTGAAAGTAAGAGAGATGTAAATACGTTGTTGTCCACAGTGAACCACATCCCAAAAGACGACGTCCTTTTTGATATGGATGCACTCAGTCAGTTTCCTGTGGAATGTATTTGTTCTCCCCCATCTTTAAACTCTTTGAATGGTTATATCGCAACATCGACAGTACAGCAGCAAGTCTTGTCTTCGGGGAGTATTGAAGATTTGCGGAAAAGAACTGACAACATTACACAAGAAATCGATGCATCTATAAAGTGTAAAGCGGAGGACATGAAGATACAAAGTGCTGTAGTGCACAAGGATGAAAAAACCTTGAAAAACAGAAGTCACCAAGGGGAAAGCGACGTGATTGAAAGCCCAGTTTCCTGTGTTAACTTTCAAAAGGACGCGCCGGCCTTGCGTTCTGAATGGAAGACGGGATTTCACAGTGCGGGAGGAACGAAAATTGAGATATCGGACAAAGCTCTCAATTGTCCTCACGCTTTGTTGGAGGAGTTGGATCTACCTACGGTAAGCTTAACTTCACAGGAGCAAAGGCCAACAGCGGACGAGGTGGTTGATGAAGATATTTTCCGTGAAGGGGCTGACTTAACTAAAGGAGTGAAAACAGAAATAGCACAACCAGAAATGGCACAAGAAAACCTTGATGGAATTTCTACAGCTGTCCAGCCGATATTTGGCCCAGTAATTAAAAGATATTCGCCCGAAATAGAAGGGAACGTTAATGAGGTTAAGGAACAAGGGGCGGCTCACAAATTTAATACAAAAACAGATAATACATCCCGCTTTGAGAAACAACGGTCATCTGTGTTGACGGGATTTTGTGGTTTTTCTACGGCAAGTGGGAAACAAGTTCACATATCTGAATCAGCAATGAAACAAGCGAGAAAAACTTTGAGCGAAATAGACGCTGAGTTGGATGTTGGCGATAGTGGCCAGATTGTGAAGGTTGCAAGAGAGAAAGAACCATCTTACAGCATTAGTAACAAGCAAAGAGCCTCAGGAAATGAGCTGAGAGAGGGGGACTCTGAAGGACCACGTTACGGGGCATCACAACTGAAAGATATGCCACAGCCAGACGAGCTAAATATGGATGCATCTGGGAAAAATACTTCGGCAATAAAAGAGGAAATTGAGGAGATGGCTTTACAAAACGCTGAGCAATCAGTGAATGAGTTGAAATGTAAACAGAGTGAAATCGTAAATGACTCTTTGCTTGAGGATTTGTTGAATGACTGTAAACGACAAAGGCGAGATTCACTGGCCACCATTTGCGAGGAAAGCGAAGGAATCGAGGAACATCATGAAGGAATTCTCACAAACACAGAAGAGTTCTCTGACCTGACGCGCGGGCGATCAGATCCCGAAAGATCCTCACAATACCAGGAGAACATTACGACCGAATATTGTAGAAGTACAACTCCAAATCCAGAAAAACCTTGTGTATTGTTTAAGACTGCAAGTGGCAATCCCGTCCCTGTATCGGAGGCAGCTCTGAGCAAGGCAAAAAGTACTTGGAATAAAATCGACCGGGAGTTGGCCCTCGAGGGAGCTTATAAGCCACGACACAAGAATGTGGAAAGTCGTAACAGTTTCCACGCAGTTCCAGCTGGAGATGTTGACGTTTCACCGCGTTCGTTGCGCATTACAAAAGACTCCAGGAGACAGACGGGAGATAAAATGATCGACGAGAGTAACGACGTTTTGAACACTTTGGAAGGTAAAGTGAATAACATTGATCACGATTTTGTTTCTGAAGACGAGAACAAGTCATGGACTCATTCCGCAAGTTCATGTTGGTTTAAAACCGCAAATAGTGAAAGTGGAGAGCTTTCTGAAGCTAGTTTTGCCACGTTTTCTGGTTTTCAGACAGCCGGGGGAAAGAAGGTAACTTTATCCGAGGAAGCCTTGAGACGAGGCAGCGACATAATGAGACGAATCACGGCGGATCCCTCAGAAGGGCTGCAAGAAACTATTGATTGCCACTTGGCCAATGAAAAGCACCACTGTGTTTCCAAAGATGCCGAGGACTCTTTACCGACAGAAGCGCAGGTAATGCCAAGCGAGGACAAACCTGGAACAAACACGACCAACCTGATAAGTTTTTCTGGTTTTCAAACTGCCGCAGGTAAAAGCGCAGCCCCGTCCAAAGAAGTATTAGAAAAAGGGGCGGCCATGATGCAAATGATTGACAAATCCCTGGAACAGAACAAGGGCACCAGCATATCTAACTCACCCAGCGCATCTGTTTTTTCTGGTTTCCAAACTGCTGGTGGACAGAACGTTAAACTGTGCAGAGAATCTTTGGAAAAAGGAGCTGCGATAATGCAACAGATTGACAGATCTCTTCAGGAAAACAGTGCAGAGCACTCACATAATGCAACTAGTTTTTCTGGTTTTCAGACTGCTAGTGGACAGAGCGTAAAATTGTCGAAAGAATCAATGATAAAAGGAGCTGCCATAATGCAACAGATTGACAGATCCCTCCAGGAAAATAGTGCAGAACACACACGTAGTACAAGTAGTTTTTCTGGCTTCCAAACCGCTAGTGGACAGAGCGTGAAACTGTCTAAAGAATCAATGATGAAAGGAGCTGCCATAACGCAGCAGATTGACAGATCCGTCCAGGAAAACAGTGTAGAGCACCCACGTAGTGCGACTAGTTTTACTGGTTTCCAAACTGCTAGTGGACAGAGCGTGAAAGTGTCGAAAGAATCAATGAAAAAAGGAGCTGCCATAATGCAGCAGATTGACAGATCCCTTCAGGATAAATGGGACAACAGTGTGTCTGCAACTAGTTTTACTGGTTTCCAAACAGCTAGTGGACAAAGCGTTGCACTGTCTAAGGAATTAATGGAAAAAGGAGCGACAATAATGCAACAGATTGACAGATCCCTTCAGGATAAATGGGACAACGGTGTATCTTTAACTAGTTTTTCTGGTTTCCAAACAGCAAGTGGACAGAGCGTTGAACTGTCTAAAGAATCAATGGAAAGAGGAGCTGCCATTATGCAAGAGATTGACAGATCCCTCCAGGAAAACAAACACAGCAGCGCATCTGCCACAGGTTTTTCTAAAACCAAACCAAGTTCAACCAGTTTTTCAGAATTTTCTGGTTTTCAAACAGCAGGTGGTAAAATGGTGGAAATTTCGGAATCAGCGCTCGCAAAAGCGAAAAAGAAAATGGCTGACATTGACAGGGAACTGCGGGCAACTAACACGGAGACTGTAGCTACATCTCTGGATGCGTCAAGAAAGGCAAGGGAAGAATTGAGCATCATTGAACAAGAGACTGGAAATTACGGCGGGACGTTTGGCGGTTTTTTCACCGCTGGAGGTCAAAGAGTTTCGGTATCAGAACAGGCACTCTCTAAAGCTAAAGCATTTTTACAGGAGGCGGACAGTGCATTTATCGACTCCAAAACAAAAGATGCAGAAGCTTCTGTACGTGAACATGTGGTTGCTACAGAGGTGCATGGTAGGACTATGTCCACACCAGGTAGAAGCTGCTCTGTTGAACACGATGAAGCGGTATCCCGCGAGGTTCTAGAGAGTTCTGAAGCACTCCTGGCTTATGAATCAGTTATGGACACCTCAGATGTCTCAGGTAACTTGCACGATGGGATTGCTGTTGGATGCAGCTCCTTCAACAGGCCAGAAGGTTCATTTATAACAGGAAGGGAGAAAGGTAACTATCTGATAAAAATTAACGATCCTATAGTGTACTTCATGAATGGTGCATCTTAGCAGCCCCTACCTTAGTACATGTATTTAGTGCAGATTTGGTAACTGTCTTCTTTTTTTTCACGAATCAAAAGGGCCTGCACGGGCTTCTGACCATGACTTTCCAAGACGTTGCTCGACACCAGTAAGTAGCCTATTTAGTAACTGTAAATATAATGTACTCCCTAATATTAACTTATCCTAGACTAGTTCGTGTTTGTCATATCGATCTGATATGAAATTTGATGCTTTTGTGTCATTATTCTTTCAATTCTTTTAGTTGCGATGTAGTGAAGACATGTTCAACTCAAGTCACAGAGAGACACGTGATGGGATGAAGCCTTGTACAACCACTCCATCAGGTAAACTTCATCTACATCAGTTGTATCTCACTATACATGTACATATAGATTCCCGGGTAAGCCTCATAATTTACATTTCGTTTATTATCAACACGTTTGAAATCACTTTCCTCAGCATTTATTATGTTGGCCTTTCTCACTAAAATTGTCCTTGAAATGTTTAAAATCGTCCAACTCGGGGTGTTGAAAAGCACTATTAATCTCGTGAG
The DNA here is from genome assembly GCF_964199315.1 of Orbicella franksi. Taxonomy (NCBI): domain Eukaryota; kingdom Metazoa; phylum Cnidaria; class Anthozoa; order Scleractinia; family Merulinidae; genus Orbicella; species Orbicella franksi. The sequence goes on along the minus strand of NC_138153.1, from coordinate 30,794,362 downwards.
AGGTTCTGTACTTAAGTTTCTCGGTGTTACTCTCCAAAAATGGTCTCGCTATTTTGGTGAGTGTCAGATATATCTGTCTGATACAGCTTTCTCTTGTCTTGTGTCTTTGTGACGTTTTCTCATTTCTGGTTTCTTTTCCTTATTAGGTGTGTTGCATGATCGGCGAGCACGGTTCCATGCTCCTCTCCGGGCACGCCTGACGGCTGTGGAGAGCTCGTATTCACCAAGGTACCACCATTTAATTCTGTCTGTATTACAAGGGTTTTACTCGTTTTTTTGAAAGCTTGCGTCTTTGGGGAAGTTAAAAACAGTGTCCGTTGATGTAATCAAAAGATCCATTTGCATCATTTTGCCGCGTTTTTGTGCTTCATACTTTGCTCTCACAGAGCGCCTCTCGATCCAGGTGAATAAGCCTCTACTTGTAAGTCGCACTTTTGTTTGACTGGCAGCCCATCTGGGAAAGTAGCTCTCCTATTCGATTCAAAAGATGAGAACCAGGATCAAGACTGGTCTGCTGAGCTAGTTGACCCCAGAAGACGCTTGAGGTGATTCCCTAGTAAAAGACCCCGCTATAGATTTCCGTTGAAACTTGGTATGCTGTTGTTACAGGATAAGGAGATATTAAAAACGTAGTGAAAAGAGGTGGTCATCGTGCTTGTTTTCACGCCACAATGCTGACAAATACGGTTATTTAGATGTCTTTTGGTAATCTCCGCGCGCAACAAATAAGCTCGATTATTTTTTAATGTAGCGGGTTATACCACACAGAGTTCGACTTCCTTTGATTGTTTATTCATCTACGTCCCAGAAAAAAATGTCTTCAGATACCCTGCATAATTTGGACATGCGCTGTTGGGCCCGTTAGGTCTCCCTCTGTAATATTTCTTTCATTTGCCTAAAAGGTAGCCATAGATTTCTGCTATTTTTTTCTCACTTATTGAGGATATTGTTCTCATTGAAATTATGAAATAAAAAGTAGGGGTCACCGTGCTCTTTTAAGAGAAAAAGAGCATTTATTTCGCTATCGAGCTTAGTTTGAGGGAAATCTCTAACGTTTTGTACGCGCAAGCGCTCATGTGCGCCCGCTAATGACGCGAAAATCGTGCACAGTAGGGATGCGCGATGCAATACTAAGGAATCACCTTAACTTAAAAGAATGTTTTGCTTATTTAGTTTTATAATAGTTTTGCTGAATAAACAAATAAACTTTTGCGTTGTCAGAAGGTCACTTCGAGCTATGACGCCAGGCTGCTTCAAGTCCAAAGCTGCCCCCACACCAAAGACTAGTACCCCTTTGAATTCCAACGCAAACCGAAGGGTGTCTGGTCCTCGGCCGCAGTTTATCACGCCCTACAGAAAGCAGGAAGCCAGTAGGGAGGTTTCGCCTCTTGCGCGTTGTAGTAGCTCTAGTATACCGGTCAGTGGTTCCGCGGAGGCTCAAGGTTCAGATGTCGTGGAACCGTCTTCAAAGAAACCCAGAATATCAGCGTCTAACAGCACAATGGATGAGAAGAACGGTCATCATGGAACTGTTTCTCAGGTTAGCTTGTTGATTTTCGTTTTATCCAAATAATAATGGATAGATAAAGTATCACACTTCCTTATTTCAGACGTAAATAGCAAAAGGAAACCTCTGACTTCCACTGAATCGTACAAGTTCTGCCATCTGTAGAGAGTTGTTGACAGATACCATGTTTCTAATTCTGTTCATTCTCAGTGAAAATATAATACAATTTCACTTCCATTTCAGACCGACGGCAAAGTGAAACCGCAGCCTGGTTTCCTTTCTCATTTGCGTCTCCACAATGGAAGAATAAAGCTTAAAGATATTGTTGGACATGGCACACTGCCAGGGCAATTCACCACAGCGGAGGTAAGCTGCTAGTCTTATCCTCCCTAAAATGACCGTGACTTCTCTTCATAAATGAGGAGGCCAAATAGCGGAGTATTCCTGTTTACAAGTCACTCGAAACAGCTCATCTTTATTAAAATAGTCTTTGTGACTGATCCTGCTGTAATTTTACTTTTATTTCAGCTGATTGAACTGGGTGTGTCTCCAGAGGTGATCTCTATTTCTTCCTCTAATGCGGGATCATTCCGGTTCATCGGAAGGAAGTATTTCAGTGAATCTGTGTTGACTAGCGGGGGTGGTATTAGAATGGAGGACGGCGGAGTGTTGCATGCTGGGATTGATGGCTGCGTGGGCCTGGAAGAAATACAAAGGTAAATGAAAGAAATAATATAAATACGTAAGTTCGATGTCAAAATTAATTGAGAGGTGTGAAAAGATGATATCTTGTAGTCTGAGTGGTGATTCACGGCAATCAACCAAGTTCACTGTACTGCATCATGAAACAGTGCTGGTTGATGTTTCCTCGTCACGTTGTTGCGGGTTTATCTTGGAAAGCTGGCCTCTGTGCTAAAGGGCTACAAACGAGCTTTAGGAGACTCGTGACAAATATCTTGCATTCTCTTAGGATTAGGTGTGTGCCTTTTTCCATGTGTGGAAATGTGTGATGTTATATCTTAAGCAAGGTAGAATTTTCAGGAAGATCTTGTTTTGTTTTTGTCAGTGCGTTTCTTAGCACACCTGGAGTGGACGGTCAGTTGATCAGTGAACAGTGGATCGCAAATCATTACAGATGGCTCGTATGGAAACTAGCCGCCACGGAAGTTGCATTTCCATGTCAATTTGCTGGAAGGTAAGTTTACTTTTGCATTAAAAAAAAGAAGATAATTGTTCGGCTAGGACTGATTACTCTGAACATTGTAATGGGGAATTTGATTATGGTGTGGTTCGTTTTGGTATGTAACACATGCCAAGCTCCCAACGCTTTTTCGTAAATCAGTGTGGTTTGTTGCGTTAAGAGGAATCTTTCGTAAAATTTAGTTGTAATTAAATATATTTACTAGTCTGTAGCTCCATTGGGAAAACGCTCAGGTTTTTACTTCTCAAAAGATGTAAAAACACAATTTCTACTGTAGTTAGGACGACACCAATCAAATTTTGAAGTTATTCTCTTTTTCAGTGGGTTTAACTTTGATATTTATTTCGCGCCATGGAGCTAGTAAGTATGGTGCGGGTTTTGCCAGTATATATTTGCAAGCGTTTGTTGTGTCCTTCGAGGCCGTCTTACATCAGTAATATTTTTGTGTTTTAGATGCCTGACTCCGGACTGGGTTTTGTGTCAACTGAAGTACAGATATGACCGTGAAATCGATCACAGCAACAGGTACCACTGAGATCTGAATGTATTCACAGAAAATCCAACAGTTTTTCAGTGACGTTATCTTTATCTCTTAGGTCTGCATTGAAGAAAATACTGGAGCGGGATGATACATCCAGTCGTGCGATGGTGCTGTGTGTCTCCAGAGTAACAGTAACGGAAAATCAAGTTGACAACACTGCTGCAAAGCAGACAGACAACGACGGCGAAAAAGACGGGCATGGCACTGTTAATAAAATAGAGGTGACTACCTGTGGACTTCTATGCTTTGCTAATGTAAATTCTGTGATTAGGGGGGGAAAGTGGGGTAGTTTACCGCTAGTAGTGTTTTCGAGAAACCAATGATGTCACAACTCTAAAGAAATGAAGCAGTACTCTTAAAGTCCAAGAACAAACTCTTTAGTGACTCATTATAAAGTAAGAAGCTCTCAGTTGCCCTGCGTATGCGAAAGATTTCCGCCTGTCGTTTCATGTCCCTGACGCAGACTAGCTCTCGGGTTAATGATTGTGAAAGAAGTCCACAAATTTAAAAGCAGGCTTCTTTGGTTATTTTTCCGTTTTCTGACGACTGTTAGTAAATCGAAAACGTTTCCGTTTGTTTTTGAATTTCAGAGTTGTGCAGTCATAGAGGTTACTGATGGCTGGTATGGTATTCGAGCCACATTGGACAGACCACTTACAAGACTGTTACATGACAGAAAGATTGTTGTTGGGCAAAAGTTGTTCGTGTATGGAGCCGAACTGATAGGGTCTGAACAGGCTGTGTCCCCTTTAGAGGTACAATTGCGGCTCAATGAATATGTACACAAGGCGACAAGGGTGAAGGGATGGTCGTAAAATATGCCGTTGGTCCTTGTGGAATTTTTTCATCCATGAAATGTTTACAATTTTGACAGAGGTGCTGAGATATTGGCCCATGCCATATGCTTGCTTCTTGTAGGGCATATTCACCATTGCTTGTTCTCGGCAGTACCCTCCTGTCCATGACACAACGTAGTAACCATTCGTTTAGTATTCAAGAAGATGCAGTCGTGAGTGCTTTGTTAGTGGACAGAAATCACCCATTGGGCATTCACCAGTTTTCGCCCAAAGTGACTCGTAATTCTGTTTTCTAACAGGCTCCCTCGTCATTGATGCTGCGGCTTCATGCCAACTCCACCCGGCGTGCACGATGGGATGTGAAACTTGGTTTCCATAGCCACGCGCGTGCGTTTGCATTACCGCTGGCCTCTTTGTTTGGTGATGGAGGATTCACAGGCTGTGTGGACGCCATCGTTTTGAGGCAGTATCCTGTGCAGGTAGGAATACTGACAAGTGATATGGTTAAAGCTAATGCTGGTATTTCATCGAATCAAAGGTTTGTAAGAGAGAACATTATGTTATGTAATTGATTAACACCATAGTTGAGTTTTTTCTGCCAGTAACTCACATCCGTATTGTCTGTTTATATTCACAGTGGATGGAAAAGATGTCCGATGGTACCAATGTTTTTCGCAACTCTCGGCTTGAGGAAAGAGAAGCCAAAAAGTTTGAAGCAGATCGACAGAAGCGAAGGGAAAAGCTGTTTCTGAAAATACAGGAAGAGTTTGAAAAAGAATGCCAACTGCCAGGTTAGTCATATACAACTCCGGTCAAATTTAACTTTTGTTCTTTTTGTGACGTCAGTCTATGGATAGGTACATGGAGTCGCGCGCTCGCCCGAGCGGGCGGTCAGACGGTCGGTATGTCGCTCGGTCAGCTAATTAATTTATACTAAATATGGGTTATTGACCAAGTGTGAGGTCAAGATGGCTGGATATTGGGCAAGTTCTTTTTTTGCCTGTGTATGGACCGAGACGGAGTCGAGGTCCATAAACTCGCAAAAAAAGAACGAGGCCAATATCCAGCCATCTTGGCCGAACAAGCTTGGTCAATAAAGGATTTATTATATGGCTTTCGGGAAAATTTTTCTTGCGGGACATGGCGGGTAGTCCCGAGCGGGCAAGATAGCTCCATCTTGCCCACTCGGGTAGGCAATCACAGCGCAGGATTTGATTCATCTTTCCCGCTCACGGAGCTAACCATATGATAATTCGATATACTGTCACTTAAGCTCGCAAGTAGATTATGGAAGTCCAACAATGAACTTAACAACCTCTGTTAAACAGATTAGATCATTAGTCCTTCAAGCCAAAGAAAATTCCAGTTTCTACGACAGACGCTTAAGGACACTGTTGTTGTTGTTTTTTTGTTTAATTACAGAAAAGAGAAGATCTGCGAGGTTCCGACGCCGTTCGTTTTCATCACGTGATTTGAAAGACTTGCATGACGGGAAGGAAATTTATGAAACTCTTACCCAGGCTTCCGATCCTGACTCAGTCAAAGTTAGTGTTCCTGTCATGGTTTCTGTTTTACTTATAATCACCTTGTTGACAACTGTGAACTGTTGTGACACTGATTTATTTCAAAAATAAATCAGCCATATAATAGTCAAAGGCTACCTGCAGTTTGAGTAACAGTTTCTTTTTAGAGATTTACATTACGTCTAACTTTATCGGGCGTCGGATAGAAGAATTACAAGCTGAGGACATGAACGTTGTGCATTGTAAATGTGTCTATGAAAAGCAACAAACAATCGCAAACATCTGGAAATATGAAGTGTTGATCTGAGGGAGTAAAACTTCATTTTTTTGTAGTTTTTAAGTGGCTCTATTTCCTTGAAAGCCACCGCTAGACTACTCTCACGTTGAAAATCATTTTTCCCCTTTCAGGAGTGTCTCAATGAGCGGCAAGTGCGAGCCTTAGAAGATTACCAGCGCTCGTTACAGGAGAGAAAATGTGCGGAATTACAGAGCAAGTTTGAACGTGTTTGGAAAGAACAAGAGGAAGAACAGGTAACTCAGCAATTATCAATGTTGTTAAACTTGTGGCAAGTGATGTGTATCAATTCAATGGAATCAGATATCAACTGAATATAGAGTGAGGTGAAGTCATGATCCTGGTAATTGTGTTGCAATTTAAACAATGATGAAAAAAGATATAAAAAACTCTTGAAAAAATCTTCGGGGCTTCAAGGGTTGCGTTAACAATTGAGCTACACTGGTGCGTAAATTGGGAGCAGACCAAACTGTGAATTCAAATGACTGTTGTTTGTATTTTACCATACTGCCTTACATTGTAGAATTTTGACTTCCCTCTTGTCTAACCGTAGCTTTGACTAGCGCAAAATCATTACAGCAACAAACTTTTTTGTCAGTCATGGGAAAGCACCTTTGCGGAACGCGCGATTATTGGCATGGGTGTGTTTTAATAGCGAGAAGTTAGACGTTATTGGAAAATTTTGTGGTCATTCAAGACCGAGGATTAAAAGAAAACTGTAACAAGTACAACGTTGTATCACAGTAGTTTGATGCCAATTGTTTGTCTTCTCAGCGCCAGCTTCAAAGAAACGTGGTACCTCTACTGAAAGTTCGAATTGCGGATTACCTTTGCAAAGGGCAAGCCAGGCAGAGTGAGTATCTCTTGTGTTTAACAAAGCCCAAAATTACTGATTATTTGTAGCGTCATCGTGTGTCCATTTGTATGAAATAGAAAATGCTACTTGCAAAGCAGAACCAGCGATCATACGTGCGATTTTTGTTCGAGCTTGGATGTCGAAAATGTTTTGGATTTGCATTGTTGACGTACGCTTATAGATTGATTAAAAAAAATAACAACAATAACATAAAGAAAATTCCACCACTTTCTCAAGAAGTAGAGCCAAAACCAATGGTGATCGCACACACCAGATTTTCCGCGCTTTGCGCTGGTTGCATTGCCTATATCCGATTGCTTGCTTTAAATGTTGTTTTATTACCCTCAATTGAAAACCGCTCTGTTTAAAGTGCTACTTTGATGAAATTCTCGATATCCATGTTTTTACATTTTCGTACACAATAGGTCTTTCCTAGATATCTTGGCAAATTTCAGTCTATTACGAACATTAGAACTCGCAGTTTTTGGACCTTTATTTCCGAGAATTTACGGCCGCCATTAATTTTCCTTGTTCCAAGTCCTGGTTGCGAATTTGAGAAAATGATGCCATCTTCTCAAAACTACCGCACGGGTTGAAATTATGATAACAATTAATGTGGAAAATTGTACGAATATATGAGCCAAAGTTTTTGTTATTCTTAATGCGAATTGCGGCTAATTGTTATTATAATTTCAGCCCGTGCGGTATTTTTGAGAAAATGACGTCATTTTCTAAAAATTCTCAATCAAGACTTGGAACAAGGAAAATTAATGGCGGGCGTAAATTCTCAGAAATAAAAGTCCAAAAAAACATGAGTTCTAGTGTTCGTAATAGATTGAAATTTGGCAAGATATCTAGAAAAGACCTATTGTGTACGAAAATGTAAAAAATTGGGTATCGAGAATTTGATCATAGTGGCACTTTAACAATAACCAGTTATTGTGACCAGTTCACTGCCAGCGAGGCTATAATTTCTGAAATAGACATTTGTCGTTTCAGCTGCAGTGTTAAGCATTTGGCGGCCAAGCGAGGAAGTGATGCATCTGTTGAGCGAGGGATCCCGATTAAGAATTTATCATTTAACAGCAGCTGGAGTCAGGTTACAAATCATTTTGTTTGTTTGTGAAGTATATATGAAATAATTCGTATGTGAACTGCGGTTGTAGATGAAAGTGAAGAATGATCATCGCAGTAAATTTTCCAATTTAAGCAATTGGAAAGAAGAAGCCTGGAAAAAAAAAAAAAAATCAGGGCTTCAACGGGATCCCGTTGAAGCCCTGATTTTTTTCAGGCTTCTTCTTTCCAATTGCTTAAATTGGAAAATTTACTGCGATGATCATTCTTCACTTTCATTTTGTTTGTTTGTTGGCGCGGATTTCTCCAACATTACGAAAAACGTCACTTTGTTATTCATTATTTGTAAAGTGCGTCCTAGTCTGTCAATCGTGCTCTCATAAAGTGTTCATTTTTGTTTCTTCAGGAACCGACCAGGTGCCTCTGAACTACAGGCAAGTGCACAGCAGAACATTAAAAACACGAGATTGCCTGGGTCTTATTATATATCGTTCTATCTAATGAGTAATCTGTAATTTTGCTGCATGTTTCAATATCGTTTGGTGCCATGTGTCGCTTTCACTCCACTGAGCCCCGTACAAAGTTGGCGCTGTTTTAGACCAACACTTATTCTCCGTTTTACTAACAAAAGCTTTCAGCAACACGAACGACAAGATACGAAGAGCTGCCCAGTGACCCAGATGTCAAAAGAGTGGTTTACATGCCTCGACAGGTATGCTATCGGAGTAAACTTTATAAATAACGACACGGACTAACGGTACTTGATACCTTAAATCTAAACAACTGGCATTCAAGCGCAAGTCCCTCTTTACAGAAATCTAAATCTCAGTGTAGGTTATTTACTTTCTGAATCAGTGTTCACTTATGGAAGCTAGGAGTCAATTGGAATGATAAAAAAAATTCCCACGTTTTTAACCCCCCTGTTTTGTGATTTCTCATCTTTTTTTCGAGAGCCCAATTGATCCATGCAAAAACATGTAAAAACAATACAAGGCCTCAATCGAATCGTCCATTTAGTACGAAGTTGAGTGTTTTGAATGACAGTCTGTGTGTTGATATGTAACTGTTCTCCTTTCTCAGGCCGGTTCTTTTGATGAGTTGCGATGTGGTTCGTTGCAGTCGTTTTCAGAAGTCGATGTAGTTGGAGTGGTGGTATTTTGCAGTCCTGTATCTACCTTCTCCAGCCCCAGGTACCCATACTTTTTTAACAATAGTGTTGCTTGATTGAACTTAAGCGTGGCGCTTTTAGGAAGCTTGTTCATATTCAATTCCATTTCCAATGCTTCACCGTCGTTAACCACACTCGTCATCTGATTGGTCCTGAATGTCAGAGAAGGTTCCAGCTTTTGGATGTGATAAAAATCGATTGCCTGACCCGTTTGGGAATTTACTTGGGGCGTTAGAAGTTTAGAAGGTTACAAAAGTTGATAAAACGGTGAAATGAATTTGAAGTATTGTTTGGTGGCTCGATGCAACACGCAGCCGCATGAACAGTGCCTCTGGTGAAATCAAGTCTAGGTGATAATTCATTTGCACCCTTCTCCACCCTGATGGTACTACGCGTAGTTAGTCCCATTTCAATCACTTCGACTCTTATGTTGGTTCTGTAACCTTACGAAGATTTCAGAGAGCCAGAAATTGCCATGTCAAGTCGTATCATTCTGTACAAGAAGGCTTTATTTTGTTGTACACTGTCATTTGTTTTTAGTTCCAGCATGCAGACCGTTTATCTGTCAGACGAGGACAGCAACTTAGTGGCGATAAAGTTCTGGGGAGGATTGAAGGTTTTCTGTGTTCTTTTTTTGTTATTATTATTATTATTTTATTGTAGCAATTTACATCTGTATTATGGTTTAACCTCCTAATTTTCGTGAAAAGTTTAACTCTTGCCGTCTTTAACACAGGCGGTGGCTGTAGAAGATCTGATCAAGCCTTGTAGCTTCATTTGCTGTACCAACTTAACAGTTCGACCAGATGACCGGATCCAGTGCCCCTCCCTGACCTTCACTGAACTGTCAACGCTGACCCTAAAGCCTCGCGAACCACATCTACGGACTGCCTTGCACAATCTGCACCAAAGTATACCGGTATGTACTGTGCCTCTCTTTGCGCACATTTGGTCGTGATTTGTCTAATTTTCCCTGTTTTGCCTGAAATTCTGAATGGTTGGCGAAGTAACTGCTTTGTTCGAAACATCTTGGAGGGTGCATAGTACTACATGGACACTCATAATTAATAAAATCTGATATTTATATTATTATTGTTATTTTTTGCAGGATATGAACCTTTTCATGTGTCACATTCAGCAGACTTTGACTACCATGCTTCGCCCGAATCGAGCGTCTCCTTCAGTGGACGTGAAAGTCAACACTGTACCTACGTACGGACGGCAAAATTACAATTCTGCTCTGAGAAAGAAGTGTATGGATGTAACGGTTACAGTGGAATCCACAGACAGAGTATGTAGCAGCCTTGTTAAAACTACGATTGTGTTTATGATGCGTTGTCTTCGTATGTGATTTCCCCTCACAATTTACTTAGTTTTTTTTTTCTTCTAACGTTGATCATTTCGTCTTGCGAGGCTCACAAAACTCTTTATGCCAAAGGTGAAAACTTTGATTTCATGAAAGTTTCAAGTGTGTCTGTTTATTGTGAAGAACTCTGTTTAGGTTGGGGTCTTGTTGCTATGTTCTTTGATGTGTCACTCTACCCTAACAGTCCATCTTTCCAATCTAGTGTATAAATGGGTACCACTGATGCTGGGCCAGTGGGGGTAACCCTGCGATGTACTAGCAGCCCATCGAGGGGAAGTACAAACATACCGGGATAAGGTCTGGCAGTGTGGAACAATGTCCTTTGTCACCTTTTGAGTTTGTAATGTGGTGCTATCGGTTAAAACCATGCTAAGTTTTGATCCCAGCTGAAAAGTTGATTACCAAAACCAACCGAAAACGGTTTCCTTCTTAATTGACACGGGAAAGCAACAACTCAAATATTCCCAGTAGAACACGATCTTAGATAATTATTTATTATTCCACCATACTGTCTCTTTTCCAGGAAAACGGCAGCCCAATTCTCAGCGGCCAAGAACATCGCTTAGCTGGATTCGGTCAATCAACGTCATGTGACGAGCACGCGCTGTCACGCAAATTGAATGTCTCCAACATTGAGGACCCTAATAATCCGGTCACGCCTACTGCCGGTGCACGCACGACGTCGAGGCAGTCAAAACGGAAGTTATTGGACAGCATCGCTGAGCCACCTGCCCTCTCACCTCTGCCCAGTTTCATCCCGGCCAGCGTCAGAAGAGAATTCAAAAGACCACGACAAGTTGGAATGCCAGGAAATGTTCGGCTTGAACAGTGAAACAATGTAGACAACCTGGAAAGCACAGCTTGAACGCGCTGTCAATTCAAACACGATTGAAGTGCCCGCTTTTTAAGGGGTTCAACAGTAAATTAAGCAAGTAGTTTTTGGAGGGTACCGTCTTATCTCCTGTGGATGTTTTGGTGGTGCCGTCATTTATTTCTTTTATTAGAATGCTTAAAAATATCTATACAGAAATTCGTAACAGACATGAATGTATTATCGTAATTCCATTACATTGAAGAGATAAAGAAAGCTAATTTGTTTGCTAGAAGAAATACCTTTTTACATAAAGTTAAATAAGAAAGAGATGAAAATTATTTAGTTAACGAATCGAAAAGCAAAAAAATTATAAGAGTATGATGTAAGATGTTTGCTAATCATGTTATGAATGAGCTTGAACAAATTAGAGACTGGCACAAAGTGCCACTCGAGTCCGGCTAAGTAAGTTGAAGTTTTTACATTTACCCAATTAATTTGTGGTTAAACCGTTGTGGTTCACGGCGTTAAATGAAGATGTTAAACTTGTTCGTCCTAGATGTATTAATTGTGGATTCAAATGCAAAAATATTTAAATAAAGGCGATGGTAATTTTGTGTTTGGTGTCCTTTGCGACGTGGAGGCGCGGTGGCCTCACGCTTAGTGCGCTGTACTCCGGACCGAGCGTTCCTGGTTCGAGTCCTGGCCGGGGACATTGTCTTGTGTTCTTGGGCAAGACAATTTACTCTCACAGTGCCTCTCTTTACCCTGCTGTATAAATGGGTGTCGGCGAATTTGATGCTGGGGGGTAACCCTGTGATGATCTAGCATCCCATCCAGGGTGGAGTAGAAATACTCCTAGTCGCCTAGTGCCACAGAAGCGGGGTAATCTTCAGCTTTACCCTGTTTTGCCCACGGTTACCAAACGACCGGTATTATTGGGTCAAGTTTTCAGGTGAAAAGGTCTTGAATAGATATATGTCTCGCGACGTCTCCAAGAAAGGATGATCTTTCAAATGTTCACATGTAAAGGTTGATTGCATCGCACAAAAATAAAACAGAGATCAGCCAAACTTCATTACAAGTCCTCCTGCAGACTTCCAAGATCAAGATTTAGGCCATACATGATACATACATACTTTGCTCGTCCCAGTTAGCAATGTAGCTCAACCTTCTAACAACCTGTTCTCCGCTTCTCGTTCCACGAGTCCCTGTTCATCTCCAGGTGACTGTGCTTCAACTTTTAAAAAATCTGTAAGTTTTTCCTTTTTTCGCACCTTGGATTCTAAGGTGTTTAAGGTAGCCGAACACAGTTTTCAAGAGCTTATGCTTAATTCACCATTACTTTTAAGCTATTTATGCTTTGGCGCTCGTTTTTTGCAAGAGTCAAGGTTAACCACAGAAAAGTTTATTCTCGCATTTTGGCTAAGGTGTGTGCTGTTGCCATGGCAACGGGGCTGGTTAAAAACGAGGCTTAAAAAATGGTTTTTGTTTACTTAAAAAAAATCCAGTCGTTAGATTTTTTTCATCTTTTGCCCACTACGAATTGACATTAAATCCCTTCTGTCAACGCTGTTCTAATAAAATTTTGACATAGGCGATTTTCGTAATTCGCCGTAAATCGTTTTCACCGCATGTTCTGTATTATTAAAAATTCCCTATGTCAAAATTCAGATTTTTTGCGGTAGATCATTCACGTGGTTTCTGAACTATTTTTTTTTTTTTTGCCAAATTTCTTGAAATTCTAACGACTGGATTGTCAGAAATCCGCAAGTTTCTGCAAAAGCAATCGGTCTCAATTTTTTGAGCAACTGCGCATGCCCTGCATTTAACTGGGTTCTTTCGGTAACAAAGAGAAAGCTGAGAATTGCTGGTTTCTTTGCGTCGTTACCTTTTCTAACATATCTTTGTAATAAAAGACTAAAGTCATCAATACACTGCGTTCAATAATAGAGAAAAAATAGCACAGATAGAGCGGATGTTGAGTAAATGAAATGATCGCTCTTTGCAATCCTTGTGCGCGCGCGAAAACTGTGTTCGGCCACCTTAAGCAAGCTACCCTTGCAAAGTTTGTTGCAATATAAACAGCCTAGAGTCAATACGGCAATGAAAATTATGGTTACCCTGGGGCCCAGAGGGTGTTTTATGGTGTGATCTGTTAGCGAATCCATCCGCGATTCCGACCCTAGATTGCCAAGCGTGAAGGTTTTTCTGCACCGCGAGGTTGGCGTCTCCGTTCTGCGCGTGGAGCGTCTTATATATGGATTATTGACCAAGTGTGAGGTCAAGATGGCTGGGTATTGGCCAAGTTCTTTTTTTGCGAGTTTATTCTCTTTATCTTAAAAGAACGAGGCCAATATCCAGCCATCTTGACCGAACAAGCTTGGTTAATAAAGGACACATTATATGGCTTTCGGGGAAATTTTTCTTGCGGGACACGGCGGGTAGTCCCGAGCGGGCAAGATAGCCCCATCTTGCGCGCTCGGGTAGCCAATCACAGCGCAGGATTTGATTCATCTTGCCCGCTCGCAGAGCTTGCCATATAATAAAGTGCTTTAGCGTGTCCACGGCTCCTCGCGCGCACGGAAACATTTTGATTTTAAGTTACGCGTACATTTATTGCGCGTACGAATTTAAGTTGCGCGGACGTTTATCGAAATCTAGAGAATTTTTGAGAGTTTCCAGTGAGCAGCTGTTGTGCTTTTTAGAGAGTTTTGTGCCGTTTAGTGTTCTGCAAGGGATCAAGATGAGAAGAGGAGTCACAGGCGTAGGACTGGAGCCGAAGGTAATCTTATTTACATTTCAATATGGCGGACATATTGACATTTAGCTGAGCGACATGTGTTGTTTTGGTGGTCATATTTTATATTTGCATTCCAGTTACACAGAGAGTGCCAGAGGATGATCTGTAAAAACGGAGTCCCTTTACGAACCGTGCCAAACCTGCACGAGGCTGGTACGTCAAATGAAATGTGTGATGTTTAATCATAAGTTCATGGACAAGATTTCTTTCCCCAGAAAATCTTGGACTTGGATTTCGAGCGTAAAATGGATGTCGATATCACGGCAGGTGTCGTGTGATGAAGAAAACTGCATTACGTCCTAACCCAGTTACACTGTGTTTTGGCCTGATGTAGAAAGCACCGAAGTAACTGCGGCAATTTTCATGGAGTTAAAAAAATATTTGAACAAATACAAATCTTGTGTTTACCGGTAACAAAGCTTCGAGTTTGATCGATCGAAGGTAACATTTAAACTTATATTCTTCGATTTTGAGCGAGTTTCAGTATAAAAGAGTTAGATGGACGGTTGTTCACGAACAATTCTTCAAGCAACGTTTCATTTAATAAATAAACTACATGCATTTATTTATTGTGTATACATGAGAGGTCATGAGATCGAGAAACATCTTGGTTATTTTTTAATTTTAATTTTTTATTTCATTTAGCGTTTACGGGCGATACCCGAGAGACTTCGCAAGCCCTTGCGAATGGGCAGGTGAGGGTTTTACTATCTACATGTATACAAGACTTCTACATAACTCGTTTAACGTTTAAGCAAAGCTTGATTTAGATTTCTCTGTAATTTAGCACTGCTCACAAAATTTATCATGAAATAAATTAATGTAAACTTGTTGAAAAATCTGAAAAAATATATTTAAACTTATATTGTTGTTAAATGTACTCCAAACCACGTAAGCTTATATATTTGACATGTATGTACGGTTCCCATTTGTCTGGTGGCTTCTAAATGACTCAGTCCTTAGTTTAAATGAGTGACGTCTAAGCATTTAATTTCATAAGAAATGATTTAGCCTTACTTGAAATCATACGATTTATACTGTGTCAGTTACATGTGCATGTAAGTCTTGCCAGCCAGTGATATCAATATAAATACATTTTCAATTGTGAACTCTGTTCCCAATGGGGGCAGATGTTATTTAAATAGTGTTCTTTTTAGTTACACAGTTTGTGGGAAGGTAAATGTATGTAAAAAAAAATGCAAATATTGAGTGAAGAGAAAATGAGAGCAGAATGAGAGATAAAGTACCTATTCTTACAAGTGTGTTTTGGTAGTTTTCTCACTTACAATCTCGTGTGTGCCAACGCTCCTGGATACAGACCAAATCTCCTGGTCTCCCGTATGAGTCACCAAATCTCCCGGACAATATGAAGGAAAACCCATTTTACAAAGTGCATTTTTGAAACATATTTTGGCCATCTCTTGGTGTTTTTGTTGAATTTTGTTTGGGTATATGATACATTTTTGTTGTTGAATTGGTGGTGCTATACTCTGAACAACTTTTTTTACACCAAAAAGGTAAAATTTGGTGATCTCTTGTATTTCGACTTTTTTAGGTCGGCATCTCAGCAATCTGATAATTCCCTGAAACAGGCTAGAGTTTTTGACTCATTTTTATGGTTTCACACAACCACCTTGGTCTAACTTAATATATAACAGGGTAACCTTGTCTTTTTAGTTTGAAGTTTACTTCTGTTTTAGAGTCCAAAAGAGTTTGACGAATCTGGCTCCACTGCTGTTCACAAGGCATCTGCTAATGGGCACCTGGAGGTCTTAAAGTTACTTATTCAACATGGTGGGGATGTTGAGCTTGCTGACATATCAGGTTGTACACCTCTACATGTTGCCGCAAGAAATGGCCATCTGACCTGCGTTAAGTACTTGGTTTTGCAAGGCGCAGACTTCAGAATGAAATCAAAGAAAGGAAACACAGCGCTGACCATGGCTAAAGCGAACAGTCAACAGAAAGTGGCTGAGTACTTATCAAACTGTGGTAATTTCAACCCTTTACAGCTTTCATTTTCCTTACTTAACTGCATGTAGCTCTCTTCTCTAAATTTTTGGCACCTCATTTTTTAAAGTTTTCAAATAATAGCAAAATAGAAAAAAAAAAAAGGATAATATCAAACTCAGGAGCTAATTATCCCAATTTTTGTACAGTACAGCCCCAAAATAGTGCACACGCAAGAACTGGCACAAGAAAATTTTCTTGTGCTGCAGGAACACACAAGGGGAAGAACACGCAAGTGAAAATGTAGCGTTTTGCGGTTCACCCGTAAGAACTTTTGGAAATGCAAGAAGTTGAATATGTAAGGGCAAGAAGCCACAAGAAGATACGAATTCATCTCACTACAAGCCACAAGAATCTAAATCTTGAAGCATTTAGAAGAGGGTAATGTTAGTAATCACGTTAGTCCCATGTCAGGCTACTTTTGAGTATGCTGTATTCTGTCACTTTTCCGGTTTGTTGGTTAATTAAGACTTCTAAGGGACTCTGACCAGTGCCTGAATCCCCAGGGGGGAGGTGAGTGTATTTGGGTCAGCTTTTGTTTACATGTGCTGGTGGTGTCTCAGAGCCTCTGCCCTATATTGTAATGGAGTTTATCCTGTGGCCAACCGTTGTCCCCATTTTCAGTTACATGTACTTCAAAGGCAATGAACTTGCAAATAACAATTATTCAGTCCCAATTTTATCATAGTCACTTTCTGTCTTTGGATTCACTCTATTGAAACTGCAATTCTACTGAGCTGTAGTAAAACCAGTTGCAAAAGCACAACCACATTCAGTGGTATGTCTCAATTAATAAGAGTTTCATTGTATAATGAAAATCCACGTGATCAATATCTCTGACTGATGACTGACTGTTTTCTTTGTGTGTGTTTTCTTTCTTCTTCCAGACAGAGAAAAGTTTGCATGGGAAGTTGTTTAAAAGTCAAGACTTAAATGACAACGTTTTACACATGAAATAATTATTTCATTGTTATCTCAAAATTATATAATTACAATACATATTTACATGATGTACAAGAAAGAACCTTAAAAATAACTGTTAATGGTAAAGATAATTATCAATTGATGTACAACTATTAATCATATTACAATTATCTCTGTTTTATAAGTTAAATGTTATTTTAAGACCTCAGGGGAGGTACATGTAGTGCCCTTTTCGTGACCCATGAATTTCACGCTAAATTCTTTGTGAAATGGACATCCTCATAACTGGTGCAATCAGTGGGAAATTTTCTGATGCCGTCAAACAAGATAATCGGGATTTCGTTTTCTTCCACGGCACTGAAAGCATTGTAAGTTGAAATTCCAAGAACTGAGTTTGGGAAAAATAATAGAAATGTTAGCTAAACTGGTCAACAAAAGTAACTATCACAAAACAAATTCTGAACTGTTTACCATTAAATAAAGAAAACTGTAACACCTGAGCAGCAGTTACTCCGAATCCGATAAATAAAAAAAACTGAATCCAGCTGCAATAATTATGGGGGGACAAATTTAATTAGCAGTCTGAACGCATTCAACAAAACTGATTTTGTCTAGGGCTAGCCTGAACCTGGCAAAATAATTCTGAACTGAGTGGCAGCCAAAGTGTTATTTGACTTACAACAGCAATGAAGTAACTCTGAACCAAAGGAGCAAAAACTATTGTTCTAAAATAATAATAAAAAAAACCTCTTGAAAACTCTGATTGGTCAGCTGGCTGATTGGAGTTGTTACACTCTGAGTGATGGTTCATCCTCACAACAGTATCAAAATGACCTTTGCATCTTCTAACTACTTATTACCTGAGAGTGGAGTTTTCATGGAAAATCTCAAACCAAATAATAATTTCAAATAATCATCTCAAATCAAGACCTTGACCGAGCTATAGTGAAGTCAATAGGGCAAAGCCGAGGTTTGAGATTTTCCAGTCAAGACCAAACGTTTGAGGTTAATAAGTTGTTTATTATATGGCTCTTTGCTTTGTTTTTGCAAGCCCATGATTGGCCCCATGTGCTTTACGGGAGAATAATGCCCTACAATTATCCAATCAAATTGTGCATTATATCAGCTTCAAGAACAAGCCATGTAATAATTGTACGTAATTATAACTTGCAGAATATTCTGCATCTTGTTGCATATTAATATTATTTTGAGACAAATGCATGTAAAGCCTTTGTCGGATTTTGTTAATGTAATTTAAGATTAATACTTCTTGTAATATACACAATGTATCAAGTCAATAAATGGTTGGTGGTGGTTATATTTTTGAGTCCTAATTGATTACAAGGCTTCTTAATACCTGCCTGAACATTTACTTAAGCCAAAACAAGTGGCATTGAAAACAAGTTGTTCGTTGGTAGGAGTGAGTGTTATGCTTAGCAGTTCCATACAAATATCACTCAACTACTTTGTCTGGTTTCAGTTCCTGTAATAAATGCTTTCTGACAGGAGGGGGATATTAGTGCTCTGCCCAATCCCAACCTTGAGGGCCAGTAGGTTTTCTGTTAGAGTTCTCCTTCCCCTAGATGGTTGCCAGCTATGGCTAATGGGTGGCCATCTATCCGGGTTTAGAATCAACATTTTCCTTCTCTTAGATGGGCTGCCCACCCAGGCTACAAGCCCCATCTACCCTAAGCAAGCTGGTTTTTGGGCCCCTGAAACTTGCCCTTGCACCTCCAAGATCTGTCAAAGCAGTCCTACAATGGGCATGCTTCTGGCAGAGCTTGGTCAGGAGAGCCTGAAAGGGCCACGAGCCTGACAGGGCATTTTTGAGGGTTAGGAGCTTATCTGTAATCCCGCCCTGTGGCTGTTCCTAACTCATTTCAGGACCCGACTGTACATCTACATAGATGTGTACAGTGATGGCTGAGAACTACACAGATAGATCCCAAAACTAAAGTTTTATTGATTTCAATTCTCGAAAATTACTCTAACCATTTTGTAACAATTTAACTCTTTCAGCCAAACCTAGAGACTAGCAACTTGGAACCTAAAGCTAGCTCTTGACTAAGGAACACTGATAAATCGTTTGATTATAGCACTACTGAATTTCTGCCATGCTTTTTCATAATTATTTATTTCACCAAACTAGAATCAAGAATTTTTTTCCTCAAATCTGTTTCTAATCGCAGTCTTGATTGCAGTAAGAGGTTGATAGAGTATAGTGTACTTGCGCTAGCTGAGGCCATGCCGCCCCATGACAGTTCTTCCCGATAATGGGATGCCTCTCTGAACTTCCATGTATCATGGGCTTAACACACAATAATAATAATAATTTGAAGAATCCTTTGTAAATGCAATATTCCTCAATGTCCTGAACATTAGTATTATGGATAAAAGTGTTGTATTTGAACTCACACACTCATGAACAAGGGCTCAGTACATTGAAGAAATCCATTTTCAAAAGCTTTCTCTGAAAATCTGTTGACACTGTCCCTTGCATTGTGGCATATGACACTTCTCTCCTCTGGTGAGAGTGCAAAGATCGTCTCCATGGCAGCAGAATAGCTTTTCTCATCACTTGCCAAAAACCCGGTTGGCTTTCCTTCCCATTCAATGACAATGTCCATTCTAGGCCCCCCCGAGTCATGAGCCAAAACAATAGCACCACTGGCCATGCACTCCACAACGCCAATCCCAAAATGTTCATTCCACATTGTGTGGAGACCGATGGTTGCTTCTGCAAGGTAAGACTTGAGTTTCTCAAAGGAAACATTCAAAGCAAACTCCACATTGCTTTTAATTCCAAGCTTTGATGCCAACTGTTTCAGAGAATCTACTCTGTCTGTGTCTTCTTGATTACGGCAGCTCCCAACAAGAATTAGTTTGTACTTGTGTCGGTCTTTTGCCATTTTGCATTTGAGGAACTCATGAAAAGATCGTAGTTGGAGTGGGTGATCTTTCTCTGGTCTGAACTGTCCAACAGATACTACGGAGTGGACAATGTCATCGTCATCTTCATCGATGTCTGCACTACCAACCTTTATTGGCAATTCTAAGAACGCCCGAGTGTCGCAAGGTGGATAAACTATGGATGTCTGGTTCTTCTTCCTCCATAACGACAAGATGTGGCCATATGTCCAAGTTGAATTCACCATGACAACTTGAGCACAAGACCCAGCCAGACCATATATTACTGCAAACAAGTAATAATAAAGTAACTTGACCGTGCTTAGAATGCGACTATTACTGATGAATGAAGCATTGTTGTATGAAACTGTTTGGCCCCCGACACGCGACAACATGTCCGTACTGATGGTTGGATAGTGAACATAGCAACCAACCTGACAGCCACCAAGATAGCGAAACAGAGGCAAAGTGAAGGCATAACCCATAGTGTCCAGGAAAATGTCTGGCAAGTAAGAGTTCAGAGCTTCCCAGCCCAGCAACATTGATCCTAAGCTTTGTCCCAGGAGTGTGAAGTATGGATACATACTCGCTTCAACCCAGCGCCTTTTCTTTAAAAAGACAAATTCAACCGGCTGGGGCAAAGATATGTTGAAACGTTGCCTGGCTTTTCGAAGGATTTCTTCTCCACTAACATGCGGGTCTCCTGTATACACAACACAACGAACAAAATCATAACGATTTTGGAGAGCTCGAATGCCTGTCCAAAGCACTCTCTCTCCTCCACCTCCTGCGTTGCAGTAAGGGTGAAAAAATCCAACAACAACAGGCCGAAAATCTCTTCTCTTGCCTCGCACAGCCCGAAGATGTGGCAGCGCATTCCGTGATCTTTTACGCACATACCATCGAAGGAAAATCACTGCTATCGCCAGAGTTATGACAGAGATAGCTACGGCTATCATAGCCCAAATAGCAGCTTGAATCAGAAGTGAGATAATCTCTTCTCTGGTAAGAGCAGTCACCGTATTCTTGATGGTCATACTGTGAGACAAAATTGGACAACAAAGATTGAAAAAAAGATGGCGGCGTATGAACTTGGTAGCCATTCCTTCTAAATCCCAGTCCCCACATTAAACTAAGGAAAACGCGGCCAAAAAAAAAAAAACAGAAAAAAAAAAAAAAACACAGACCGTGCAGGTTGTTCGAAGGCTGGATAAGTGCTAACAAAACAAACCACTCTATCCACTGGATAGTGATTTCTTCTGTGGATAGCGGGCCAGGAGCCGATTGCCTTATGGGCTCCTGAAACTCATGAAAAAAATTAATTTGTTAACTGAGTAATTCTTCTAAATAAGAAAAAAAAAAAACTCTAAATCAGTCTGTAATTGGGCGATTGGTAAACAGATTCAGTGTGGTAGAAATACAGGAGACGAGTGGGAACCGGGGTAGGGGGAGTGGGGAGATTGGGTGTTACCAAGAGAATGTGATCTGTTGGTGTTACATATACGGCATCTTTTTCTTTATTGAATTGAGACACTATCAGCTAAAGTTTCGGGGGTTTCTTGCTTTTATTTTTCTGCTTCATTCGAAGCTATGAAACTGGAGGACAAGAAAGTCGTTCTTGTAAGCTCATTGGATCTTGCAGGAAAAAAAAAACCGAATGTACGTGTACCCTCGTTTGTCTTATCCATAAAATTGTGCCAGTGACATCATAGTTCAAAGAGGGGGTCATGTCTGAAGTCACGAATCAAAGTATTAACTGTTGCGTAACACAGATAACAACTTGGACTACAAAAGACAAACATTGGAAGGTTTGATTTAGACGTGTGAATCATCAAAAAATGCGAGTCTCCGCACTGTTCCTTGTTCTACTCGTCATTCTTATGATGGTGGAACTATCTCAGACTGCAAGAGGTGTCAGAGGAAGTTCTCGAGCGGGACGCTCCAGAAATCGATCACGCACTAGATCAGTTTCATCAGGATCGAGCTCGAAACCTAAAATCACTAAATACACACCGATTCCAGCCACCTCAGTACGGTCTCCGGTGATCGTCAAGCAAACCAGGCTGGGATCACGCTCAGGAACATTCAAGAAAGTGGTTGCCGCTTACCTGGTGCGTCGCTATATGTTTAGCAATGCTCCAGTATATCGGTCTGGATATCCAATGTACCGAAGTTATGTCGCCATTCCAACGAATAGAGCTGTGAGGCTTTCACATGAGGAAGAGAAGCTGCTGAACGATCGGGGAGAACTCTGCCTGGGAGAATTGGCGGGAAACAGAACGCTAGAAGAAGGAATTGACGAGAACTTGGTCGAATTGAACACCACGGTCAAGTACAATGATGGAACAATGGTGAAACTGCATGGATTTGACAACACAATTTCACTGAAGGATATCAAAGATCAAGGCTTTGAAATAACAACCCTTGCGCGATATAATACTTCAATAGTGGCGGGAACAACCTGCACACAGGTTGAGATGACGGTAGAAGGCACAGTAGTTACAATGTACGAAACAAATCCAAACGGAGCAAATATACCTAAAATCAGTAACATACTGCTTCCGGTTGTGTTTTCGCTTTTTGTGTTTTCTAACATTTTTCTTTACTAACTGCGTGTTTATCGCTGCAAACCTAAGATAATCTCGCTAAATAAGTTCACTTAGTTTTTGTACGAGCTCAAATGTGTTTACCTGACAGTGACAGAGTTGAAAATTTAATAGGTCGCAAAAAATCACGGATTAAATAATTTTCTTTCCGCCTGAGAGAGGAAAGAAATCTTGAGAGATGGTAGCCCGTGGGGGGGGGGGGGGGGGGGATCGACAGCCATATAAAGAGTACAGGCTCGTCGTACCTTATAGGGGTTAAAAACGCGGTTTTGCCTCCTGTGAGGGTGTTCAGCCTCAAAAGGTACTCAGCGGGAGCTTTTTCGGTACATTTTAGGGTTTTAAAGCGTGTTTGACCACATTTCCAAACACCGAAAAGAGAGTTGAAAATACGACGCGCAGCAATCGTAAAAATCTATGCTAATTAAGATCAGATATCCAAACACTGTCATTGTCATGATTTGCCTTGTTTAAACTTGATGAATTATTAATGAGTTTGAGAATCTTGTTTCAAAAACTCGTTAAGTATCTTTGCTTTAAGATTTT
Organism: Orbicella franksi; assembly: GCF_964199315.1. Lineage (NCBI taxonomy): Eukaryota > Metazoa > Cnidaria > Anthozoa > Scleractinia > Merulinidae > Orbicella > Orbicella franksi. The sequence continues at coordinate 30,771,430 of NC_138153.1, read as the reverse complement.
TCTTAAAGAATACTGAACCTTTGCACAGTTTTAAATCTTTAGCTAATAAATTCCATAAGTTTGCTATCCTGTATTGAAATGTCCTCTGACCAGTAGCGGCCTTACATAAAGGAATGTTTTAACATTTGGAATGAGTTTCTTGTTTGCGGTCAGATATCTGTCCTCTTTGTTACAAACTTTGACGTCAGGTGAGTCGGGGCGCAGCCCGTCATGCACTTCAAAGCGAAGATAGCCGTCATAGCTTCGCGGAGATAAAACTGCTTTTTTAACCGGGAGCTACCCCCAAGTTTTTGAGTGATGGAGTTATGTGTTCAAAATTTCCTTGCACCAATAATTATCCGAGCCGCGAAGTTCTGGACGAGTTATATTTTTTGCAAATTACGGGTAGAGGCGTTAGTGGGCAGTTATGATGGTCACTTATAGGTCAGGGTTAAATGCGTGCTTTGCTCGATTAATTAATCTTGGTTAATTTACTCGCGCAAGATGAAACTGTCACTGAGATGTGATTGTCAAATGACAGAGTACGGTCAAAAGTTACACCGAGATCTTTGATGGACTCTGATGGCACTAGTTCCTTCCGAGCAGCGAAAGCTTGATCATCGGGCAGCGGATCATTGGGCGGCTGCCAAAGACCATGAACTTTGTCTTTTCAGGGTTGAGCAGAAGAAAAGAAAGAACGTCTGCGTTGGAGGGTAGGGAGAATATACCCCTTCCGCAGGATATGTTTTGGCGCACCCTCACTGAAAAAAACGGCGGAACCAAGTGACAGCCGGAAATACGTCTGCGTTCACAGGCTACCATCGAGTCGGCAAGCTGTCGTTTTAACCTGCATTTACGACAAAAAGTCCATATTGAAATACCTTCTAATAAAGACAAAATGCTTATGTGAATTTCAGGCTGGAAGCCGGGCCACAGAGCTCAGAAATCCAGTACTAATGTTTATTTTTTTCCAAGTTATTTTTAATCCTTTCGGTCGCCATCCACGTCCTGTCAGCGACGGAAGCTGCTAGAACACTAGTTGCGCAAGGTCCAGCAGAGAAGAGCTTCCTGAAGGCATTTCCAACTTCCAAAGTGCATTCGGACAATTCGTAACTGAATAATCGCGCGGATTAATTCTCTCACACTAAAGTGCCAAGAAATCCGGTGAGTGTGAAGTAAACTCTATTGGTGGAATAAATGCAAAATTCTCTTAAAGCTGATTACAGAAATAAAAACAAACGCCCACATTGGTAGATTGCAAGCAAGCCACATCTTGCCGCATCTTGTAAATAGGTGTCTGAAAATTTGCCTCTTTGTTGAGAAGTCCTCTTCCTTGGCACATGTCACTAGCCTGCCGACTTTTTGGCGAAAACGTTAAAGCTAACGGCTCTTTTTTATTCTCCTTCTTATGGCCGTACGTGATGTTGTACGTTATAAAGATAATATCCTGCAGTCTACTAATTAGAACTTAAACAGACAACCGGAAGTTTCGCCTGACTGACGTCATTCTTTCAATATATCAGCATACTTAAAGCTATTTACTTTTACAAGGGAAATCACTTCTAATCGGGGAAAAAAAGACAAACTTGGAAGTTTGCTTGTCTTCAACAACATTTCGAATCATGCAAGTCGCTACTGTGTTTTCTCTTTCCATCATTTTTGTGCTGGGAGGAGTATCATCTTCGGCAATCTCATGGGATTCCCCGGTTAGCGTCAGCGAAACTCATCTGGGTTCTGTCGCAAGCACGCACATAAAGGCAGTTTCTGGTCGCTTGGTGAACAACTACACGCTAAGCAATGCTCCAGTGTATCGGGAAGGATATCCTTTGTACCGGTTTTACATCGCCTTTCGAAAGGACAAAGCTGCGAGGATCTCCTATGAGGAAGAAAAACTACTGGATGCTGGCGGAAACTTGTGTCTGGGAGAAACTCCAGTGGAGAAAACGCTGAAACAAGGAATTGATGGCAACTTGATTAAATTTATCTACACTCTCCGGCATAACGGTGGATTTTCGATGACATTTCCTACCAAAATTGACGGGAAATTTGATATACAGGATAACAAAACTCAGACCTTCGAACTAACAGTTCTCGCGAGTTATAATATATCGATAGCGGCAGGAACAACTTGTAAACAGGTTGGGATGACGGTACACGGCACAATGGTTACACTGTACCAAACGAATCCAAACGTTACAAGTCAGCCACCAACTACAGGAAACCACACCGAGCCGACCAAGTCCACCCAAACAAATACAACTGACGCGATAACTGTACCAAGCGAAGCTAGCAAGTTGCTGCCTCTTCAAGCTGCAGTTGTCTTGTTTGCATTTATTAATACGTTTCGTGGCTAGTTTCTGCTAATACTGGACGTGTCTCTAAGACTGTTTCAACTGGTGATGTTGTAGAATAAGGTCTTCATGCTTTTTGATTCTGTTGAATAACCTAGCCTAGTGTTACTTTTTCATGACTGAGTTTCGCACAGAAAATACTGTATTTTGCACAGTGAAAGGCAGTAGCTTATAGACTGAGAGTTTCAGATTGCAAGTAGAATGCAGCAGAAGCTGGGCAGTAAAACATCTTAGAAACAGTAAATATTCATATAGATTTTGATAATTTCACAATCAAAATTATCTGCAAGTTGGGTCGATTACCGTCGCGTCATTAAAATCAGAAACAATGATTTTGTAATTTGAACGTAACATCAATAGCATCACTAATAGTGAATTTGAAGATGAGGTTACTTGAATACAAATATTGAGCAATTTCATAACAATAGCGGTGTTGATGCTACAAAAATTTCGTACATGGCTGACAATCACATCAATGCAATCTTTACTCTTTATCAAAGCCACTATGAAGCAAGACTGTTCACAGCCTTTGTATTTACGCACGCGAAAGAAAAAGCGATCGCGAAGCAAGCAGGGGTTGGGGCTCAAGTAAATTAAGGCAAGGGCCTCCAGTTATTCACCCGGAAAGTTAGGGGGTAGTGTATCTTTTGAAGTTTTAGTTGTAGCAGCATGAAACTTTGCCAGGTCAAAAGGTTGACAGTTTGTGTCAATTTGGAATGTCGAAAATATGCAAATTAGGTCACGTGGTCTCTTCAAGCCAAATAATCTCTTTTGTTAAATGGGAACACTTTTCTTATGTCCTTAAACCTTGATGTTAGTTTCATGAGTTTAGGGTCATTAGATACATCGTTTCTGCGCTTGGAAAAGTTAAGATACGTAAATAGGAACTTTTAAAAAGACAAATTACTTTTATTGGGGGACTGGGTACTAGTAGGAGAAACCGTTTATTTCCAGAAATAATGAACTATTCAACAATTGCCAAGCACAGTTCCTTTGCTGTTGTCATTAGGACTTGTCCCGTACCAGTTCTGTTGAAACCTTTTTGCAAACTGTTCGTATTTTTGCTTAAAGACTTTCCACGTTTTTTTGGCCGTATCAGGTCACGTGACCTAATTTGCATAAGTTTGACAAGTCAAAAATAATCACTTTAGAAGATGTATCTGTCTCCCAAAAGTTTATGTTGTTATGAACCAAGCCTCAGAACGTAGACCACCCCCTAACTGTTTTGAGGAAAATAATTGCTGACCCATGCCTTAGTTTTCCTGAGGGGGTGGGGTTTGCGAGCGAAGTGAGCAATTTCATAACAATAGCGGTGTTGATACTACAAAAATTTCGTACATGGCTGACAATCACATCAATGCAATCTTTACTCTTTATCAAAGCCACTATGAAGCAAGACTGTTCACAGCCTCTGTATTTACGCACGCGAAAGAAAAAGCGATCGCGAAGCAAGCGGGGGTTGGGGGGTGGGGTTTGCGAGCGAAGTGAGCAATTTCATAACAATAGCGGTGTTGATACTACAAAAATTTCGTGCATGGCTGACAATCACATCAATGCAATCTTTACTCTTTATCAAAGCCACTATGAAGCAAGACTGTTCACAGCCTCTGTATTTACGCACGCGAAAGAAAAAGCGATCGCGAAGCAAGCAGGGGTTGGGGGGTGGGGTTTGCGAGCGAAGTGAGCAAGAAGAATAGAGAGACTGTTGACATCTATGGAAAAAAGTGTACTTATTGGGCTCCTCCCCATGTTATCTCCTTGTTACTAACAGCTCCACCCCTTAACCAATTAACTAAATTGAACCAATAAAATTTGAGCGGTAAAATTGCTTGTTGATTGATTACAAGTATCAGTTTGCAAACAACAACACACACGTGCATTTGGATGTAAGAATGTCGTCTCAGACGACTTCTTCAACTCCAAAAAAAAAAAAAAAAAAAAAACGCTGCTAAAAGGGGGAGAAAGCCGAAATCAAGCAGTCCTCCGATTTTGGTAGGATATGCGCTTGTTCTTTTGCTTGGGGAATCTTGGCAAGACGCCTTACATATCTGCGGAGAATTTATTCCGAAGGTGTTACGTGGTGTGGCACTCGTCAGTTACAATGAGCGTGGCACAATTGTTTAGCGGAGAATCTTCGTAAATAACATGTTTTGGAATTTTGCATCCAAAAGTCTTCGGCTTTCTTCCGAAAACAAGCTTGTATTTCGCTTCTCCAATCAGCAGAAGCAAGTCGTCCTTTGTTGACAAAACGCTGGAAGGAATCCTAAGCTCTTCCATCTCTTTTATTTGTTCTTTCATGATGGTTTTGGGTCCCGAAACAACAACAGCAACAACAACAACAACAACAACAACAATGAGAATAGCCTGCCTAGCAGTCGTTTCCTTTCCTTTTCCAGGCGGAGAGGTCGAGCAAGCGAGCGAACGAAGGAGCGCGCCTGGAGTGAGCAAAAAATTGGGGAGAAGTGGGGAGGGGGTGAGCGAGAATTGGGAGGGGGTGGGAGAGAAAAGGAATCGCTTGCAGTAAATCCCAAACATTTTACCGAAGTCCGTTCGCCTACGAACAGGGAGAAATAGTGCAATTTGATTGGTTACTAGCCTGTCAATCAAAACGTGACATCAAAAATTTGACATTCATGCATAATCTAACATCCAGAACACGACAAGATCAAAATACCTATGGCAGAGTCCGAGGGAGCGTTCGAATTTTGTGTTCATGAAACGTTGAAAGATCTTTCACAAAACGGCGAACACATCGATCTCTCGACCTTTCTTTGCTTCACATGTGTTTATGAGGGGCACTTTATGTTGTGTTATCATTACTATTAGAGTGGAGCCGTCAGACAGTGCTTTTGCAGATTTTTAGAGCTCATTAAGGTCTACGTGTTCAATCCACTTTTTTCCAAAGATGTCTACGGCCACTTTATTTATCTCGGTCCCCACCCCGTCCCTACCCATTCAAGTCTTCCGTTTTGCGCTGGGGTCCATTTCTCTCGAGATTCTGTCCGCGCGTTCTATGATCGAATAATATGAGAAAATAGAGGGCTGTGAATAGTCTATTATGAAGCCGTCTAATATTGTAAATGCATTTAATTATTGTTTGAAATAGCATTCATCAAAACTGAACGTAATGCATCAGTCAATTCCAGCAATGCCCATCCCTCCCCCGGGCAACCGCGGGGCATTTGCTCACGTTGTCAGTCCCGGGGGTGGGGCATTCGCAATTTTATCGCGGCCCGGGGGCTGTGCATTTGCGTACCCCGGGGCGACCCTCGGGCATTTGACACACGTGTTTTCGAAAGTGCCATGGATGAGTTCATCGGGAAAGACAAGGCGTTTGTCGGACAATGTCTTGTCCGTCAGGGACTAGAGAAACTTGTAGATGTTTTTAAAGGTATGTTTTCTCAGTTTCAGATATTTCTTCATTACTTGTAAGCATATAAATATAACCGACAAGGTGAACTATATTTTGTTTATCATGACAAAAACAATCACTGACGTGAACACGACTATTTCGCATTTCGCATTCAAAACTAGTCTAGCATTTTTTAAATTCATGAAAGTGGTTTGCGAACTCAAATGATGCGATCTTCAAGACAGATCTTGAAAACTGTTAAAAACAAAATCTAAAGAAATAAATATAATCAAAATCAACTAACACGTACTGTTGTCATTGAAGTCTTACCGTTGCATTAAAAGACTGAACAGTTGAACGTTTTATTCACAGATTAATTAAAAAAAAAAAAAAAAAACTGCAGAGGTGTTGGAAGGCGACGATCCCGGGGGCGGGGCATTTGCCCTCTTTTTTCGTCCCCACCCCGGGGAATTTGCCCATTTTTGTAAAAAATGCTTATGCCCGGGGGTTAGCCCGGGGAGGGGGGATGGGCACTGCTGGAATTGACTGACGCATAAAGTGAAGTATGAAGCCTCATTTTCGTGCTCGTCAAAAATGAAGAATACAAAAGCAAAAACCGACACAACGTAGAATGATTTTTTGAAGGTGTACTATATTTCGGCTGGCCAAACCAGCCTTCTTCAGGTACAATGGAAGATTTTACATTGGTGCGTGTTTTTATGTAGCCGATATTTACGTAATACCGGAAATACGCAAAAGTAATTGATAGTGTAAATTGAAGATAAGCATACGGTAAAATAAAATAACATGATAAAAGACCATAATAAAAGAAAACAAATGGAAACAATTAATATGTTTCTTCGCGGATGTTCAGACCATTAGGATCAATTGTTCTGCCTTTTTGAATTAAAAAAGCTTCCCTGGCCTTACGGATAGAGTCTCGGTTAGAAACGATTTTTTCGATGGGGATTAATTGCATGTCGTCAGCAGTGTGGTTAGGAGAGGACAGGAAATGTTCGGCGGCTGTAGTAGGTTATCGTCAAAAATGTTACCTTAAGGGGGTCTTATACTCTCAGATATAAATTTTTCTCCAGTAAACCATTTTTTTGGAACATGAAGATTCAACATCCCTGTCCATTTGTAAATCGTATTTTGAAACGATTTTCCTCTAATTACTCCTGAATTTACGTTTAAATTAAGAAATCTGAACACTTCTAGCTATATTTCAACATAGCAACACCCATAGCAACCATTGCTTACAGTCTAAAAGTACTCACAAAATGGATTCAATTCAGTACATTCTAATGATACTTTACACAAACGCTTTAAAGATGTGTAGTTATGAGAATTTTGCATCATGGTCCTGAACATTATTTCTTCTACCATCTTATACGCTCCTTATACTTGGTTAACATTTCTATGACTGGTGTGTATTCGGGTGTTCAATGAAACATTTATGTAAAACCTTTAAATATACACCTCCCCCTGCCCCTAACCTCCCCCCCCCTAGTTCACAGAGCTAATTTGGGCTCTCGGAGACCGAAGTAAAACTTTAAAGTCTTATTTCTCAAAATGACCAAATAGACGGATCATCAATATCTCGCACACGATATTTCTACTGGGTTTTAACCGAATGTTGTCAAATTTTCAACATTGATGAAGGACACAGTTATCTAGGTCTTAAACCTCCAAAATTTGCAATTTATGAAATTTTTTCCTGTTATTTAGTTAATATAGTTAATATTAGTTAATATTAATATACTTTTTCAACATTTCACGAGAAAAACCCCCTCAAAACACTGTTTTCTGAGGTTTGTCTCCTGGACAACTTGCTTATGGACAGGATGAACTTAATTCCATACTTCTCGAACCATTCATTATTACGTTATCGTGTTTATAATGAACACCACTTTTTAACACTAAGGAGCTCGTTATTCATTAACTATTGTGGCACGTGAGCTGGAAAAGCTCATTTTTGAAGTCAGAGTGCAAAGTCCTTTAACGCGATACCAAAACTGTTCCACAGAGTTGTTTTGCAAAAAAAAAAAAATTTTTAGGTATAAGACCACCTTAATACACTCTTTCATTTTAATAAGAATATGTTTTATAAGAATATCGAGGCGGAAATTTGCGACATTTTAACTGATATTTTAAGCAATAGGCCCGAGGCAGAGATTTGGAAAAGAATATAATTTTGTGTGTTGAAACAGTTTGTAAATACTATACAGTTACTGTTTAGTGTTTTTAACTAAACCGTATAAAATTCTTCCTTTCTCTAAACAGCAAAACTAGCCAAAACAAACAACAACAAAAACAGCACTAGCCGTATGTATGCCTGCAGGATGGCTCTAAACTTTAACGCCATCCAGACTCCAGATACATTCAAAAACAGAAATGTCACACGCTATAATCTAAGAATATTCATAAGAATAATTTGAGCCTAAATTCGGCAGAAAAATAAGAATATTCAGCCTCGGCTGAAAAAGAAAAACAGTATTTTTATAAATAAAAAAAATAGTGTATTATTCTATGTAGTCTATCAACCACAAGGGGTTGTTTTCTGATTGTACCACCGGTAGATCAGTATTCGACTGCCTAGTAGGCGACTTAATATATGTGGAAAAGCTTATCATTTGTATCTGCCCCCATAAGCGGATCATTTGTTTGCGATTCAGCCTAAAATAAGCGAATCATTTGTTTTTGCCCTAACAGGCATATCGTTTAAACTATTGGTCTCAATAAACCAACGTGCCACAGCGGGCAGATCGTTCACGGAAAAGATCTCTGTGTCAGTGATGGATCCAGCATCCAGAGAAAGTGGATCTCCTTTGGGAAGAATCTGATCTACCGTGGAAAAAGTCCATTGTTCAATCTGCAAATTGTTCGCACGTAACAACGCTCGAAAACTCATAAAAGAGCACTGTCTTCCCTAAGAAATGTCGTACAAGAAAGTACGATCATCCCCCGGGGAGGGGGACTCCCATATAAAAAGGATGGGGGTGCCCGCCGGAAATTTTGAAAAGCACCCCTATAGGAAGTACCAAGATCTTGTTTGCCGGCGTGGCTTGAAATTTTGCCACCCTTCTACCAATTCTAAAACAACACATTATCTCCTGTCATATTTTTCCGGTTCAATGCCCTAGAAAGGACCGCAAAAGCTACCGCTCTGGACCTTTTGAGGCTTAACACCCTAACAGATAACAAAACCCCTATAAAAAGGTAAGACGAGAACCCCCCCCCCCCTCCCCATCCTTTTTATTTGGGAGTCCCCTGCCCAGACATGCGCTTGCTTAAAATGATCATGACAAGCAAAACTCGAAACTTGTTGGAGACTGGAAGTTACAGTTGTGATTGCGTTAGGTGAAGCTACTACATTTGTTGGTTTGTTTCCATTTACAATGATCATGATCGGAAAGAGTGACGTTTAGAGATACTTCCTCTGTAGTCTGTAGTCTGTAGTGATTGGTCTATGTGATGGACACGACCTTGAATAACCTTAACCTAGCTTTATCATAAGTAGTGTTGCCTAGCAACAACCAATCATATTGCTTAAAATTTAGTATAAGAATAGGAGTTCATTTTTAGTTGTTAAAGTAGCTCTTTACACACCCGCTGTAATTGTGTGAATGCGAGAGAGGAATAAAATAGTTACACGTAAACTCAGTCGACTCTGCTGTTTGAAATTGCTACGAAAGTATAGTCTGGTGTAAAAATAGATAAATATAGACTGGATTTGTTTTGGCTAGTGTAGCTGAACATGCCAATGACCCTAGCTAGTTTTCATGTTTTGGTCTGTTTTATTGCATTCCTGTAAAACGTTTGTCACATGCAAAGACTGTTTTTAAATTCATTTTACCGTATGTTGCAGACAAAGGCCTCTTGTCAGAAATAAGTGTTAAGGTTTGGCTAAACTAGCTGAGTAAACATTTAGTTTGAAAAACAAAGTGTCACGCAGGTGCATAATAACAACCTGACTTCTGTTAAGTCTGGGAAAGAATTGCTGACAAAGGCAAAAACATTTTCTTGTTTCCGAGCAGCACCTTGAGACAAAATGCGTGATACAGATTTATTTTATAAAAACAAACGCCCACGTTGGAAGATTGCAAGTACTTCACATCTTGTAAATATATCTAAATTGATTTGTGAATAAAAAATTGTCTCTTTCCTGAGAAATCCTCTCCTTTGGCACGTGCCACTTGCCTGTCGACTTTTTATAGAACGTCAAGTTATAAACGGAAATTGGTTGGTGAAAACGTTTAAGCTAACTTCTCTTTTTTGAAATTTTACTTCTTATTGCCACACTTGACAACTGAAGTCCTACTGTCCTTTCGCCTGATTGGCGTCATTCTTTCAATATATCAGCATACTTAAAGCTATTTACTTTTACAAGGGAAATCACTTCTAATCGGGGAAAAAAAGACAAACTTGGAAGTTTGCTTGTCTTCAACAACATTTCGAATCATGCAAGTCGCTACTGTGTTTTCTCTTTCCATCATTTTTGTGCTGGGAGGAGTATCATCTTCGGCAATCTCATGGGATTCCCCGGTTAGCGTCAGCGAAACTCATCTGGGTTCTGTCGCAAGCACGCACATAAAGGCAGTTTCTGGTCGCTTGGTGAACAACTACACGCTAAGCAATGCTCCAGTGTATCGGGAAGGATATCCTTTGTACCGGTTTTACATCGCCTTTCGAAAGGACAAAGCTGCGAGGATCTCCTATGAGGAAGAAAAACTACTGGATGCTGGCGGAAACTTGTGTCAGGGAGAAACTCCAGTGGAGAAAACGCTGCAACAAGGAATTAATGGCAGCTTGATTAAATTTATCTACACTTTCCGGGAAAACGGTGGATTTTCGATGACATTTCCTACCAAAATTGACGGGAAATTTGACATACAGGGTAACAAAACTCAGACCTTCGAACTAACAGTTCTCGCGAGTTACAATATATCGATAGTGGCAGGAACAACTTGTGAACAGGTTGGGATGACGGTACACGGCACAATGGTTACACTGTACCAAACGAATCCAAACGTTACAAGTCAGCCACCAACTACAGGAAACCACACCGAGCCGACCAAGTCCACCCAAACAAATACAACTGACGCGATAACTGTACCAAGCGAAGCTAGCAAGTTGCTGCCTCTTCAAGCTGCAGTTGTCTTGTTTGCATTTATTAACACGTTTCGTGGCTAGGTTCTGCTAATACCGGACGTGTCTCTTAGACTTTTTCAACTGGTGATGTTGTAGAATAAGGCCTTCATGTTTTTTGATTCTGTTGAATAACCTAACCTAGTGTTACTTTTTCATTTTACTTTTTCGACGTGTTCTAGATTCAGTTTCGTGATAGTTTTGACAGTGGTAAACAAAGTAAATGGCGTTGGAGTATCACGAGATTCGTAAGTAAAATATAAACCCATTTTTTAACAGACGTTATCCTCGGCGTCGTCCTCGTGGTTTCTTAAGCTCCCTATTTAGGCTAACCGGAGCGCTATTCAAACATTTCGTCGTTTTGCCATTCCGTCTCAAAAGACGGAATGAAACACAATGAAAATTGTTTAATTCTGTTGAATAACCTAGCCTAGTTTTATTTTGTCGTGACCGTCTGACCGGGTTCGCTGATCAGAAAATACAGTATTTGCATAGTGAAAGGCAGTGGCTTATAGATCACGGATTAAGAATTCATGGACAAGTAGCCATGCAGGATTCACTGCAATCTGGAAAGTAGTCTGGTATAATGACAGACTGGATTTCTTTTGTCTTTTCACTAGTGCATTCGAAGATACCAATGACCCTAGTTTTCATGTTTTGCTCTGTTGTATTTAAATTATCAATTCGTGTTGAAAGCGTGCCACATGCGAAGACAGTTTGTAAATTTATTTTACTGTATGTAGAAGACAAAGAACTCTTGTCAGAAATAAGTGTTGTTCATGATAGGAAAATGACAAACCAGTGTTTACCTACGAAGTATACTATGTTTGGATTGCTTGCTGTCACTCACTCAGTTTTTGGCTGAACGTCAGTTTTAAAATCTTTGTATACATTTGTGTTATTTGTCAAGCTCCAATGATAGTTTTGTTCTGTTTATTTGTACACATACGTTCTTTAACGAGCTTTGTAGCCCCTAGGCGCTGCGTGTACTTGTAAAATTAACATTTGATTGCTGTTTTTCCAGTTGTTCTTCGCGGTAATGGATAGCACAGTAGCTTATATTAAACTATGTTTCATGAACATTTGTAGAAGAACGCCTAATCCGAGTCAGGGCTGAATGTCTTTAATTTTACGCCATTTGACCGCTTGGGAAACTCTGTTAGCATGTTCTTCAGTCCTACAAAGTTTTGATTTTTGGTAAGTGACGAAATCCTTTGAGCTGTTAGTTTTGGGGGTCTTAGGTCTTAGTTTTAAGGGCTCAGATTTCGTGACAGCAAAAAGAAAACTCGTCCTAGGAGGCTGCGACCCTTTTGGTCAGCAGCAAGCGCAAAGCGGCCAACCTCGTTCCCAACCAGGAACGCTTTGTGCGCACAATTCGCGAACAGAGGAAAAGAGGAAAGAACAGAGGAAAGAGCGCAAGCAGAGCCCATCTTTTGCGATCTATGAAAGGAGGTCGATGCGGAAATTAGCGCAAAGCCTAACAGCTCCTGTTTTTACGAAATCTATTTAGAAAGCCCTGTTGCAGCAAAATTTTCTTTAGGAACTAAACACCAATGGTGTTGCGTTTTCGTTTTCTTCAAAGTAACTCTTTCTTCTGCCTACGTAAAGAACTTGCTAAATCAACTGGCAAAGCAAACATCGCTGACTCTAGAAAACGGTTCACTGCATGCGAGTGCGCAGAAGTTGTGCATTTCTCCCTAACATAAAAAACATGTGCTACTCAGTATTTCGCACTGGTGGGTTCCATGTATATTAAAATGTGATTTATGTGTCACTAGCTGAGTGTCTCAGTTAAAACTGGATAGAATTCTCTCTGAAAATGTCTTTCCTCAAGATGCAGAACTTTATGAATATGTGTCAGATTTTTTGATTATAACATATCTGCTCTCAATTTGAAAGATTTAAATAGTTTTCTGATTTCGTTTAAGGACCAGATTTGCGGCCGTAAGCTTTAGAAGGAAATTTAATTAATTGCGAGCCGCATTATTAATCCAGTTCTATATTTTATCGTGGTGTCTTTTGTATCGATCTCCGGTAACCGCTATATAATGATATCCGGGTCAAAAAAATATAAATTGGAAAAAAGTCAAGTCCATAATGAAATTTCGGTCTTCGGAATTGACGGAAGTGGTTCATCAAGCTGACGTTCTAAAATTCGATTGAAATCTCAATGACAGAATGAAAATCTATGAATACCATGCCATTAAATGGAAAAATGGATATAGGCCATTTCTAAATTACAACAAAACCACTAAATTTATGTTGTTAAAAAGGTCAATAATTCGGTACAAACAAAACAAATGCAAAATAAGAAGAGGGTAGCGTTCATGTTCCCGGTCGTCACTACTCAGGACGGATATTTGAAAACGCAGCTTTTTTTTTTACGGTTAGGCCTACTGTCCACACTAATCCGTCTGGAAAACGGAGCTTTACGAAAACGTTCTTCAAGTCGGATGAACTTGAAAATGCCGGCTTAACGTGTTAATGTGGACGGAAGACATTATTGTTGAAAATGAACTTTTTCCGAAAACAACGACGTCACGATTACCATGTGATTTCCTTGGCCGAGTTTTCCTCAAACACAAATCCAAAACGACCAGTAATTGTTACGTTTTGAAATATATTCGGCTCAGTGTAGACGAAAACATTTGATGCGTTTTTAGGGTGAAAACGCCGTTTTCAAATTCCTTCGGCGAAGCGTGGACGGGGCGTTATTTCCAAAGTGCCTGAAGAATATATCCTCTTGATGACTGTCATGTACTTTATTAACTTGAAAAATTTGTTGACGAGGCACGGCCATGGACCTCTCGATTGGCTTAACAGGATTGGCTGACAAAACAGTAGAAGAAATCGAACAAAGACAATGAGCCAAGAGGAGCGTGAAACAGGGAGCCAATGATAATACAGGTTCTGAAGAGGTTTCTGATGTCTTCTGTTGTTGTTTGAGGGTTAGAACACAACGTTTAATTATACTTTGCTTTTATTCATTTTTAATCGTTTCCAGATTTAAAGAAAGAACTGAACGTCCCTGGATAGCGTTAGGTTACAGAGAAAAGAATGAAGAGCCTATGATACACAAAGTATTCTTATACAAGGAAAAAATTCGCTGGAATGATTAATTACCATTTCAGTCTAAGCTGCTCTTATCTTTGTTTTGACAACCATGCAGTTGTCAAAACAAAGTCAAACAGCCAGCCGTGTTGCTTTGTATTGTTTTGGTACTTCTTTTTTGAATAGAGTTTGAGAATGTGACCATGACTTTTTGAAAGTGCAGTGCGAGTACAAACAATCATGTATTTCATGAAGATTTTGGTGAATCGTAAGAACTTTTTTTTAATTGAAAATAGGAATAGATTTGTCAGAAGTGACTAAGCCCGGTTCTTACGGATACATCCGTTTGAGTTTTGATAATTAGAAATCCGCCAGGAAATTTGATTTATGTGGGCCGAACACAATCTCCCTTATCTCAGACTACGTTATTTAATTTGACTAATCTACCACCGGTAATTATATCATATTGGCGGTCAAAACAGGCTCATCAACAAGTGGATAATGGCATGCATTTCGGTTTTTTAAGGAAGTCAAAATATTACCACAAAAAATTTCTTCAAAATATCAGTTCTGTGATAATGATGTCAGTTTGCAGGAAACAAACCTTTGATTTTAAAACCAAAGCTTTGCCAAAATCGTAGATTGTTTTTCATCTCTTTCAAGAAGAATTTCTTTCAACCACATGGTTGAGCATCCTTCTGTATCAGTAATTATGCTAAATGAATCTTCACGAGGCGAGAAAAATCAATTAATTTTTCAATCGAGGGGAAAAATTACAGATTGTGATAATGATAGACTACTCAGGAAATTCGAAAATGGCGGAATAGCATTAATTAAGCCTGCGAAAGTACCGTGATTGAGATGGAAGTATTATTAAAATTTAGACTGTTTCAGAGCATTTTAAAACAATATATGGTAAACTGGCACATGATGAAGAAGAGAATTCTGATTGGTTACCAGCTGAGCGATCCGAATTTTAGAACTGCGGACCGCTAAGATTGACCACTTGTGAATTTGTAGGCGCGCGCGGGAAATTGCTTTTCAAAACCAGCCGCACAAAAGAAACCAGTTGATTTTTAAAAAGAAATTAATATTTTTTCCTTCGTGTTTGGTAATCGATTGCATTTTATCTCAGTTTGTTGTGCGCGTTTACCGGGAATGAAGGGAGCAGCAGAGTTTTAAAAAAAGAACTATTGTAACAAATGCTTTATTGGATTAGGTTTTTTGGTCCACATTGTGAAACAAATTGTTCTCGTTGTTTTCCTTGCAAGTTTATGGATCATTCATTTACTCGTAGTCCTCGTGTAAACTTTCGTCATCTGATGCGTGGCAATTTTTTTTTCTGTTGCACACTGATACGACTTTGTTAAAAGACAGACTTTCTGTCATCGAGAGTACAGGTAAACTACATGCATGCTGGGGTAATTAAGAGCAAAATATCTGAGAAAGCTTTGAGATTTGTCAGTATTGCGATTATTAATTTCGACAGCAGTTTATTTTCCCTGTCTACACTATAATTCATTACTCCCCAAACAGAGCAAAATAACAGTCTATCTAGCTTATGAAATTTCAAATCCAAACCGACCAAATTATTATATATATGCCTACGACTGCCTGACAACAGACAACAAGGCAACAGCTAGAAACTCCTTCGTTTCACACTTTTTGCGCCGTCCGCGCAAAAACACGTGATTTGAGTGAGATGCTAGTCGATCGCAGATTTCTTGAATATTTGTCTCGTTGTCTTAGTGGGGAAGGTGTACCTATTCATTTCCAGGTGTAAACTGAAAAAAGAAACGTCGCTGGGCAACGTTAGGTTTAGAGAGCAAAGAATGAAAAGCCCATGCTACCCAGAATATTCTCCTATACAACGAAAAAAGATGCGGTGTAATGATTAATCGCCATTTTTCTAGGCTGCTCTTGTCTATGTTTTGACAACCACGCGTGTCGCTTTGCATTACTATTTAAACATCTGACATTTCTGATTGCATAGGTCAGCATGACTCACACAAAGATAAAGGACAGCGCGCAGAGAATTGAATGCTAAGACTTCTAATAGGGCACTTAAAAAAAACCTCCTCTTTATTTACGTGTTGTCTCGATTCACTTCGTTTTCTACGTTTGCAGGTTAAATATATTGATATCTTACCCGTTTTAACATTACTGACTACGTCAATTATCCATTAAGAGATTGTTGGTCGCTTCCAAATTAATATTCCTCAAAGAAGAAATGGGAGCTTTTTCTTCATCGTCTAAATTGAGCATTTTTCTGGCCATATGGGAGAGGACAGAAAGGGATGTATTGATAGGAGCCGAGTGTTAACTGGTTAAACTCATTGTCGCATAATCTTTGTTCGATTCGGTCTTATTTAGAACAGAAAAAAAGCCAGCCTCCAGCTAATAAGATTAGCTTTGTCAGAGAAGCTATCAATTGATTTTTTACTAAATCTCATTAACATGTCTATTGTATGGTTCGGCGAACATAACTGAATGCGCAATGTTTTTTTTTTACAGATCGAAATTTGTATGGATCAGAGTTTCCTGTAAAAATCCGGCGATCTCGAAACTTGAATTCAGTTCAGAACAGACTGAATTACAAATTTCTGCATCGGCAATCTCTGAATCTCTTTGTATGATATGTTTTCAGCCAGTTCGGCTCTGTAAAAGACTAACCCCCGCTGAGTTGACAGAAAACAATACTGGAGTTATCGCCCTATCCATGAACTTTCAAATAGGAAACTCAATCTTAAAATGAATGCAAATCCACTGTCCAAAGTATGTTCTGAAATAAACTTGACCATGATGTTAACGCCGAACGAAGAAGCTGATTCTTTTTTTTTTCATTTATATTTACAGAACCTAACAGATGATCATATTTTGGTATGGACGCCAAGCCATAGTGTTTGTTAACGAAGGTGTTTATGGGGAAAAAGTAACGAAATTAACTGTTTATAAGCATTATCGTGGCATATGGGTTTCGGCAAGTCTTATGAACAAATGTTTACTTCATAAAGCGGATAACAAATAACTGGGCTTGTTGTTTTCAGTGAGTTTCGGCTCTTTTGATAGAATTACGGATGATAAAAAAAATTATCGCTAAAAGCGGATAAATCTGTTCTCTTAGTGTCATGTAAGGAAATTGTCATGAAAGGGAGTTGATAACTTAGGCAAGCAACATAAATAACTAAGCATTATCCATAATTTAATTTGTCTTTCCAAAGGTTTTAGTTAATGCAACAAAATGAATTAAAAAGCCTGTTTCTTTTCTAGAATGTCGTGGTCAGTAGAGTTCTCCGCCTTGTACGTGATTCTGTGATATTAAGGCAAAATAATTTAGGCAAGCTATTGATCAATAATGTAAAAGTGAATTGAACACAAGTATACTATAGTCTTTAAACTTCGCTTTTTACAATAAATTATTAATACAGTCGATTCTAGTTTGAGCTTAACCTCCTTGAAACACTGCTATTTATTTTTTTCCTTTGCTATCGCAAAGTACAAAGATCTTTTCCTTGCGTTATTGAAGAGTCATCTTGGAATAATCCAATTAATGAAAAATTGAGCGATAATTGAGTGACGGAACTGTAGTCCCTCTAATAACTGAATAATATGAAAACGACTTTTACCCAATGGAATAATGAGATTTCAAGGTGGATTTGGATAATAAGGTGCGATATGCCTTCGAGTATAATGAATAGAATAAAGAGAACCTGTTCAAGGCGGATGGTCCTCGCGTCTTGTATTGCGAATATTCCAGACAAAAGTAAGCAATATCTTCGCGCTTTATTAACTAAAGATTCGAGAAAACACTTTACGAGCAAACAATTCAGAACGCCAAACATGCCGTCGCCAAAACAGTTAATTTTCTCACATTTCCCTATTTACCCAATCTGATATATTCTATATTTGTTGATGAGCGGATTTTCGGGAAACCTCGACATGTGTTTTCGCGCGCGCCTTTTGCGCTATCTCCGATCTCATTAAATTAACATCTCTTCCTCTACAATAATTTAGGACGTTCTAAATATAATCTAAGATCGATGCGTCACGGCGAAAACATACCTTGTGTGTCCTTACGGGCATGTCATACGAGATCACATCTATACAACACGATGCGCATTCTAAAAATGACCGTCAAAATCACCAATCTTATCAATGAATCTACAGGATGCTTTGTTCTCAATTGTATGCCTGACGCATTTGAACGATTCTTTTTTTCTTGTGGTTCTGTTGTTTTGAAAAGAGTCCTTGACAAATGGGATAATTCAATCTTTTGTTCTGGACTTCCTCTGGTTTATTTTATTTATGAAAGCGAGTGTAGGAGGGGGTCAGTGTTCAAAAGAGTTATAAGCAAGTGTTTTATCGCTATTGCCGACACAAAACCAGGAAGCTACAGCAGCTGAACAAAAGCACGACCTCTTTGACGTGGAACGGCCCGAAGATGAAAGCAAACACAGTCGCCACAATTCTTCTTGTTAGCTTTCTAGTTGCATGCCTTGTGGTTGACGAAAGTGATGGGCTGGTAACAGTTTTGTCAAGTGCTAGGAATTCCGCGAAGCATAGGGAGACGTCGAAATCAACGCAGAGTCAAGAGGAGCGGCCTGGTTCTCAAAGAAAAGCCGGAATGACGACATCATCGTTTGAACGTAAGAGACCAGATCGCTTTCCAGAAGGCCCCATATTTGACAAGAGATCGCGCAATAGGTTTTACAACTACTAGAAACGGTAGGTGCTTCATGTGTTACCTAATTTCGTGCTAAAGTCAAAATATGAAGTCACGTCAGTACGTATCTCAGTAATGTTCTCTCATTTGTTTTAACGTTATTTCCGAAAGCCAATTTAGTACCCCATAGTTCACTGATCAAGTGATTTATTCTTGACACTGGTCTACTTAAGAATGGATAATATCATGTGATACTGATGGTTTTAGCTTTATTAATGGCTATTTTGCTTAAGAGTGGTGTTTGAGTCAAAAGGCTAATATGCTTTGGTTTGCTATCGCTGGCAGCTTTCGAGAATGACATTTATATTGAATAAACTTTAAAATTAAAATAAAATTAAAGATATTAACCAGGTGCCCAAAACGATTACCCCGTATGCGAAACGGGTGAAAAATAAATTATGGTATCAATTAGGGAATTCCATCGAAACAGTCCGTTCTTTGGCCTAATCAAACAAAAATGGCATCGGAAACAAACAAAAACAGGCTCCGTCCTGTGTCCAGATGCGCTTCATACTCAAGCAGATTGATATTTTTCAGCCGGTCCGTTGAATTGAAATTATGTGTTCCTTTCACGTTTCAGTCGTGCTGTGATGTTTTCATTTGACGACTCCAGACTGTATTATTTTTGGTGCTGTTTTGGCTATCCCTATAGCCAGCCCGTCTTGTGCCCTTCAAGCAAATTGATTATAATAAAGAAACTCAGTTTCCCCATTAGCGATATTGATCGACTTTACATTTATCTTTTTTCTGAACCATTCAGCAGGCTCCGAAATCGACTAATGTTTCAACAGATTTATCTGAGGCTAAACCGTTCGATTTAATTCAGAGTTTCCACCATTATTCTGAAGATTTCCAAGCATTTGCTGGTACAAAATCTGAAACTTCGTTTGTGTACCTATCAAATCAGTCTTGTATCTGAATACATTTTAAAGCATATTTTTCATTAGGCATTCTGCAGTTCGGTGACAGTGGTATTTTACCAGTGGCGTTGTTGAAAAACCCTCTACTCAAAGATAAAGATAGTTTTGTTGGAAACCATACTGGAACAAGAGCTTGCTGTAGCCGTCTTTCTATATTGTTTTTATAAAAATAAAAACTCCCAGCCTTGAAGCCATTACGGGAGTGCAGTTAAAAACCATAAAGCTATTGTATTTTGTCATAAACTGAATCAAACTGGAAATAAAACTTCCTTTGCCATTAATAATCTAACAATAGAATTTAAGTATTTTTCAATGTGAATTTCAATAACTTCTGAACACAAAGTGTATCAACGCAACACAAGGAGGAAATGGCGCACTTTGTGGGCCAGACAAAGTTCAACTTTCTTCAAGACGTCATCCCTATGATGCCAGTTTTGGGCATAAAAGTCGTTATAATAGATCCGTAATTTTTCACAATGTTAATATAATAAGCTGCCTATTAGAGTATTAACGTAATTAAGAAACTTATGCCTATAACATTGTGGGTCAAAGGTAACTTATCGTCTAATATTTTTCGTGTTTTTCCGACTTTCTATTTTGAGAGATTCATACTTCAAAACCATAATTAATTTAAAATTATATTTTCTCCAGTTGCAAAGTGGTTCCTGTTCTATTAATATCTATTGGCATATTATTTTAAAGAGAGCATCTGTGTCCGCTAATTAAAATTAAGAAAAACAACATGCACGCTGAAAGTGAATTTACCATCGAAAAATAAGAACAGAGGGCTTTTACCTGAAGAAGCAATTTAGTTGCTGTTACCTTTAATTTCTTAATTTTCTTTAATTTCTTCTTTCTTTAATTCCTTTAATTTCTTTAATTTTCTACAAACCATCCAATTTTAATTTTTATTCGTCAGATATTTTCTTGCACGCATTAAAATAAAATTGCAGTGGAAATTCGCCTAACAACCAGCTCATTGTTGCGGCCACTTATTTTCGCGAAGAAAACGCTTTATTAATACCACCAAACCTTTAATGCGAACACGATGTTTGTTCGTTGTTGTCGCATTACTTAGATCTAATGTGAGCTAAATACTATGCATCAACAAGTGACAAACGTAAAAAGCATAGCGTTTAGGTATTAAACTGAGTTTGTAAGAAAAATTGGAGAAAATCTGCTATAGCGCTGCATTCAAAAACATTAAGCGCACTTAAACAACTTAGTGTATGTCTCATATTCTGGATTTCTTTCTATATCCAGCATATTCCTCCCATACTTTCCGTAGTCTTTAACGTCAAATTTCCGACTGAATTAGTTATGTATTCTGATTATGTTGTTAAAATATTCATGAATCATAATCTCCTCAAACATGTTCAGTTATGGAATCTGGGATTGAGGGGAGGAGTGTGGTGGTGGGGGGGGGGGGGAATGACGCTATATTATGAACCCGGTATGTATGAGTACGTAATAAGGGGGTCGTCTTTCCCGCCTCTGTTAGGTTCCTGAGGGGATCATAGTGGGAAGCAAGCTAAGGGCTATGGGAAGGAGGAATAGGCATCGTCCACAAGGGCCTTGTAATTCCATGTTCCCAATCTTTCCCGACGCGCGATTGTAGGCGAACACGGCAAAAGTATCTGCTAAGCAGGGAGGATCGTGCGAAATGTTCCTTCAAGAAACACTCCTTATGTAGTGTGGCATCCACTGAGTCAAAGTCATTGCCTAACTCCGCCTCTACGCGGCGTGTGCGACAAGAATGGGGTAACAGTGGTCGATGGGTGGTCATAATACAATTCAAGCTGGAGAATATCAGTCGGCTTAGGACGCATCAGTCTTGATTCAAATCGCAGCTCTAGCTGTATCTGCTCTGTATCTAGGCTCGTTTATGAAGAACTTTTTTTTTTTTTTACCAACAGATAAGAAATCGACATTGTTCAACATGGACTCCAGCCATCGGAAGTCGATCACTGCTAGAGAGATATACCAGTATGAAATAGGGAATCAATAACAGATTTATTTTCTTCAAATGGAAAAGGACGGCCAATCATTGAAAAGGCATCAAATAATGTTAATAATCCTGTTAATTTTTTTCGAAGCGCATTAAAACTGCATTATAGAAATTTAAAACGTGTCTTGAAAATTGCATTCAGGGTAAAAATGATTAGTGATATATATAAAGAAGAGAATGGTAACCTTTTCATTGACACTCATCATTTTCCACAGAGAACTTTATAGTGCACTCCCCTTGCTTCCCTCATTTATCCAGATCTCAGTAAACGAATTTTACACTCCTACAAAACCTGGACAGACACCAAGCAGTGTTTTAACTTTATGATAAACAGAAAGCTCCCAGCGGCAATCTGGGTAAAAATACGTTCGACTAGGTAACAAAACGATAAAACTTCAAACAAACACAAGCCAGCCAAAGATCTTCGACCAGTTTAAATGCTATTTTAGAGTACCTTTCACAAATTCCATATACCATTCCTAAGAGATTGCTCCCGGCCCTCTAGCAACGTTAAATATCGTATCTCCAAGAATGGCTTCTTGCCTGTGCAAGCTTGGCTAAGAGCACGAGGTAGGGTGGCACAAAATTATAAGCGCATTTTAAGTCACTTTGCTCACAAAACACCAATAAGCTCTGAAAATTTAGCTTCCTGGTTCATCAGGCCACAAAGACTTAGCAAGAATGGAATTACATTTTCTCAAGTCAGTTGAATTGAAAACAAAGTCAAGCCCACTTCAAAGCAATGCTACAATAAACCAACGTTTAATATAAATTGCATTCCAAGTGAATAACCGTAACATTCATATCCGCGTGACACTCGGACGTGTGACGCGCTACGTATACCTCTATATAAAACTGCCACCGGCCAACGTACCTTCAAGTATGGAGCAACTAATATCTGGAACAGCTTAGATAAAGTCACTAAGGAAATTAAATCCCTAAAGACATTTGAAGCTGCTGTGAAAAAACGGCTCCATAGCCTTAACTGACGTATTGTTTTTTACATCATGACATCTAGGTGGCGTTTTTTGTACTAGAGAGCATCATTTTTGTCTTTTTATCATTAATTATTACTGTGAATAGTTTCTGAAAAACCTTTGAGAGGATGAATCCATTAAAGTTTCAAGTTTAAAGTGTAAATACATCCTTGTTTCGTTCCCATCTTATGCCACACTTGGGATTAGAATATCTGTGGGTTTTATTAGTGTTTTGTAAGAAATTGCTTTACCATTCAGAGTTTTAAAGCAGCTCGGTCACGGCATTTTAACCATCTTGGCTAAGTACAAAATTACCTTTAAATTGAAGGAAACCTAAAAATAAGAGTTGACTAAAATAGAAAAACTGCAATGAGATAATAATAAACCATAAAAGAACAAAGACGTATAAGAATGGAGAAGATAAACTCGGATTGAAATCGACGAACTTAAAAAATTTAGGCTAAACTTTTCAAACTGCGCAAAGCGTAATGTGGCTCCTTTAAGAACTGCAAATCTAAAGAGGCAGGCGTATTTTCTTATGCAAAATGACTGTTACTTAAATGTGTATTAAATTTTACTGTCTGCCACAATTTATGGCCTATTCAATCCCCGCCTTGGCTAGATACCAATGCTATCAGGAATTCGCTCGGGCAACAGATTGATGTAAGGCAAATCCAATGATGCATTTCGAGCCTTGATAGAATCTGAGATCTTCTGGAGAGCGCGCTGGAAACGAGTGATTGCGTCATCCTCTGCATCACCGGTCAACAGGCTGTGTGTGATGTCACCAAGGAAACGCTAAGATAGAAACGAAAAGATATGATGATGTTTACATACTGTGGAATTACATTAAATTCAAAAGAAGCAACTGAATATTTATAAGTTGCAGTGTTTCCCTGGATTTCTGCTAAATCAACGGTCGCGTCTTTTGCTGCCGATAATCACCTATGCGGACCTCTCAGGAAACAGAAGGTTTAAAGTTTACATTTGTTGGTCATGATCGGTAGATTGGCTGATCTGATTAATTGGGAGAATTTTAACTTCCATCTCTCATTTCTATAGACAGCGACTGTGATTTATCGCATTGTCAAATCAATACTAGGTATCTTTTTGGAAGGTTAAGACAATTTGGACCCGCAAGTTGCTTTAGAAATCTTTCGATATATTTTACGGTTTTTTTCTTACCTCATCTTCTGCAAATCGTGTTAACACACACACAAGAGCTATTTGTTCAACGGCCTGAGACTTGTTCGGGAGTGTCTTCATAATAGACTTCAGAGTTGCCTCATTTTTCTTGGTGGGAGGCGGTTGACGCATCAGAGAAGGAGTAAATGGAACAAAGCCTGTTACATCCATCAGACCAAAGTTTACTCCCGCGTGCTGACACGAACACGTGAACACCACACACGTCAGCACATGTATCAGTTGGTCACGTGATTGTAGGCTCTTTGGGAACTCGTGGTCGACGTCACCCTCCCTCACAGGAAGGCCGTTGTCGTGAATATCTTTAATCCAGCCTTGAAGTTCGTTGTCCTTGGCAACATCATCATCTGACTTGTAGTAGATGGCGACTACATCTTTGATGAAAGTTTCAATGGCTGCCCAGAGACGGAGAGCATCATCCCTGACAAGAAACAATATTGTGGTGAGATGTGTGGTCTGGCTTGCAACTGGCACACTGTATGTAACGGTTCAGAAGCGTTTTCTCTGAGCCCACAGTGTTGTCGAAGGAAAGAGTGTTGGACAGGCGCATATAGACCCATAATGCATTATTATTATTATCATTATCGTTATCGTTATCGTTATCGTTATTGTTATTGTTATTATTATTATTTTGTTTTTGTTTTTTTGTTTTTATTTCTTTATTTTATTGTTTTCCATAATTCATTATGTAATAAAGTATCTTTATACAATATTCTAGATTAAGGGGGTCAAGATATGTTTTAAGGCAGCATGTCAGAAGTGTTCATTATTAGTCGTCTCTGGATGCCAACCTTTTCGAGGTTTTGATCCGTGAATTACTTCTTTTGTGGAACACTTGTATAGTTACAAAAACGGAATCGGCTACAGTTTCTAGAACCGTCAATCAATCATAGCATGTAAATCACCTGTAATAAAACTTGGGTAATTTCTCAGGATCGTTGACACCTCTCTCTTTCAGCATGTCAGGTAACGACAACATGCCAAACTTGAAAGTCTTGTAAGACTTGTTTAGATACCGCATGGCTCCTTCATTATCAGCTGTGTCGTTTCTAAGAAAGTTGTTGATTGCCATCACGGTGCGAAGGTGTGGGAATAATGTTTGAAACACGGGGTGAAGGGAGGGCAGCTGACGCCACGCAGCCACGGCAAATGCTTCCATTACCAAGTGGGTTCTAAGAAAATGGGTGCTTCCCTTTGGAAGAAGAAAGAATTCAAAGTGGAACTGAATATTCAAGTGTGCGATAATACTTATATAGGAAACGAGGTTTCGATTGTTTATATCGTTTTCATGAAATTCAAACATTACAAACAGGATGAGTTTGAAGACATTCTTTTATGTAGTTAAAAAAAAGTATTCAAGGTATTTACAAAGTCAGTGAAATAACTCAGACCGAGTCATTTATCTTGCAATGTTCAATCTGTCATAAGTTTTCCCACCATGTATAATTTGGCTAATCTCGAGGGTTTCTAAAAATGTTATTTACCGATTGTTTTCCCTTTGAACAAATAACTAGGGCAAAAGTTACATCATACCTGCTGTACTTGATGGTCAGCGTTACGTAACCACATCTTTGCCAGTAGCCAATCATATTTCGAATCTCCAGGAGTCCATATTGGGTTAGTGTCACTTGGTTGCTGGAGTAGCTGAATAGCAATAGGCACCAGATCACCCGAGGCCTTGACGTAAAATAGTCCCAGGGGCTGTGCCGTGTAAGTGGATTCGCCTGTGATGTTAAGGCCTTCAAGTTCCTTGTAATCTACGATGTACACGTGCCCTGCCTAATACAATAAAAAAAATCGGCATAAACATATTGAATGCCTTCATTTTTTCTGTCTCCTCCACAGCCTTTTCTTATTTTTTCTTAGGGTAAAGGGCGATTGGGTGAGTGGGAGCGAGTGAGCAAGAAAGCGCGAGCGTGAGCTGGTAGCGAGTGAGTAGCGGGAGGGCGGGGACCGAGGGGAAAGTGAAAAGAGAAAGCGTTTCCTCTCCTCTCATGATTCCCTGCGCCCCTCCTCACTAGTTAATTATTGTATTTTTTACTGTATCACGCGGGTGCTTGGGACGAGGCAGTCATTTTTTTCCATCAGCAAAAGAGAGGTACTACAGGTGAGTTCATGATGATGTTACCTAACATCATGGAGTTTTCGAGTTAGGGCAAAGGTGCCGTTTATTCTCAGTTACCTTAATCTCCTCCTGTAGCGTTTTCCCGCGATCCAGAAAGCTTTTGACCATGTCGTCAGTCACGGGGAAATTACTTGGCAACTTGTCGCAGCGCTGAATAGTATTCGGGTTGCAGCCATTCAAGAACATCGAAGCGAACACCTCATCGGTCATCCACCGGTCGTCTTGCACAATCTTCGGTACACCACCATACGCCCTGTTAAGGATCTTTTGGAAGTCGTCAAAATCATCCCAGTTGTCAAAAAGAGTCGACAAATAAGCAAGCCCGATGTCCACAGTGGCCTTGTGCTTATCTTCCTTGATGGTACTTTTGGCTTCTTTGGAGAATTGGGAATCTCTTGGTATATCCGAGTGTTTCACGGCTTGAAGATAACCAGGAAGGTGCTTGAAGACTTCTTGGTCTCCCCATTTATAGCTCTCTTGGCGCTGCTTCAGTTCAAGGATTCGTTGGTTTTTAACGGCCTCTGGCTGGTCTTGGAAGGGAAGAATGGCTGCAAAAATAGAGTTGTAAGAAAAGTGTGTTTTCTTGGCAAAGGATTTGCGCAGATGTTACGCTTTTTCTATGTAATTATGAGTTCTTGTAAAGGTCAGAATAAAGGATAGACCTCTTAACTGTAGGGACGTAACCGACTGAGCAAAGAAGAAATGTTTTTATAGCAATGTATCGACCCTTATAATTGTGTGTGAGGTAACACTAGTTTATCATATCAACCTGGAAAGAATTAGCAACCTTAATTAAACGTGTTACGCTGAGATTCCAAGGGACATTTCGAAAATGATTACCTTTTCCTTCGAAGACAGATAAATCTGACAGCACCCAGCGATAGCATGGAAACTCGAAAGGGTCCTCCTGCGAAGAGCTTAACACCGAGATCTTGTTGACGAACCAATCAGGATTCTTGTACCACCAGCCACCGCCATCGTTATGAAGTTGGATCATGAGAACTTTTCCAACATCCATGGCCTCAATAGAATACTCGTCCACTTCTCCTCTTTCAAAGTCATTACCCCAGTTATCTAACTTGATCAGATCTGTCTTTCCTTTGGTTCCTTTATTATGAGGTAAACAATTAATCAAAATGACAAAAGTCTGTACGGCTCAGTCTGCAGAGTCAATCCAAATGCTTCTTACATTAGGTCACGGAAGTTTGATGGACGTGGATTGAATTGGGTTTGCTTCAGTTCAAATCTTAGTTGATTTCAAGCTACAACTTTGATCCAGGCGTATTTAAGTTCTAACTGAACGTATCTAAGGAATCATGCATCAATGCGATTATAATTAGTCTTCGCCGCAAATTTTCGGGAAGGGACCTGAAAGCAAAATTGGCACGCGTATACACCAATGATGAACTCTGCAACCTCGGTTAGTCCAATTCTCACTCATGCATGGCGTACGGTATTTTAACAAAGAAGTTCAAATTATGCACACAGTGACAAACATGTTAAGCCTATGTGACAGGGAGTAACTGGTTAATTTTGATCGAATATTTTTCGTTAACTGGGTCACTGTTATTTATAGTTGCTTCAGACCACTCAATTTGGCTTTGGACGATTCGGGAACCACTTCTTTCAACAAGTATCTCTGGTCAATTAAGTAAGAATCATTTTACCTGTCAGGGAAATGGAAATAGAAGCATCAGTTCCTGCCCCGGACTGGCTTCCAGTTTCCACTCGGATGTGATAGGACGCTAAGTGCTCTGGGACGGGTTTGTTTGACCTGTTGGCGCGAAGCTTCTGTGACCAAACGTAGACTGCGTTACGAATGTGAACAACGCAATTAGGGTCGTCACTTGACTGAGCCGGCAACAAACCAATCGTGGAGGGCAGATTAGTATGAATAAACTTCAAACGCTCTGTTGCCGTTGGTGCCAGTAATGACGTCATTTTGATGTCAGCTACATCTAACCATGTATGCGTGCTCTCGTCCCATTCCCTCCCGACATGAAGTATCGTCGGCGGATCATTGTCCTTAGCTTCATGGAGTTGTAGCTGGAGTTTGTACTCCAGTGGTCCTCGCGTTATTCTCTCTCTGTACTCTCTCTTGAGGTAGTCCATAGGCAAGGTCTCATTGGGTGATCTTTCATTGACCCTAGTTTTTTAGAAAGACAGAAGAAGGAAGTCTTAAGAGCTTATTATCGGCGCAACCTGGGATAAACACTATGAAAATACGACGAATTATTTCGGTTTTTTATTCGCAAGCATTATGTGCACTAATGACTTTAATACCCTAATAGCTAAGTCCGTGTTAGTTACAATCTGCATATTCCTTCTTGACCATTAGGTTCACCAACTTTGTTGTCACCGAACAAAATCTGACAAGCACGAAGCAGGGAGTGAAGGAGGCTTTCAGGACCGTGTGGTCTCCACATTACTGCTTCCAACTGTTTTAGCTTAGCTTTCTACTGATAAACGTTACTTTAAAGTACGATCAGCACTAGTACGCCAATCTCTCGCTTAGGGGATCCTGACAATCAACTACAGTCGAACCTCCCGTAAGCGACCACCCAAAATGTCAAGCCTGGTCGCTTGCGACAGTTTCGACCACATTGGGTCAAAATCTGGCTCCATCAGCACACGGTAACTGCAGAGACTTGCCCCGTTTTTTAATGTTTTATTCATGTGAAAAGTCTATTTCGAGAAAGAATCCGATAGTTCCCATTGAGAAATGTCCGTCTCTGGTACTACCCGGGAATGTGACAATTAATGTTATGTAAACACCTTATTATCCAATTTCAGCTTTATTATCTGTCAAGTGGTCGCTTACGGGAGGTTAAAATCAAAAGAAAATTTTAAAACTTTTAGCCCTAAAAGTGGTCGCGGCCGCTTACGAGAGATGGTCGCTTACAAGAGGTTCCAAATACAGTGATTTGACTCCGAAACGTTTGGTATTTTGAAAAACTGGTCGCTGAGGAGAGTAATACGTACTCACCGAAGTTGAGGTGAGTAGTACTTCGCTTATCACGTCCGAATTTACCAATCAGAACGCGTGAAAGCGCTTTTCATATATGCGGTCTATACTTATTGCTGTTATTTATCTTTAACAGATTCTCAGAGCCATGCACAATCCCTAACCATAGCTTGTAAGTACAACCGCGGTTTTTACTTACCAAGGTTGCCACTGGACTTCTTCAGACAATAAACCTGTTTCCGGTGATCCGTCAGCTGGCATCAATCGGAATCTGACGTAACGCTTTACTCCATCCAATGCCTTGAAGTCGAAGATCACTTCAGTGTAATACCGCTGGTCATAAAATGAGTCAGGTTTTTGACGCAGGCCGCCAATATTGGCTGCCAAGCTGCTCGTGAAAAATAAATAAATAAATAAATGAATGAATAAATAAATAAAAATAAAAACAATTATTTGATTACACGAACTGAAGAAGCGATTTATTTAAAAAATTTTCACTGTAGAAAAACTAAGTGTTAAAAAACGAGGACTTGTAGCGTTAATTTTTGCGGCAGATAAAATTTTTTCGCTAGTTCACACTTTTGGTTTAAGAAGTACATATATTTTTCGAAAATAGTCGTTCTCTTAATTTGAACGCCACCAAACCTTTCTAAGGTGTTCTAACCAAAGCACGAAATGAACATGGGTTCACTATTTGACAAGTAACTTTTAATTCTGTCATTGTTTTTTTTATATAATTTCAGAATAATTTTGGTATGTCTTTTCCCATAATTTATATTAAGGAGATGAACTTACTGGCTTTAAAGGACGGTCTGTTGTTGTCGTTGTTGTTGGCGTTTTTTTTTGTGGGGGGGGGGGGGGGAGGGTTGGGCAATTTTAAAAAAAATTCCTGCCCAGCAACACCCACTGCTGAAAAAAAAAACAGTCGTGCAAGGGGAGCCATGGGGAAAAAATCGAGCAATCGCTTTGTATTATCCAGGACCTATATCCCACCAAAACAATCATGCACAGTTTAAAGGTGAGAAAAAACATTGTGCCCCAAAAACTTGCCCAACCTCTTCCCCCTCCACCCCCTTCAAGGAAATAATGGTCCATATCTAATTTCACTTGGTTCATTACTTACTGGTCTGGACCGAGCAGCAAATAAGTTTTCAAATCTCCTGAAACCTTGGCTCTTACAGCGTCAAAAACAGCTCCAGCGCTCCACAGGGGGGTGGTCGGCCCAGTCCCCATTACAAGGTCACACGGACTCTCCATGTCGTCACTTCCGGCAAACCTCAACGCGCCGCCGCAGAAATCAATCAACACGTCATCAACTGATTGAATGGTGGAGTGCCGGAGACAGACTGGAAACGAACGTCCAGGGGTGAAGAACTCATTCTTTGGGAACTTGGGATTAGAGACAATGGTCGCGATCCCCTCAGATCCAACCCCAATTGGATGCGTTCCACGTTGGCCCTTTATCAACACCTTAGTACCAAATAGCAGCTTGAGTTTGGTGGTGTCATAAGCTAGTTTCGCAGCGTCGAATATTCCGGGTGGAGGAAGAGGCTTGGAAAAAAAGAAAGTGTAAAGATGCAGCTCATTTCTAGTACGTTAAGTAACACGCCTGTTTCTTATGTAAATGTGTTTGCGACCAAATAACAATTGGACGTAGATATTACTCTGGTACCTTCTCGAACTCTTCGATTTTCTGTTTAAACATTTCTTCCCCCATAATTGCCTTGTAAACATCATATCCAAGATTTCGCCCTGAAAATTAAACACAAACTTATTTAGACCGCAAGAAGTTTCTCTTTTCCTCGAAAACCGTGGGGAAGAACGCAAAACAAGTAAGCGTGCGAGCGTGACTGTGAGCGTGACGTGCCAGCGTCGGAAGACGTCCGCGCTACTAGCGGCTCGCGGTATCGCCACTCGCACGTCACGCTAACAGTCACGCTCGCAAGCTTACTTGTTTTGCGTTCTTCCCCACGGTTTTCGAGGAAAGAGAGACTGCTGGCAGTCCAAAATTTCTTCGGTTAAACCCGCAAACATCAGTGGACGCCACTTGTTTAGATTCGATGATAAATATGTTAAAAAACGAACTTACAAGGCATGATGTCTTCTTTGTGGATCCTGAAAAATATAAGGGAATATTATTCATTACCTTCTACCCAAAAATACAGTTAACCGATCAATCATGACATCCTACTACATCAAGTCACTGACTTGGTATGGCCGGATTTTCTGCCAAAACTCCAACCTTTGAAGCACGTTTCGGTGAGACGGTATATCACGCTTGTCTGGTTTTGCCGCGAACGTGAGAAGTGTATTTGACGGTATCTCCAGTTAAATTCACAGTACCGTTAACTGAATCTTTTTCACCGTAGCTCGAATCAAGCTGTTAATGATTTAGATTACTGTTCGTGATCAAACTGTTTGCAAGCAAGCGGGTTTTGCGTCTGTTTAAATCATTTCCGCTTGAAAGGAAAGCACTTCTTTCGTCTTGTGGATAGGATTTCACTCAACAGACCGTAACACGATCACGTGTGAACAGTTTGACCACGTACAGCGATTTGAATCCGGGTTTGAATCAACAATTGCTCTCAACTACGTTTTAACACCGTACAAAATATGAACCACGGCTCAACCAAACTCGTCGCTGATTTATCAGGTCAAGAGTTTCACGTCATTAGTTGGCAATATATCTATAAGTGGTTTTACCACAGGCAGCTCAAGCTCATTATGTGACTGTTGTGGCTAAATTTAACCGCAACGAACGTTCGCTTTATAGAATTTGTATGGGAAATTAACTTTAGGCCTAAAATATACTAAAATAAAGCTATGAATATGCAAATAAACTTCACAAGGAATGAAAGAGTAGGATGAAAATGATGTGAACTATCAGTATGGAAATGCAAATTGTTGATCGTAACTACCAGTATGGTCTAGACAGTCGAAAATACGTTTGCCTTCGTTCGTACTTCCGGTTTCCAGAGGCGGATTTAGAGGGGGTGTAATAGATTGGGTGGCTGGCAACCTCCCTTTTGGAGAAGCTAAACAAAAAAAAAATCGAAAAAGGTTGTGAATATTATGGCAGAAATAAAGGCAAACTTTGTGGACAGGTACCTCATTGTAATTTCTACTTTGTGGCATTGCTGGTATTGCTAGTGAAATGGTTTTCAATAAGGCTCCAATTCTCAAATTGCAACCGTTTGGCAGCGTGCCCCACTGTTTCTGTAGCCCCAGGGTACCAGCCAACCACTCCCCCCCCCCCCCCCCACCCTTGAAAAATCCTGGATCCGCCCCTGACTTGTCATTGCACGGTACAACCATCAACAGTAACACCGGGTCGTCAAGTTTTCTCAATGTTTTTCGCAATTCATGCATAGGCATTCACTTTAATATCTTAGTATTCGACTCACATTTGGTCTATTTCGTGACGTGTATTAAACTATGCATGTCACAAATAGGCTCCGTTCGATATATTTATACTCTAACACGTGGCTCCGAGGTTTTCAGGTCAAAATTGCAAATTTTCTAACTTTCTTTTGCGTCTCAATTTCCAAAGGACTCTTGGATACAAAGAAAACAACACCAAATATGCCCCACTGATTCTGTAACCCCAGGGTACCAGCCACCCACTCCCCGTTTCACATCATTCCTTGGCGTTTGTCCCGAAAGCCTCGGAGCCATGTCAGAATATTGATACATGTATATCGAACGTGGCTTATTCTGGAATGCTACTTTGTTGTGCTATTTTGTTAGTAGCAGGCTCTTATAGTCACAAACTATTGTTTTATATATTCTTGACTTGTTTTGTGATCATAACGTACACAGAAATTTTAATCCAGCAGTTTCACGAGACAATTGAATGTTAGGCCCGGGGGAAACCTTAGTGCCTATTTCCAAAACAAATAGGTTAATTGCTCTCGGTTTCAGTCACGCATAAAGAAATCGAGTCTTGGTATAAATCTCCTATCAGCGGCAGAATAGATAGATAGTGAGTAATAGCGTAGTTAGACATGGTAGATTTTATACTAAAGTGATATATTGGGAGTTTTCACATGACGTCATGGCAGCCATATTGGTGTTCCAAAACAATGAAACGGCGGCCATGTTAGTGTACCAAACCAATCCTGTGGGAGTTAAACTCTCCTCTTTTGTAAACTCTTCCTTTTGTTCCAATAACTTTGCATGTGTGCTAGCCAAGTGAGTGAAGATGCTCTATACTTAAAATTGAAATAACGTTCAAGGAAATTTTTGAACGTCATTGAATATGTATGTTCCCGGCAGCAATTTTCTCCAGGCAATTTGTTGTCAACACGAAATTTCTGATTATTGTTTTGTATTTACAAATTTTCAACCCACAAAATTACATTCAGTTTTCCCAACTCAGCCTTGGGTTTATCCTTAAAATATTCTTAAAAGTTTATCAAATTTCAGCCTCGACATTCTTACAAACTCATTGTTATAAAAAAAGAAAGAGTGTAAACACCTTCTTCTGACGACTTCAATTGCATGTGTTTAGTTGAGTGTCGAGTAAAACAAGCTATATATGGCCCTTTCAACGTGGCGGTTGTTTACATAAATGCTTACAAGTTCGGCTACGCTTGGATAGTGAAAGTTCCATGCTAGATATTTACATCAACTGGAAAGGATGATATTGTTCTTCTAGTCTTCTGGTCGGCTTCTTTTGGCCGACGCAAATATGAACGGTCACAAACGATGTGCATTTCTACCAGTTGTTCCTAGCCCGGCTTTAAAACTACGGACTATAAATATTTGCACTTTACCTTATAATAAAATAGGGAGCAGACTCAAGAAATGAAACGAATAATCGATGGGCCATAGAGTGAAGGAGCCCAACTATAGAATTTATTAATTGGCAGCCGTTTATGAAGTTTCAAGTATTAGCCGTCGTGGGTCACGTTCTCCACATCACGCAGAATTTGAATTGTCATTTCACGTCGTTGCTTTGCCGAGGACGACAAAGAAATGTACCAAGCATGATAAATAACGCAAGTGTGTAGTCACTGTGCTACTCGTTAAACCTTTTGTTTGGCAACGTTGCCGTTGCCGTTGTCGTCGGGGTTTTTTTTAAACCCTCTGATGTTTTTTTCTTTCTACGTGTAGAGTCAGACAATATGGCACACCCTTCTGCGTAGATGGTAAACGCGGTGATGCATATCGCATGCAGCCAAACGATTTCCACCCTTTACGAGCATTATGGTGCACGCTTACGAATACTGAATTTGGTTGCGCAGCTCTGCTAGTTATGTTATAATCTTATTTTGTTCACACCTCACAGAAGTATGATCATCATGGCCTCTAGGAACAAGCAAACCTCCGCAAGCTTCAACTGCCGTGCAGCTTTAACTCGTAATAATGAGTGCCGTCACGAGGGAGATTCGAGTGCTTGGTAATGCAGCCTACCTCGTAATAAGACTTCGTCAAAACGACAAGTATAAGCTCATGACGGTGTAGATAAAATAACAGCCCACTTACCAGGAAACCGTAATTCCAATGTTCGCGCCGCTAGACAAAAAGCAGCAAATGTAATTTGTGATAATCCCAAGTAAGCATTAATTGCTATTTTGTCGGCACAGAGCAGAGGATTGGTGGCGGGTTCGAGGGGCGCAGTGTACAGCGGGATTAGAGTTTGAAATTATAACGCTAAAATTATAGAATATTCTAAAGAGCTTTACAGTGTAAGATTAAGATTACGGTAAAATTTAAAAATAACACAATTAAAAAGAAAAACATATTTTAAGAGTATGGCATGCTATACGGCTAATCTAAAAAAGTAGTTTTTAACTTAGATTTAAAAACAGTCAGGGTTGGACTTAGTCTTATTTCACGAGGAAGTTTATTCCATAGAAAAGGTCCAGAGTGTGCAAAGGCGCGATCACCAAATTTCATCTGTTTGGTTCTGGGAACTGCGAGGAGGATGGTCTTAGGAGCGCAGACGGTAAGTTGGGTTAGCCTTCACCGTGAACAGTTGTAAAGCTCGTTTTACTTTTCTTGGCTGTAAACGAACGTTATTCCTCTAGCGCTGTCATTTTATTACATAACTGTAATTTACTATCTTTATCTGCACTACGTTTAATTAGGATACCCTAAGACCCCAAGGGTGGCACCACTGCCTTGGTCGAAGGCACACGTTCCATAATTTTTACCGCGTGTTGCTTCAATTGCATGCGTTTTGTAGAGCGAGGCGTAAGACAACAATATATGGCCCTTTCACTGCTGGCACGCTTCCCACATTGATCCAAGGTTCATTATTCTTCAGTGTAAGTTTTCGAAAAAACATGGCGGTTGTTTACATAAATGCTTACAAGTTCGGCCACGCTTGGATCTCAGTTGAAAGGCTCGATCAGCAGGAAAAGATTATATTGGTCTTCCAGTCTTCTGGTCGGTTTGTCTTGGCCGACGCAAATATGAATGGCACAAATGATGTGCAATTTTTACAGTTGTTCCTACTAGTCCGGCTTTTAAACTACGGTCAAATATTTACACCTTCCTTTTTATAAATTGTAGCGGATACCGAGAAGCTTTATCAGTCAAATTAAAGAGCAAATTCATTAAAAGAAATGAATAATCGATGGACCATGAAGTGAAGGAGATTAAAAGTAGAATTTATAATTGGCAGCCATTTGTATGAAATTTAAAAATTAGCTGTCGCGGTGCACGTTCTCCAGACAACGCAGACTAAATTTGGTCATCTCACGTTGTTTGTTTTGCAGAGGACGACAAAGAAATGTACTAAGAATAGTAACGCGCGTGCACAGCCATTGTACTCCTCGTTAAACCTTTTGTTTAGCGAAGTTCCTGTTACGTTTACCGAATTGGGTTGCGCGGCTGTACTGGCTATGTTATGATTTTATTTTGTTCAGAGCACACAGAAGTATGACCATTATAACGTTCAGGAACAAGCGAACCTCTGCAAGCTTCAACTGCCTTGCAGCTTTAACTCTTAATAATGAGTGCCGTCACTGGTGCTGTCAAAGGAAATTCGTTCCCTAACAGTGCTTGGCAATGAAGCCTTCCTTGTAATAAGACTTTATCAAAACGATAAGTGACGGTGTAGATAAAATGAGAGCCCTACTTACCAGGAAACGGTAATCCAATATTCGTGCCGATAGACAAACAGCAGAAAAGATTGTTTACGACACTGTCTTGAGGAGCGTTACCGCGGCAGCCGAGCGTGTAATAAAACTTAGATGGAATATTTATAAACAATAGACCATGTTATAAAGAAATACTGTGCATGCCATTATGAGTTTAAGGCGCCGTCCACAGTAAGCCGGAGGAATTTGAACACGAAAGGTTCACTTGAAAACGCATCAAATGTTTTCCATCGACTCTACGCCGGAGGAATTTAAAAACGGAACAATATATTACCATTTTGGTAATTGTGGTCATTTTGGATTTGTGTTTGAGTAAAACTCGGTCAGGGAAATCACGTGATTATCGTAACATCATCGTTAACGACAAGCTTCGTTTTCAAAATGTTTTCCGTCCGCACTAAAACGCGTAATTCTTTCAGTCATTGTAACTTCTTATTGCTGTAATTTAGGTAAGAGCCACAGGTTTCTCAGTCCAGGACTGTAAAGTGTTTCCCTCCGTCGTCAAATAAAGCTATTTTCTTATCATTATCATTTATTATAAAGCCAGTGTTTTCAAATCCCTCCGCTTTGAAGAGCGTTTTCGAAAAACTGCATTATCGTGACGGAGTAGTGTTGACGGAAGGCCTAACCGGAGAATTAATATTTTAAATCTCCGTTTTCAAACTCTTTCGGCGTAGTGTGGACGGGACCCCAGTAAACCACGACGGCAACGGCAAATGCTAAACAAAAGGTAGAATAAGCGGCACAGTGGCTGTGCACGTGCGTTATATATCTTAAAACATGTCTTTACCGTCTTTTGCAAAGCAAAAACGTGACAGGACTAAATAGGCCATTTAAAGTTGCCTTTTGGCTCTGTGTCAAAGCGATTTTTCCTGCAAAACAATTCACATGAAAATGTGTTCAGTCCCCCTTCAGGTTCTTTCCACGCAAATTAAACTCATTTTCATATGAAAGACTGGTTTTGACACAGAGGGACAAGGTAACTCGCAAATGGCCTACACTTTTTTTTCATAGGAATGTTGTTTTTCCGGCTGAGGCGGAATATTCTTATTTTTCTGCCGATTTTAGGCTGAAAATACTCTTGTGAATATTCTTAGATTATAGCGTATAACATTTCTGTTTTCGAATTCATTTGGTGTCTGGATGGCGATGAAGCAATTTTGGAGCCAGCCTGCAGGCAATACAGCCTAAAAGCGTGCACATATAAACTCCTTGCAGAAATGTTATGAGCTTCTAAGTTACGACTAGTGCTGTTTTTGCTGCTTTTTGCCTAGTTTTGCCTTTTAGAGAAGGAATAATTTTTTATATTACGGTTTAGTGAAAAACATAATTATGTTGTATTTACAAATTTTCAACCCACAAAATTATGTTCTTTTCCAAATCTCAGCCTCGCGGGTTTATTCTTAACTGATATTCTTAAAATTTCCCAAATTTCAGCCTCGATATTTTTATAAAGCATATTACTATAAAAAAGAAAGAGTGTATTCTGTGTCTGGAAAACGCCATTTTTTAAAAAAAATATATATATTTCGAATTTAACGCTTTGTTCCAGATTGAGTTTCGTTATAATTTTGAGAGTGTGAAACACTGAACTAAATGACTTTAGAATATCACGAGATCCGTAGGTAAAATTTATATTCATTTTTTAGTCAACGTTTTCCTCGGCATCGCCGTAGAAGTAACTTAAATTCTCTGGTTGGTACACCAACATGGCCGCCGTTTCATTGTTTTGGTACACCAATATGGCCGCCATGACGTCAACGCTCTATTGGTGGTTTGCAAACAACACCCTCCGTGCGATTTAAACAGACACACACGTGATGCCCATGTTGGTAGTGATGAGGTAATCAATCTTAGTGATCGCCTGTCAGTTGTGAGAGGATAGATGTCGACCATTGTCGTAAATATCATTATTATTTTAATTATATTGATTATTAAATAGTGAAGAGATAACGTTATCACAAGTCTTCTAACACAGTTCTGTTTGCTTTACCACTGAGATAGAAGATGCAGTTTGTCAGGCAAAGTTTCGGACATCATCAGACGGCAGGTATTCTAAATAAGCTGTTCATGAACATCTCTGACCGCTGCACTGATCTTTTGATTCGCCGGGGCGCGAGGATGACATTAATTAGGTGTTGACATTACACAGAAAGCAAAGCCGATACGCTCTCCCGTCAACTACCTGTGGGTGGTCAGATAATGATCAGATCAACTCCAAGAGCGTGCAAAGCCGAGGGAGGTCAATACCAGGGAGGCCAATAACAGTCACGCTTTCTTGAGTAACTTATATGTACGTGTACGCACTTAATATCACAAAAATGTTTATCTGCAATGATTAAGTGTTGTTTGCGGTGTAAAACCTTAGCAGTAGATAAAATAATACATACCCGTTTCCGACGTTGTGGGGAGAGTCACTATTCGCGACGGCATTTTTTTCAGATTGCTTATTCTCCACAACTTCTAGATCTGTAGATTTACTTGCACAGATTCCCATGATCTCAACTGTCACATGACTTAAACAGCAGTCATAATCTGAATGGCCGAAAACACTAAAAAGAAAGAATTTATGACTTGCCTTTGAAAGCTCATGAAAAAGTACAGTACAGCTGCAAACGGAAAAGCTTAAAGGGAAAAGCAGCAAGAAATATCAAACACTCGACATATATATGGAATGGAGCCGGATGGCAAATGGATTCTGTTTAGATTGTCCACTATATTTTACCAGGGACAACCGTAGGTAAACTCAGACCTGCTTCTCCCCCCCCCCCCCCGAACTCCCACCCCCGCACCTCGCCCCTAAACAACAACCTGCCATATGATCTTCGGCAAAAGGTAAAAAGTCCGGTCATTAGGTGATTGTCGCAAGTGATTGTCACGAGTACTTATGGGCCCGGACGCACTGGGCAAATTTTTGTTTATTTTGCGAAAAAATCTGTCATCAATTCCCTGAGACAAGTGCGTCCGGTGATTTTTAGATCTACCAAATTTTGTCAAGGCTTACCAAACTTCAAAGACGCCGTCGTCCTGCCTCGGAGCAGGACAAATTTTTGTCAGGCGTGAAATCTGACAGATTTGTCAATTTACACGCCATGATTTGAAGGAAAATGTCAATCAAGAAAATTTGATCTCTATTTTTTAGTCGGAGTATTTCAGTCCGAAGCCCGCCAAAATTAAATTTATATTTGCGCGGTAATCAAACGTTAAACGTGGAAGATTCGTACCTCGGTATGCTCCATGACGATCCGTTAGCACAGTACAACTATTACGGTTCCCAAGTCTACGTTAACGTTCCAGCTGCATCTCAAGGACCAAGCTCTGCTCAATTTGTACATCCGTATGTTCACCCGAGTGAGCCGAGTACAAGTACAAGTGCAAGTTTCACGACTACATGTAATCAAATTGAAAGCAGCCAAGCTGAGGATTCTATAGCAGACGAGAGCAGAAAAAGGGGCAAAGGTCCAAAGAAACAAGCGGCAAAGTATGGTGTTAATTTCCATGTGATTGACACTTGTGGTTAACAAATATTTTGCTGTGATTCAGTGCGCCCACGCTTGACAAATTAAAAATTTGGCAGAGACAAATTTTGTCGAGATTTTTGGAAAGGCCAAACAAATTTTGTCAGTCCAGTGCGTCCGGACCCTATCTCAGCAATCCAACATCCTCGGATCTCGAGGTGCATTTCTATGATGTCACAGAATCAATATATGTACAACTAATTATGAAAGTGTACTGCAAAATATTATTGAAACCGAAACTCTCCCCGTTCTGGTAGAGTAGAGCAGTCTGTTAAATTAAGTTGCACTTAAACGAAAAACCTTACATGCAAAGCTGTCAAAGCTTTCCGGAAATATTCAAAAGTTCAGGTTAAAAGTTCCTGACCACCTTACGCTGAAAAAGGCTTCTAGATCTTTTTTGACCCGTTCTTCACCTGAATCTCGGCTCTGACACGTCGGCCGTGAAGACTGGTGACTGGATAATTGTCTTCTATTGAACAACGCAGAGCGTTCGTGCACAAAACTGACATGATGGCACGCATTTTTTAACAACGAGAAATACTAGTACACATGAATAAATTAACTCAAGTGGCGGGGTGTTTTGCAGTCAAGCCCATGAAGTAAAGCAAAACTGGACGAAGGTTTCTCAGCTTTCGAATTCGAAGCTAAGTCTTCAGCAGCTTTTCGGTTATGCCCACTTTCACAATGCTGAACTTTCTTTACATTCACAAGAATTATAATTTACCATGGAAACATAATAGATTGATAAGTTCAATCCAGGCATAACTACACAATATGCAAATTTCTAGTAAATCGCTGAGGGGATTTAGCTCTTCTGTAGCGTTTATTTAAAAAATGATCAAAGTTACTGAAACAGAAGTGAATTCTTTTGAAGCATCGGTGAAATAAAATTGTGACTGACAATGAAAACATTTCGCATGACGAGTACTAGTTGAAACGATGACCGTTCTCAATACAATGCTCACACGTAATTCAATGAAATCAATGCCAATATCCCAGCCATGAAAACAAAAGAACAGCCTCGGAGTTATTTGATTTCTGTTCCTCGTTTCACAAATCATCTTAGCCCAGCCTGTTGCTTTGCAGTCACGGACGCCGGGCGCCGGGCGCCGCTGGAAGAATAGTTGCTTTACGTGGTATCCTTTAGGGGAGTTGTGAAAAGTAAATATAAAGCTTCTTTATACATTACAAACATTTCACGTCTGTGATTTACATGACCTGTGCTGAGAGTAATTTAAAGGCACTGTATAAATTAAACCAATGAGGTACTTTGAGCCACAAACTAACTTGGCTTGTAAAAGCCATCATTGCAAGATTCAGTAGCGCATCCGATACAGACGAATTAATCGTTCAGTCGTCAATTCGTGACTCCTTTTTTAGAAGGGCCAAGGGGTCGCTGTTTTGGTTCAAAACACTGCGGACGTCGTTACAAACAACAACAACAACAAAGATAACTTAGCATCACAATCTAAACCTAAGTTAGGCCATATACCGTAGCTTACCTGAATAACAGCGCAAGATCTGCAAGATAGCCAAGTTGCGACTGACCTTTTAAGTTATTATCAGTCAAAACAACGCATGTTACGTCACAACTGAGGATATGACGTCATCATGTCACGTCGCTCATCAAATATGCCCAAGCTACTGAACCTTTCCATGGGTACCCCGAGACTTCGTTTTCGTCGCAATTCCTTTCTTTCTTTCTTTCTTTTTTTTTGAACCTTCGTTTTTTTAAGCAGACGTTCGTTTTTCACTTCAGCAGCGAATCGAATCATGAAAAACATTCTAAACAGTTGCTGAAACAATAAAAAGGAAATTAACGGCGGGTTGTTTAGGTTTGTTTCCGACGTTGTCCTGTTTGTTCAGAGTTTCCTGCTAATTATTTTATTTCCACGTTTAATTATCCTTTCCTCCTACATTTTCATTAGTACACCATGCCGGTGACATCAAATTATATAACCTTTGTCTGCGGGGGGCTACGAATTTCATTTGCTATGTTCACTAGCTTTCTAAGGAGGCCTCTATACTTCCAGCTGTTCAGTCTGATAATCTTGGGTTTCTAATTCTGCTACTTTTACAACTACACTAGTGGTTTGGCCTATTTTTCGTTTATAGTGTGAAGAACCTGTGAGTAGCACGTGTCCGCTAAGTGTGCAAGGGAGCGTTTAAAATACGCCGGAGAAAATTTGAAAACGCAGCTTAATATATTTCTACGCTAACGCCTACCGTCCACACTAATCCGTCATGATATTCCCCCTCTCCGGGTTTTACTAAAAAACAAATGCAAATTGACTGGTGACTGTTGCGTTTTCAAATTTCTCCGGCGTAGTATGAACGGAAAATATTTGATGCGTTTTCAGAGTGAAACCTCGGTTTTCAAATTCCACCGGTTTAGTGTGCCTATGATCACTTGTCTCGAGTGGTTAAGTCAGTGACACCCACGGCACTCAATGACGACAACCCTTTGACGCCCAAGTAGCCATATACGGCCACTTAATGGTCGTGCTCTTTGTACCACTTCTGACGTCATCAATTTAAATATCACCTAATATTCTTGATAAGCAGATGGTAGTACTAGGCTAGGCCTTTCCGCACAATGGTCAGGTTTAGATATCGACGACATTCCGATGTCGCAAATCGCAAAACAACGTTATCAGTTTTGGTGCAAAAACGGTAGTAAAATGGTCCACTACGCCTATAATTGATCAAGGTCCATTTCTAGCCTTCGCCCGTAATTAACATCCAACTTTTCACGGCAGCCAGAAAGAACATACAATGCAAAAGGTAGCCACTGTAAAAGGGCCGAGAAAAGCAGAAAGGAAAGGGGCAACGAACAAAATTGAGAACGGTTAATGGCAAAAAAAAAAGGTCCAAATTTTTGCTTATGCGCATGCCCGGAATTGAAATTTTGCTCAATTTTGAACCTAATCCTCGAAAAATCTCTCTTTTTAGTAAGAAAAAGCTTTCTTAGCAAAACTTAGGCTTATTTAGCGTCGTGGCAGCTAAAAAACCTGACTAAACGGTTAAAAACGGTATTATTTGGCGAAAGTTTTGTATTCAAAGGGTTAAAATGTGGGAAATAGGAAATTAAAACTGCAATCCATTGTAAAACAAAACCGAGTACATGTAATGCGAAAAAACAGTGACGTCTTTCAGTTCCTCAGCAGGATATGGCCTCTTGTGAAATGTCCGTTAGAGCTGTTATTTGTCCGATTATGTCTGTCTTCATTGAGCTTCTTCACCAGTCAATTTAATCGGTCGTATTAACGGGGTAATTTTATAAAGAAAACTCCAGTGGTCCGGTGGCCTCATGGTTAGTGCGCTCGTCCCCGGATCGAGCGGTCCGGGTTCGAGCCCTGGCCGGGGACACGGTGTTGTGTTCTTGGGCAAGACACTCAACTCTCACAGTGCCTCTCTCCACTCAATTCGGCGAATTGTCGGGGAAACCTAACAAATTGCGGGGGAGTGACCTGCGATGGACTAGCATCCCGTCCAGGGGGAGTAGAAATACTCCTAGCCGCTTCATGCTACAGAAACTGGGATAAGCCCCGGCAGCTACGAGCCAGTCGCCTCCTGGGCTTCACTTTACACTCTCCAAAAGGTGGTCGTTGCTCGTAATAACGGGGCAGTTGGATTTGAGATGATAAATAGCTCTCGAGGCGCGTAGAGCCGAGTTAGTTATAACCATCTCATATCCAAAAACGCGAGTAGTTTTTTTGTTTTTTGTTTTTTGTTTTCAATTAAAAAGCCCCCAAAATATAAAAAACTAAAATAAAATAAACATAAAAACGCCCCAAAAAATTCAAGGGTGCACTTACCATATTTGTAGTGCATAGTATGATTAACAAATATACCATGACGGCTAAGCCGATGAAAACTGTTGAATTGTACGTATTATCCAATGATCACGTTTTTAATAAATACCAGTTATGCAACGCTATCTTACTTCTATTCATGATTTCGATTGTTCGGTCTCACTTCTGCTCAGTCTGACTTTTGTCCTGAATAAAGACTCATTTATTCATTCAGTTTCTTTCAGAAGAGTTCTTCGGTATTCTCGTCCTGTTGAATTTGATATTACGTAAGAGGGCTTTATAACCAGTAACACCCATTAAACTGCTGGTGTTCCATACTGTACCAGGCTCAAGCCCAGGCTCTCTCGTTCTCCCAGTTCCAACATCCTAGCGCGGTTACTGCCTCGGTCTTGGTATTCACCACGCACACAGCCACAAAAACGTATTCCCGAGTATCTGGTGGTCTATGGGTACTCTACTTGATGGCTAACGCAAGCATCAATTCCGTTATTTATTACCCCTTAGGCCTGTGTTGTTTGGTGTTTTCTTTTTTTCGTGGAGGAAACATCTGAAAATGCTAATGAACGTCGTCACCTAGACCAAGGGGAGACCAGGGTAAGCCAGGAAGCTTTTCCCATTTCTCTTTGCGGCTCGGGTATGTTCCAGTTCGGGTTACTGAGTCATAATAAATCTAACAACGCACGTTATTGGCCGCTGTTATCACTGAAAAAAGGGCGCGCGTCCATCATTTCGCATTGCAAGTATCTCTCCATGGTAACCAAGCTTTGTTTTTCATGGCTACAATTAACGCCATAACATCTTCTGGGACGATTCCTGGTGGGACAGCGGTCTTCTGATATTCATGTATGCGTTCCTTCAGGCGTCGCACAATATCAGGATACTTATGGCTTATGTCGCGCCGTTCAGTTGGATCAGCGATGACGTTGAAGAGAGCTAGTTCTACGATGTTTGTCTTTTGATCCTAAGAGAGAATGAGTCAGATATTTGTAGACGCTGTTATAAAGAAATTGTGTTTAAAAATAGTTTCAAACAATGTTTCTAAGTTACAAGTCAAGAAACTCAAAATTCCCCGGCAATACTGATAGCCAAACGGTCTGAAGCAGGGCTGAGCCGAAAGCACAGGAATTCCTTCTGCCCTATGGTCGTGATAATATAAAACGAACTTGTTTTTCTTCAATTTTGGTGTGATTTTAAAGCGATATTTGGAGCGATTTGTACCATCACGCAAGCCATTGAAGAAACGCTGAGGAAACGATCGCAGGATCGCATCAGGTGTATTTAAGATGAAACAAGATGCCTTACTTTGTTGTGGTTTTGTCAAAGGACAGATTATATTATACAGTGCACAGGTCTGAACCAACTACGTTATTCACTATGTAGTTTTCTGCTCCTCCCCCATGAAAAACAAGCCATCCAGATAAAGCAAATCGCTCCAAAATATCATTCAAAATTGTGCTACAACTCTGAAAAATCCAGGAA
This sequence comes from Orbicella franksi, assembly GCF_964199315.1. NCBI lineage: Eukaryota > Metazoa > Cnidaria > Anthozoa > Scleractinia > Merulinidae > Orbicella > Orbicella franksi. The sequence goes on along the minus strand of NC_138153.1, from coordinate 30,726,707 downwards.
GAAACAGGTCTGTTACTAACCCAAATCTCGTCCATGTCTGGAGGAACCCCGCCTTCCTCAGGAACCTGGTACCAAGTCGCGTTGGGAACGTTCAGTAACAGCTTCACGTCACCAACACGAATTGCCGCCTCAGAGTACCATGTGTCATACGTTAGTAGAAGGCCAGGCCTTTTTTCAGGGAAATCGATATTAAGAAGAATCTCTGTTCTGGGTGAAGGGGCTCCATTGGAAATGGTGTCCCATACATCAAAGCCGTCAACTGGAATGGGATGTGAGTCTGTTGTACCACCTACGACAACGACTTGACATAAACGTACCTGCAAAAATAAACTCAACCATACTTCGTGAAAAATATCCAGAGATCAAACCAGTTATGTTCATTTTTCCATTGTTAATATTCCACACGCTGATTCAAGGTCCAATTGTTTTAAAATGATATCGGCATTCCGGATGCTTAAACAACAGTTATTCAGAAATGCAATTGTGATGTATTAGTTAAAACGTCGTCCAGGAAAATCAGTTTAAAGTACTTACAAATACCTGCTAAGTTGAGAAGAGTTGGGTACCAGTCAGTCACGTGAATTAAATCACGTGATATCACTCCTTTTCGTTTGAGCATCTGACCATGAACAAAACCATTCGCCCTCACCCCACCCTCCCATAGTGTTCTCTTGTATCCACGCAGGGGGTAGTTGAAGCCTCGGTAGAAAGGATCTCCACCATTGTCCGAGCTAAATATCACAAGGGTATCATTCCATAGCCTCGAAAATAAACAGAGGAGTAAAAATTATCAAATACCTAAATAAGTGGATGCCATTTTTTTTCGATTGCATGAAAAAATATAAACCGTTTTGGTGGACCAAAGATCGTGAAAGAGACAGAGACAAAAATTGCGCGTCGCACTGTTCTTCCAAAATGCATTGTCTTATAACTTTCAAAACAAGCTTAGGCCTTAGGCCGAGTTTCCCACTAAATCAAAGCGCGTGACTAAAAGATTGAGATATTAACTTCTCAAAAATGTAATAAACAAATAAAATCACAACCGTGAAGGAGGTTTGGATACCCGGTCTTGATTCGCATTGATTTTAACGATTTTACTTCTCCGTTTACCCCTTAGTTTTAAATTTTGTTTCGATTAAGAAGATATATCAAACACTCGAGACAGTGTTTCATCGGCTATCCAAACACCTCTTCTCGGTGTTTGGATATGCCGATAAAACTCTGTCTCTCGTGTTTGATATTACTTAGATTCGAAATCGTAAAGCCCTCTGCTACTTTTCCACTTTTTTCTAATTGTAGCGCACAGTACGCGCAATCCTATCATTACCCTTTCTCTTTAAACGCAGTAGTTATGTTTCCAATAGCTTCGTCTACCAAGTGCATCATTGCGGCATAGCCCCTCCGATCTTTGTCTTTTATGAAGCGGTATTTGTTTAAGTATTCTTGCGGTGCTTGTATTGGGTCGTGAACATTCTCAAACGCCATGTACAAAAACAGTGGCCTGGTGGAGTTATGTTCTAAAACAATTTTCTGAGCTTCCTAAACAGAACGAGAAAATTAGAGTTAACGAAACCAAAGCACCTGATGCACTAATTTTCTTTCCCTGATCAACTCAGTCTGGCAACATATAAAGGAAAAACAAAAGAACTGCACACAAAACAGCAACCACTACACTGACCACCTTCACAAGTTCTTTTATCTAAATCACCTTTGCATAAAGATAGGTTGAGTATTGTCCACTGTACCCTCTTACCACCTCATCTCCTCTGAACAGGTCTAAGAAGCCAGAATGGGTGTGGTCATAGTGATCATGTCCAAAGTTGTAGAATCCAAAGAAGGAGTCAAACCCCCTGTGTGTTGGGCAACTAGCAGATGTGTAGTGTCCTAAGTGCCACTTTCCAACAAGATGAGTTCTGTAGCCTAATGGCACAGAATGGATTGAGATAAAGTAATTATGGCAAGGAACACCATCAGAATAAGTTATAATCTCCCCCTCCCCTCCTGCCCTCTCCCCCAAACCTTCATAAATAATTTCAGCAACAAATCTAACAAGAATTTCATGTGAACCCCAGGGAAGAGGAATAGATATTTTTAAAAGTAATATGACAAACAAGAAAGACCTTGTTTGACCACATTTTCCTGGGAGTACCACCCCCCCCCCCCAACCCCCTGGGTAACGCCATTTCCAAAGACTTGAAAATATGTCTTCTCGATTGAAACTAAAAATAAGGAGCTAACTTCAAGATAACCAAGAAATAGAATCTTAAAAATATATGCCAGTGAAGATCAGATATAAGTTAGATATCCAAACAACATCATGCATCAAATAGCGATGGTCAAAATATTCCTGTTTTACTTACCAACTTCTTTTAGCTTCTCTGGTAAAATGGAAAAGTCCAGAGGCAGGCCAAAGGGAGTTAAACAAAGAATTGCCCTGTGTTGAAGACCTGTTTAAGGAACAGAAAATTATGTTCCAAAATTGAGAGTCACATCATTGCCCACCCCACCCCACACCCCTGCTACTGAGGTGTAAACCCAGGGGGACTTGCATATGAAAAGGTTGGGGTTCTTGATATTTCGTTGAGTGCACCCTTAAAGATACCCTGACAGCTAAAAATAATGGCTTTTCGTCATGAGCACCATAAGTGAGACCATACTCCTTTAATTAAACCCCTAAGCGAGACGATGAACATCCCAACCTTTTCATATGGGAATCTCCCCTCCCCTGGGGGTATAAACAAAATTAAATGACGCTGAAACGTATAAAATGATAGGATTAATCATGGCTATTTTTGAACTAATGTTAGTATGATAAAGTAATAGTGAGATAGTCTAAATGAACAAACAGAACATAATAACCTGTAAATAGTAGGGGTACTGTTTTCGATTCGGAAGGGAGGGGGACACACCATAGGTCCCATTCAAGGCACAAAACTGCAAACTGAACTATGTAGAGCTCTAGAATTTGGTTGCAAACCAAGTGGCTCGAATTACTTGAGGTCTTACCTGATTCTGAGGGTACATTCACTCATGAACTAATGCATTAAATATCAAAACTGGGGATATCTTTCAGAACTCCCAAAGAGGCTGCTATTATCTTGTATTTTCTTGCTTACGCAGCTCATAATCTCTCTGCACTCACCAGTATGTATTGGATAACGCCCTGTCATCACAGAGCCCCGTGTTGGTGTACAATAAGGTTGTACATAATAATTGTCCAGGATAACTCCTTCATTCGCAAGTTTGTCAACATTGGGCGTGCGTATTTTGGATCCGTGAAACCCTACGTCGCTCCATCCCAAATCATCGACTAGTACAAACAAAATATGAGGCTTTGTAGCTGCTGTCTCTGTCAAGGCGGTGAAAGAAAAGTTTACCAGAAACAAAGTGACGATTAAAGCGAAGTTATTGCACGTAGACATCGCCAGTACTGGTGAAAGGCCGGGAGAAAGGTGTTACGTGACCTTTTAGTGGTGGTCGATACAACATGTCACGGCTGTAGACAGAATTTTGGCGGGTATATTTCTGAAGGAAGATATTCCGTTGTCACTTCGTTTCCATTGAAAGTGTGTTTAATTACAATTGGGTAATAACCGTTTAGTAATTTATAAAGGATGCTTCAGCTTTTATTGAGGAAATTGTCACTAAAAAATCGAAGTATAAATATTGCGTGACCACTCTGCGCAGAAACTTTCACGCATATCCGGTGCGAGCCCGCGATTTACTACTGAAGAAAAAAATTCAAGATGTCAGGACTTCAAAAAGAAGCTCTGAAAAATAAATATGGTGGATTACCTCCAGCACCGAGACGACCAGGGAAACCTCATGGGTAAGAATAGAAAGAGGCTAGATTAATTGTGTCTTAGAGTGTTCAATCAAATGTGTTTTTTTTTTTCGCAAACAGAGCTGCTGGAGGAATGCGACGGAAAAGAGATTACACTCCACTTTCATGGCAAGAATACTTCGACAGTACGAAAGATGTTTATGTAAATGGAAAAAATGTATCCTTTCGTCAGCGATGTGCGTGTATAGGACAAAAAAAGCTTTGACGGGGAAGCTGGGAAGACTGTGCCCAAGAACGCAATTCATTAGTGATCTCGGCTAACACATGTTAGTATATTCTCAGTTCCGACTATTGCATTTCTAGCTCTCTGATTGGCTCAAAAACTCCGACTATGAGCCATTAGTCGGAGTTTTACCTTATATGGAAAACAGTGCGCCAAGTTTAAAAATTTTCCGCTCTGTAAAATTGTTGAAATAAAAATCGGCGGCAAAAACCCGATTAAGAATATACTAAAACAATTATTCCATTCGACCTTGTTGGATATGAAGTGATCATAACCAACTCGCGCTACGCGCTCGTTGGTTATTTATCACTTCATATCCAACGCGGTTTCATGGAATAATTGTTAATTAGTATATTCTCAGCTCCGACTATTGCATTTCTAGCTCTCTGATTGGCTCAAAAACTCCGACTATGAGCCATTAGTCGGAGTTTTACCTTATATGGAAAACAGTGCGCCAAGTTTAAAAATTTTCCGCTCTGTAAAATTGTTGAAATAAAAATCGGCGGCAAAAACCCGATTAAGAATATACTAAAACAATTATTCCATTCGACCTTGTTGGATATGAAGTGATCATAACCAACTCGCGCTACGCGCTCGTTGGTTATTTATCACTTCATATCCAACGCGGTTTCATGGAATAATTGTTAATTAGCTCAGATGGCATTATGAGCTGCATGGTTCACCCTGATGGTTACACTCCAACCTCAAGTACAAACTTTCCTAGCTAGGTATCTGTAGCTAAGGTGCTGAGACCTAATGCTGACCAATGGCTGCCTTGAAGTGGGAAGTGGAAAATATTTCAAGATACATTTTGTATAGTTTCTTGTGAGGTTAATATGTTTTCTTGACTTGTCACTACCTGCATGATCAGAGATTTCGAGTTTATCAGGCTGGAAGTACTGGACCGTTGTTATTGTTACTTCATGGTGGGGGACATTCTGCTTTGACTTGGTCTGTCTTTACAGTAAGTTATAAATCACTTTATTGTATGGCTAGCTCTGTGAGTGGGCAAGATGAACTGAATTTAGCACTGTGATTGGCTAAAATAGCGACATCTTGCCCACTCAGGATTACCCTCTGTGTTGCGCGCGCAAAAAAAAATTCTTTTTCCAGATAATAAATTGTTTATTGACCAAGCTTTTCCTTTCAAAATAGGTGGATATTGGCCTCATTCTTTTTTTTGCATGTGTTTGGACCTTGACTCCATCTTGGTCCATAAACACACAAAAAAAGAACTTGGCCAATATCCAGCCATCTTGACCTCATGCCTGGTCAACAGCCCATATATATATGCAATATTGTTAAAACTTATTTAGTTTGTGGTTAGTTTTATTCAAAGGGTGATTCTTGTTCGATACCTACATGTAATAACTTCCTATACATACATGATGTTCCAAATTGAGTTATAAGATTTAACCCTAAATATACTGTACAGAAACATTCTCAGTACTTACATCACAGAAACATTCTCTTGTTTGCAAAATGATACTTGTAGCAAATTAAGCAAGCAGTTTACTCTAGCTCAAATTTAATTTGAAATAGCTAAAAGAGCTGAGCTGTAGATTGACAAGGTGATAAGAATGGGCGAAGTCCACTTTTTCCCAAAGATTTAGATAACATCTCTAATTATTTTCTTTTGACACTCCAGCATCACCCCCAGAGGCTCTCAAAAAAAGTTGTACTTTACGTAAATGGGGGTAAATATCCTACATGTATAGTTACTTCTTTTACCTGCTTGTACATGTACCACTCCTTGGTCATCACCAAGGTCGCCTTCCATGCCAAGAAACTTTATCACGTTAGGAACCACACTAAGGCCCATATTAATGCAGCTGCCACTTCCATCCCAGAGAAAGCTGCGAAATTCCAAGATCTGCTTAACAGCAAACTGAGAAACTGTTCTGATCTAGAGGCAAAAGAATGCTGGGACCAGATCAGAGACACCACCCTCGCTGCTGCCATCCAAGCATTTGGCAAGACAAAAACCAAGAGCCAGGATTGGTTTGATGCAAACATTGTCACTCTGCAGCCACTGATAGAAGCCAAGAGAGATCTGCTGCTGGAACACCGCAAGAATCCAACACCTGAAACCCTTGCTACCCTAAGGCTGGCTAGGAGTCACGCTAAGGAAGAGCGCATTAGGTGTGCCAACAAATTTTGGCTGGATCTTTGCTCAACCATCCAGGTTGCCGCTGACACGGGCAACATCCGAGCCATGTTTGAAGGCATTAAGAAAGCTATAGGTCCAACTCCAACCAAATGTGCCCCACTGAAATCCTCGAATGGCAAAGTAATTCAAGACAAGGCCAAGCAACTCAAAAGATGGGTTGAACACTACTCTCAGCTCTACGACCATGAGAACTTAGTCTCCGCAACTGCACTTGACCAGATCAAGAGACTGCCAAACATGCCTGAACTAGATAATGCCCCTACTCTAGAGGAGCTTCTAGGTGCCATCAAAGACATTTCATCCAATAAGGCACCAGGATCAGATGGCATACCTGCAGAGGTCTTTAAATGTGGTCGTGACCAGCTTCACAATGTGCTCCATCAGTTGTTGTGCAAATGCTGGGAGGAGGGAGCAGTCCCCCAAGAGATGTGAGATTCTATCATCACAACCCTGTTCAAGAACAAGGGTGACTGCAGTGACTGCAACAATTATCGGGGCATCTCTCTCTTTTGCGTTGCTGGCAAGCTCTTTGCCCGTGTGGCACTCCGTCGCCTTCAGCAGCTTGCAGAAAGAGTGTGTCCTGAGTCTCAGTGTGGTTTTCGATCCCAACGCTCAACGGTTGATATGATCTTCTCTGTGCGACAGCTACAAGAAAAGTGCAGGGAACAACAACAGCCTCTTTTCATTGCCTTCATCGATTTAACTAAGGCTTTTGATCTGGTTAGCAGAGATGGCCTCTTCAAGATCCTGCCTCTCATCGGCTGGCCACCAAAGCTTCTGAGCTTTCTGGAGTCTTTCCACAACAACATGCACAGTACTGTTCGATTCGATGGCAACATGTCTGAGGCATTCAACATTCGCAGCGGAGTCAAACAAGGCTGTGTGCTGGCTCCCACCCTCTTTGGAATCTTTGTCTCAGTGCTCCTGAAACATGCCTTTAGAACAACAAATGCAGCATTTTTCTCCATTCCCACACTGATGGCAAACTTTTCAATCTTGCCCGACTCAGATTGAAAACCAAAGTCAGCCAAGTTCTCCTCAGAGACTTTTTGCTTGCCGACAATGCAGCTCTGGTTGCTCATAGTGACGACGATCTCCAGAACCTCCTCAATGGCTTTTCGAACGCCTGTGATGACTTCGGCCTAACTATCAGCCTCCAAAAAACCAAAATCATGACTCAGGATACAGATGTTTCCTCCTCTCTCTTCATCAAGGACTATGCACTTGAAATGGTCAACAGCTTCATCTACCTTGGTTCTACTGTTACTAGCACCACCTCCCTTGACACCGAAATAGGAGAGAGGATTGGGCACACTGCAACTAACATGTCAAAGCTTTCACAACATGTCTGGGAAAATCAGAAGCTCACTACTCCCACCAAAATGGCTGTCTACAGAGCCTGCATTGTCAGCACGCTCCTCTATGGTAGTGAGTCCTGGACAACGTATGCAGCACAAAAAAAACACCTGAATGTGTTCCACCTGCGCTGCTTGCAGCGCATCCTCTCCATCTCCTGGCAGGACCGCATTACGAACAGTGCTGTCTTAGAGAGAGCAGGTATCCCCTCCGTATACACCCTTCTTCGCCAGAGATGTTTGCAGTGGATTCGCCATGTACATGAAATGGATGAGGGCCGCATTCCCAAGCAACTCTTGTACGGAGAACTAGTACAAGGAAAAAGGCCGGTAGGATGACCCAAGCTCTGTTTCAAGGACGTGGCAAAGAGGGACATGCAGGCCATTGGTCTTCCAATTGATTTGTGGGAGACTCTTGCCAGTGACAGGAGTGCGTGGAAAACAAATTGCACTGAAGCCCTACGAGAGGGAGAAAAGCTTCTGCACGTCACAGTGGATATCAGGAGAGAATGTCAGAAGGCCAGGGCCCTTGCTCCACCCACTGATTCCACTTATGTCTGTGGTTCTTGTCACTGCATCTGCCGATCAAGAATTGGACTCTAAAGCAATCTCAGAAAATGTTTAAGGAAATGTACAATTACTAACACACGCTAAAATTATGGACTAGATTGTCCGATAATGCCAATACAATACAATACATGTACTGTACAAAAATTATCCAGAAGTCATTTTTATTGCAGCCAGTGATGCACTTTTTCTTTTCCTTCAGAAATCAGTCACAGGCATATGCCACTGTCAAGTTCTAGCAATAGATCTTAGAGGACATGGTGAGTGTGTTAACACTTAGTTTTATAGAATAATTTTTTGTCTTTACCAAATATAAAACCCACCTAGTCTGTCTTGTTTCCAATTATCAGAAAGAGAGATATTAAAGTGGTACTATGATCAAATTTTACCCCTTGATTTTTTTGGTTTATCACATAGAATGGCACGAAAGAATAAAAACGCCATTTACCATTTGCAAATATCTGCATTCGTTCCAGAGATATTTAAGTTTGAAAAATGTGTAGAATATGCAAATGAGATAACTGATGATGTCATATACTCAACCCAATATTATATCAAGTATATAAATAGAGCTATCTTGGTCAATTTCCAGCACAGACCACTGAAACTTGGTAGGCTAATAGTTCTACAGATAGCACACCTACGGCAGTAAAAAATTCTGTTCCCATGGCAACTCACTCTTTTCCAGTCCCCACCCACTTGATTTCAATATCTTAGTGATTTTTAGCTCAAAAAATATTTAAAAAGGCCATGAACTTGACCTAACATATTCATATGCTTGCTGGATCATGCATATGAGGCACCATTTGCAAATATCAAAATGGAATGCCAAAGGTGGCCATAAAAGCCATTGATATTGGGGAGGTCTGGAACCCAGTATGTTGCCATGGTAACAAAACTGCAAAGCTCATATTGTGGAGCACATTTAGTAGAATCTTCCTGCAAAGAATCAAACATTTCTGATACAAACTGGCTGAGATATCTTTCTTCATTATATTTGATGAAAATTTGGTTGAGTGTATGACGTCATCACTTGGCTACTTTAAATACTTTAAAAACTTGAATATCTCTGGAACAAAAAGAGATATTTGAAAAGAGTAAACAGCGTTTTTCTTCTCGTACAGACTACTTGTTTATGTTTTAAAATGGCTTAGATAGGAAAGATGGGATTTTCGTCATAGTACCACTTTAACAATACTACTTGAATCCACTCAGTGTCTGGTGGTAGAACTATTCTCTGGATTTGAATGATTGTGACTTGTAAGTGGCTAATGTTCGTAGATCAAGGAACAACTAAACAGTCTGTTGGTGTGGCATCAGTGTGATTGCTTCAATTTCAGATTGTGCTGTTGGGGATAAGGGAAGGGATAAAACCAGAGTGTGTTGAGAGAGATTTTTCATCTTGATCTTGTTCTTTGTACACTACTGAGATTCCTCTTTGGAGTGTTTGGTTCTTGAAGACATTTTCCCTCCAAACCAGCAGTGTTGCTGCATTTCCCTGGTGCAAATCTTCTTGTGAATAGAACCTGTAGGCTATGAGAATCTCAGATGGAGATGCTAAATGTAAAAATGCCATGTGCAAAATTTTACATGTACCTACATGTACATACATGTACAGGTTCAGGCAGATGCCGTGAACAGTATAGACCAGGGTTGGATTGCTCTGATCAATTTAATTTTATGTCATCTGTTATGTACAGTACTTTCTCCTCATAATTTTTTTTACACTATAGGTGATACAACTACAGAGAATGACTCAGATTTATCAGTGGATACTTTATCAAAGTGAGTCTTAATGTGTGGCCCACAAATGAAAGGTTTATTCAGTACAAAGCATAATCAATAAAATTCTTCTTGCTAGAAGTTAATGACCTCAATGGTCTGTCGTATCTCAATCGATATCAGAGCAAAGATATGTTGTGTACATTGTGTACAAATAAAGTGGAGAACATATGATGTAATGTTAGTATCTTACTTTTTATTGCTATTAGAGATGTTGGGGACATTGTAAAAGAGATGTATGGAGATTCCCCACCTTCTATAGTAATCATGGGACACAGGTAATTGAGAATTTGAAGTGTACTTTTGTGCATGAAAATAAAATCATGTAAACTGTTGCTGTTTATGGAATCAATAGAAGGCTAAGAAATAGCTCATTTACTTGGCCCCCCATGGTATTTTTTTCTCATTGTGTTAATGTGCTTTTGTCAGCATGGGTGGGGCCATCGCAGTTCATGTAGCAGTGCAGAAACTGTTACCCTCTCTGGCTGGACTGGCAGTTATTGATGTAGTTGAAGGTAAGGAACATAACGTTACAAGTAAAGTTACTAATACAAACCTTCTTGATGAGATAAAAAAGTAAAAACTGGAGTTCTGTAACATAAAAAGCAACATTCTTTGGTGTATTTTAACCCATGCCAGGTACAGCAATGGAAGCCTTGTCTTCTATGCAGTCATTTCTCAGGGGTAGACCATCTTCATTTCAATCACTGGAGCAGGGTATTGAATGGTGGTAAGTAGTGACATCTTGATACAGACAAATACCGCAATATTGCCCTTTGCTCTAGCTAGGGAACAAATAGAATATTATTTGGACTAATTGAATGAATGTCTTGCGCGACAATCCTCATAAATTGTTTCTTACAATGCTATTGCATGCAGGTTTCAAGTAATTTTATGTCTGTTACAGGCAGTCTGCATGAGTTTTGATGCCATTTGTGCTCTATGGTGACTTTGCTTTCACAGACAGTAGTCACCTACTCCATCAGAGTTTTGAAACTTCCCGTCAGTTATTTACTACTTGAAATCTGCCTTTATTGACTTCAGTGTCCGAAGCGGCCAAGTACATAATGTAGAGTCAGCAAGAATATCCATGGTTGGACAGTTAGTCAGGTAAACTTTAGACCGTTGTCTTTCTTGCTTGTGGTTTACATGAACAGCACTTGCGTGAAGGTCTTGTGAACTTGTATTTAAAGGAAGATGCTTACAAGTGTGGCAGCACAAGTTGTTATTATTATCACGACCATAAGTTAAGGTATTTCTTGTGCCCAGTCCAGTCCAGGAGCCACACCAGTGGCATTTATCCTGTTTCCCACAATACCAAGCCACCAGGTGGGAGTATTGTAGGTGGGAGTATTGTAGCTGGTATCCCCACCCTACCTCGATGGGATACCAGTGTTGATTGCAGTTCACCCCATAGCATCTTGTTAGGTTTTCCTCAACTAAAAGTTCGCCAGTATTGACCATTTGAGTACAGAATTCACAGCGCTAGCTACCACTTGTCTGCTAATGACAAATTGCATTTGTTGAGCTTAGTTGATTGCAAATGTCTCCAGTGGCTTTTTTCTCTGGCTGGAGAACAAGCTACCGCAACAACTGAACCTTATAATATTTTTACTCTCAGATGTAGCAACAAGCATGACAGTGAAACAGACAGAAATTGTTCCACTTCTCCTGCTCCATCGCACTCCTGTGAGACAATAAGTGAAGAATCAGAAGATACAACTACAATAGCAAACACAAGTACAGCAGTATTACATGATGAGACTGATGCACAGCAACAGGTATCGGCAATGATAATTTTGATGCTAAATCCGCTAAAAATCCAATGACGCGATTTTCTAAACAGAGGCCTGAATCAAGCTTTGCCAACACATCCAGAATGATCTTATTTGATGATTTTATAAACTTTGGTACGAACAAAGTACAAGAAGCAGAATTCAGGGTTATTTTGTTACGTTAGATGTGATTGTACAAAAGCCGCTCAGAGCATTTTAGGGCTACCGCTCTTAGATATTAGTACAAGATTCTGATAGCTGCTTTTATCTTTAATTAATTTTCTCTTCACTAAAAACTGTCTTTAGAAGGACTGCGTCGATTTTGTCTTTTAGGGAGTCCAGGAAAGATTTACATGGAGAATTGATTTATCTAAGACAGATCAGTTTTGGGAAGGTGAACTTAATGTCATAAATTTTGTTGAGTTCATTTTTCATAAAAACATCAGTCGAGTTGCGATCATGAAGTTACAAGAATTTTCATTTTTTTCTAGGGTGGTTTAAAGATTTGTCCAGCCTGTTCCTGTCTTGCCCCGCGGCGAAACTTCTTATTATTGCAGGTAAATGTAACGCAAGCAGCAGGGTTGTTTGTTTGTTTGTTTGGATACTTTACTGAGCTCATTAACAACTTGGCTGAACAAAGTCGTGTTACAATGTACATTGTACGTGCTCTTGTTTTAATGCGTTGTTTTCGCCCGTTGTGATCAACCACTATAAATTGTTCTATTTCTACGGATAGGCCTACCGCCCACATTAATCCGTCACGAAAACGGAGCTTTTTGAAAACTCCCTTCAAACCGGAGGAATTTGAAAACACCGGCTTTGCGTTTTCGTGTGGACGGAAAACATTTTGAAAACGAAGCTATTCGTAAACGATGGCGTCATGGTAATCATGGGAGGTTCCGTGACCGAGTGTTCCTCAAACACAAATTCAAAATGACCGGTGACAGTTGCGTTTTCAAAATTCTTCGGCGTATTGTGGACGGAAAACATTAAATGCGTTTTAAGAGTGAAAACAACGTTTTCAAATTTCTCAGGCGTAGGGACCTAAAAAGCATCGTGTGTGCAGTGAATGTTGAATATCTAAGTGTCCTCGTTTTACTAGGCGTGTTTATCCTAAATAAACCAGTTATAATTCTAAGAACAGTTCTTTCCTTACAGGAGTTGATCGTTTGGATAAAGACCTGGTGATTGGCCAAATGCAAGGCAAGTTTTTCCGACCCAGTTATAAATCGAACCCAAGGAGAATACTCCTAATTCTTCTGTAAACTGTTTTTGTTTCATTGATTAACACGTATTAAAACTTGTTCAACTTAAGGCAAATTTCAGATGGAAGTGTTACCGCGATGTGGGCACTGTGTTCACGAGGACGCCCCGGACAAAGTAAGTAACCGTACAGTGCCTCCCCCGGAAGACCTCCTAATAACCCCCCCTTGTCTGTATCCTTGAGTTCGTGGACTATATTCAAAACTAAACAAAGTTGTTCCTCTTGGCTTCAGGTTGCAGAAGTCCTGGCTACATTTCTCTTGCGCCTTAAATTGACAACAGCAAAGGAAAACTTCCTTAGGTAAGCAACAAGACAGAGTTGTAGTTACTATTGCTGAAGTTAACTCCTCTTTTCCACTGCTCGCCTCGAGTTTTCGGGTAGCTATGTTTTGTGGCCTTATCGATGCAAAATACAGGTACTAACTCTGCGACACTAAAAACAAGGCAAGGCCAAGGTAAGGTATTTGATAAGATTTGACTGGACATTTGTCGGGTTCTAGGGAGGGATATTCTGAAGCAAATTCCTGTAATGAGCCAAATACCCCTCCTCCCCCTCCTCCCCCTCCCCCCCCCGTCGTCCCCCTCCTCCCCTCGTGCCCTCGTGCCCTCGTCCCCTCCCCCTCTACATTACATTTACTTGCCATAGTTAATATACGGTAGGCCCATGGTTCTTTCTGACACAAGTACGTTGACTTTTCTTTCAACAGGCCAATGCCATCTTGTTAACGCTGGTAATCTATTGGATATTTCTGATTGTGAAGTAACAACCGAGAGACAAGCCAAGCAACTTTTGTATGATAAACAAATGTAAATAAACTGTGTTATTCTTAGTTGTGGCTCATTGATTATTATTATATGCTATGTGGTTGACGTTCAGAGACAAAACGCAATGGATATTGTTCCGCAAATATCGTTTTTATTGACCTCACGCTTGGTCAATAACCCAGTTTAGCAATTATTATTTAATCCGGGCATCATGGGTTCGAATTCTACCGGATACGGAAGTGAAAAGAATTTTTCTTTGCCTCGTGTAGTCCCCAGACCCCTATTTCCTTTCTAGGGCTAAATTAACGTTTTCAAAGAATTTCCTGCATTATTTTCCAACACCTCAAATCACCTTTCAGTTAATTTCCTATTTCCCACATTTTAATAATAATGCTGCTTAGTTTCTAGCGCGTTAGCTCGTTCGTCAGAGCAAAGTAAAGGACTGTTGGTGGTGTGTGTTCAGTTTTAGGTGGCATCTCATCACTTTTTCTTTGAGGCCTTACCGTAGGTTCCGACTTCATAGTGATTTCATTTGTAAATTAACCCTGTACTAAGATATACGCGTACAATCACGCCAAAACCTGTGCGGATGATAAATATGCCAATGAATGGACAAAGCAAACTCAAATGCTCTTTTTGCGGAATTATCGAGCGTGGTTTAGCTGGACCACAAGATGTAGCACAGCCTTCCTTTTCTCTCACAGACCTCGTCGCTCGCCCACGTTTTCGATTGTCCCACTAACTGAGAGCCTGGAACAGGCTACACAAGATGATGAAGTTTTAAAATCGCAACATTTGTTACATGAGCGACCGCGAGGGGTATGCCTCTAGTTCATGGTTATTCTCGTAAATTTTCTCAAGCCATCGATGTCCTTGCTCATTTTTTAACGCCGGTTTTCACAAATTTCAAGCTCGTATTTTCGTCGAAAAAATCAGTGTAATGTCCGATTAACAAAAAATGCCACCAAAGCAGAGTTGGCGTACATGCACAGCACGGTACCAAAGAAACGAATGCGTTTATTTATTTCCTGAGTGAAGACGCTGTGAGCATTTTCTTTCAATAACACTTTTCGAAAAAAAAAAAAAAACTGTCGGGGCATGGACGGGGCAGGTCCGAGGCGGATGATTGGGTCGAGCGAGACAAAGTCGAAAAACAAGCTGAAAATCAGCTAGACGCCTCTAGTTTTACGCGCATGGGATGAAAGGTGCTTGCCGTGTGGCAAAAGGTCTTTTATGCTTACATAAAACAGACGCTTTCCGTTTTAACACAGGCTGAAACACTGGCTGGACATTACGGATTTACTCATTCTTACCCACTCCCCCTGCCACGATAAATAAGTGTATTTCATTGGACTTGGTAAACCCCATTATGATATGAACTCTTTTCACAGTCTTACAATAGTCAAGAAAACTCTGAACGTCCTCTTGACAGAAATATTCATGAAATGGTCTGTATATATCACTTTCTACACCGTCTGACGCTTCCTATTTTGAAAGTGATCGTATTCCGATATTCGGGCAGATGACACAACCACTGTAATCCGCCATTACAACAAAATAACAAATAAATAGCTCGGCAAGCTTTTTGGCTCAAGATTACAAATTGTAGCTTTAATATACCAGATCAATCAACAGCGATTTTCTACAAAGTCATGAGTTTGTCCACCTCTGTGACGAGCATCGTTGGTTTTCTCATCGTTGTACTCCATAAGCTCAGTCGCTCCATAGCTCGACAATTCCTTTTCTTCCATTTCAGCGAGCGGTTCAACTTCTTCGAGGCTCATACGACGCCATCTTCGCCCTTCCCATAACTGCACTATCTTGGCTTTCTTGTTCGTGAGGGCATGGCGGGATTCGCGTTGTAATTCCTGAAAGAAAGTCTTCAGCCGTTTGGCCGAGCTTGGAGTTTTTTGAGGCGACGAGTCATGTGGCCTTGGAAGCCCATCTTGTTGAGGAGTCGGGCTTGGCGTTCTTGGCGAGAAGGAATCGTTTGTTGTTGAACGCTTGTGTGCCTTCTGGGCATGTTTCGGCGGCGAGGTTTCCATCTCTAGTTTTATCCGTACCGTTACTGGCTCAGGGTGTCCTTTCTTCTTCAAAATGCCGTTTGATTTTTAGCCTGTCAACTCATGAAGAGGTTCAGATGAGAACTAGCGAAAACAGTTTGCGTGCAGGCAGAAAACAAACCATTTATCACATCTGTGGGTCACAAGACCCATATTAGCCATTTTAAAATTCTAAGTTTCTTCACACTTTAAATACATTCCGACACATGGACGCCTTTCCTTTCTTTGTTGAAATTATTTCCTGCTCGGATTTCCCGTTTAGTTGATGGTATTCTAAACGTTTTCGTGCTCCGCGTCACCTTGGTTCAATTCACAGAGCGTGCATGTGAATTGCGAACTAAAAAGAAAACAAGTGATTATCATAACCACATTATTTTGGCGATCATGTGGTAAACATCATCCACTTTTTGCGATTCGCCAAAGAATGTCAATGTGTTCACAACATGGAGGACGTCCCTGAAAAATATCATTCAAAAGCAAACAAAACAGAAAAAGACAAAAAAGGACAACAAACAAAAACTGAAAAGGAGAAACAAAAAACAAAACCACCCCCCCCCCCCCCCACCTCCTCTTCGAGAAAAAAGGAAAAATTAAATAGTCAAAATTAAATTGCGAACTGTCTTTCTCTTTGATGGGAAACCTTTGTGAATTATTCCGTAGACTTGCTGTCACATCTGGCAGGATTTAGACAGCTAAGCGGCGGAAAAGGATGTTCTCAGCTGCTAGACGGAAAAAAATCTCTAAAGGAGACAGCATTCTGAAATTAGTCTTCAGAATTCCGCTTCTGAACATGTTTGCTTCGCAAAAATCTTCTCTTTACAGGAAAATTATTCATAGCTTGATGGTCGATATACTAAATACCTTCTAGGCGAAATTGCCTAGAGCTCTGTTTTCACAATGTTTTCCGTCCACACGAAAACGAAAAGCCGGCGTTTCCAAATTCCTCCGGTTTGAAGAAAGTTTTCGACGAGCTCAGCTTTTAAGACGGATTAGTGTGGACGGAAGGCCGAACCGGAGAAATTAAGCTCCGTTTTCAAATTCCCCCGGCGTAGTGTGGACAGGAGCCTTAGTGGTTGGTGGACAATTTAGCTGGTTGTAAGAATTACGAGGTCATTCCAGACGGCATCCCTGAGTTGAGGATTCACGTGATTCTTGTCGAGTTCGCTTGCCAAAGTACGGAGAAAATACAAGTTGGACAAGAATTTAAAAGCACCCAATCTTTGCGATTTCAAAACAACCACTCAAAAACAACAACAACAACAACAACAGCCACCGAATTTAACTTGTCATTTTATTAAAAATAATCTCTGAAAAGCAGTACAAATAAATTCTATATATTCTACAGTCTGAAAAACTGATTTAACTACGATGTCTTAAGCTTGTTTGGTTTTGTTCGAAACCGTTGGCGACTTTAAAGATTACAACAAGATGACAGTGATTTCCAATTTCCAGATTGTTTGGCTCGTGACACCAACTTCCGTTCAGAAAAGGAGTGTCCTTTTCAAAAACAGATTTAAAGTACAATTTCGTGAGTTTTCTTCACTTAAATGCCCGCCTATCGCCACACATAGTTACTATTCCACTTTGAAAGATTATCAAATATTCCTTATTTTTTTCTCTTTTCTTTTGTATCCTTAATTAAAAAACACACGCCACAACCCACGTAATTAAATTACCCAAGATGTACACGAATGCTTACAAATTCGCATGCATGAATCAGGACAAATCAACACCCAAATGTTATTGTTTGCAATATAATCCACAGTGGCCTTGTTAGCGAAGCCATGTTGCTTCAATAGGCATATAAAATACTTTTTCGTTGCTGTGGTGGTGGTGGTGGCGGCGGGGAAGGGGAAGGAGAGAAATGTAAGGAAAAGAAGACCTCACTCCAGACCTAATGCGTACATGTCAGCACCATCTAGTATGTCTGCCACAAATTTTTCAGGGACTGGTGTAATCCAATGTATAAACGGTTCATCACCTAATCTACTCATCGGAAAAATTATTTCATATGCTCCTCATAACAATTTATTCCACTACTTATCATTGATAAGTCATTTTAAACAAAAATCTAAGATTAAGTACTACCATCCTCCTGGGGAGGTTGGGTGGGCAGGGGGTGGGACAACAACAGGAGCCTTGGGAATTACAAAGAGGAGTGGGGAGAGCTATACCACAATGCCCTTTGTTTTCCCCTTCACTGCTTGTGTTTATCTATTACCTCTCATCTACTGACAGAGGATGCTCTGCAAATTACTAATGATTACTGGCCAGGTGATAATGTACTGTAGTTTTGAATTTCAATAAATACTTCATTCTTGGTTGCATCAGAATTCCTACGATGATTCAAACTGTACCACTAGCTCATCCCTGTGTTCGACATGAAAGCCAGATAATGAAGCGTCTGCTCCTTTAGCAGCCTGGATTGCCTGAAATTGAGCAAAAATAATAAAAGTTCAAAATGAAAATTCTCCTTCCTAATTCACTGATTTATTACGGATTAGTTAAGAGAAGTTCATGGTTCATCGAGACAATGGTCTGTTTGTTCTTAAAGATGATTTCCAGTCCATACTGCGCAGCCTCAGCACCCTTGGCTAATGTTTATAAACATTGTAAGTCTCACTTGATGGAATGCAAATTGATGTTATTCGTTATGAACCACATACCTTATCTTTGAGGCCTTTCAAATTCTTTTTCCAACAGCTTCATTGATTTTCACAGCTGAGAAGTTGTTTCATCAAGTGATATGAGAAAGACCGAAGCATAAAGCTTCGCATCCATAATGGGGGTTGTCATGAAACTTTGAATTTACTTCATGTAAGTAGTTGCAAAATGTTTACATTCTGTGATGTCTTACATGAAACAAAACAAAAAATGGAAATCATCTTTAATCTCTTGTTACTATCAGTCATCAAATACTTACAAACATGATGTCTCCTAGTGGTATTGGTTCACTGGCTAACACTGTTTGAGGAACTTTGACTCCATTTGGGAGGTCAGACGTGTTCTGGAGGGTTGAACCATTAACAGCTGACAATTTTGACCTTGAAAATAAAACAGGCAGAGATAATAAAGCCTTTTTAATACTTGATGTATGTATAACGGTTGTCTCATGAGTACATCAATTTTGTACTTATAATAAGTACAAAATTGATTTCCATTACCAAAGACAGTGTAAAGCTAGCAGTTGTCTTAAGGGAAGTCTTTTTAAGTTTTAAGAGAAGTCATTCAATTTGCTTTCAGACTGTGAATGACAAAACCATCATTGTAACTGATAACCAAAAACATTGACATCTATGCAGAGATGAAACTTCAACAGCATGTTTGCCCAACTCGTAACATTCTTCACACATGACATTGCCTGTTTGTCTGTTTGTTGTCGCTTTAAATGACTTCAGATTTCCTGCTTAAGGTTCACTTCCTTGGTTCCAGGCTTTCATCTGAAAACTGCATGTAAAGCCACTTTGGGCAAATCCTCGTAGACAAACAGTACTGTGATGTTTCCAAGTTTTTCTAGTGTAACATATCTTGAGTTGCATGTCAGCTTTTTGTTAGATGGATATACATGTAGCACATGAGAGAAACCACAAAGAAGGCCTAAAATCTGTTTTGATGGTGAACACTAAATATCTGAAGACTTACATATATTGTCTTGATCGCTCCATGTATTCTGTTCTTTCTATGCTGTGAGGTTCGGTTGAAGAGACATCTATGACATTGCTGTAAGAGGAACAAGTACATTGTATTTACTCAACTAAACTCTGTCAATCAAAATCTAATCTTACTCAAAATCTAAACTCAACCAGTGTATTTTTAAACACAGCTGTACGAGTTCTTTTTAAATAATGTACGCAAATTTTTGCAACTATAATGGTGCACTGGACAGATCTTTATGACTGTGACATTGCAACAACAAATGCTGCTCAAATATCACTAATTAAAAGTGTCACAAAAACCAAATACATGTATTTTCAACATACATCCTGGACCTGAATGGCTAAAATTAGAGCTGGGTGGCTTGCTTTATCCACAGTTCTGCTATCTTTGTTATAATAATGTTTACTTAACCTTGCATAGGAATCTTAGCTACGGATTATTGGTCCAAGGATGAAAACAATCAGTATCACGCTTGGAGCAACTACACAATACAGAGCCACTCTTGAAGGTGTGTATATTTAGTGCCTTGTTTGGCACGGCAAAGGATGGAAGTCCTAGGTTTATATATTTAGTGGCTCGTTTGGCTTGGTAATGGACGAAAGAACTAGGAATAATCCATAGATGCGTTAAGTCCTAGTTCTATATATTTAGTGGCTCGTTTGGCTCGTTTGGCTTGGCAATATGGTTAAAAGAATGAGGAATACTCTATATATGTGTTAAGTCTTAGGTCTATATATTTAGTGCCTCATTTGGCTCATTTGGCTCGGCAATGGATGAAAGAATGAGGAATAATCCATATGTGCATTAAGACCTAAGTCTATATATTTAGTGGCTTGTTTGTCTTGTTTAGCTTGGCAGTGGATGACAAAGGAGCAAAAGAGCCAGCTCGTTTTGTGGATGATTAAAAGTGGCCATGTACATGTATTCTCTAGTTTAGCCTCACACTTACAGTATACATGTAACAATGTAAATAACTTTATGAATATGTGCATGTACACGTACACAGATCAATAACTCAGGAGTGAAGGGATAGAGATCCTTAACAGAACAGTTTGCCTTAAAATAAGGAGTCTGATATTTATATTTCTATGCAGGCATCCATATATATATGTACAGTATATACTTCAATCACTTATTCTTGTCAGGCAAGTTGCTCTTATATAATGAGAGATAGATAACCAAAATGACATACTGTGCAGTCTGATGAAGTATTCTGCTCAATAAAGACTGTTCATCTGTTCTGGAGATTGGTCCTGAGCTATGATTGTGTGACTCATCACTACAAAACAAAAACAAGAAGTACATCTATTTACGAGTGTGAAAAAGACATGACAGTATACTGCATCTGTGCCACATTTGGTAGGAAGAACTGGAAAAATGATAAAGAGGTAGTGACAAGATTTGGTATGTCCAGGAATACTGGCAGGCAGTGGTTTTTGTTGGTCGCCAGTGCTTATGGAGAACCCAACAACGTTCTGGAATGTGAGCTGCAAGTAAAAAACCTTTAGATAGCAGATTGACAACAACATTGAATACTGGATAAGTTTGACGTTTTATTCTAAATCCAGTCAAATCTTGATTTACCATGCCTAAAGGGAGACACGCACATAAAGATTGGTGTGAAATGTGATAATTAAAAGCACAAAGTTCAATCTACAATTCCATACACTGTATGGAGTTATCCACTTACAGAGATCTTGGCCCATTAGCGATTGGTGTTGATGATCCTCCTAGCAAAGGGTCTCTCTCACTTGCTTGTCTCTGTGGAACATAACAAAGTTACAAAAATAAATTTACTTGATATGCAAATCCCTTCTCTATTGACAGTGACATTTTCTCTGACTGCTTTATATGTAAAATGCTTGATCAGTAGTACTTAGTACACTGGGTAGTAATTTGCAGATGTACACTGCACTATAGTTCACCTTGAGACCAGACTTGACCTGTGACGCTAGGCAGGGGGGCTATAGGTGATTCTGTCACTTGCCCAAGGTGAGCCACCAGGCTAGCGGAGAGAACTGAAGAGGCACTTTACATCTCTTTTGTAGACTGACTTCCCAGGCATAAGTCAACCCACTCCACTACACTACATCAGATCATGATCAAGCTATTGCTAATGAAAATCCCTTAATTCCTTGTCTTTTTAATGTACAACTTGCTAATACTGTACATACAGTACATGTGATGACTATCGACATTACTGAAGCTTGTATTTTGTGTAAACTTGACTGTAACACAGGAGATCAGCAGGTCAATCGTATAACGTGATTGATCGGACAACGGTACGCTTCTTAAATTTATTTTTAAGGAATTTGAAGGCATGGGTTTTTCCCTTTCCATTATTCGAAGATGAAATAAGCTTACACTATCGTGAAGACTCTCACATGCTTAGACGAAACAATTTATAGTTGCATCGAGAGCTGATAAGTCTAAATAAATTCAGTTCAAATAGTATTAAATAAACTTCCTCGGCGGTAATAAGGATGCAAAATAAAATTAAAAAATTGCTAGTAATTAACGAGTAAAGGTTTATACGTGCAAATTATCAATGACAGTCACATGACATCCAAACGAAAGAGCAATTGAACACTGACTTACTGGGCCTTCTGTCTCGTCCTCACCGCTAAAACAACAACCCATTCCCAGCAGAGTGATCTTCACTGTTATTCTCGGCTTAATTCGATAAATCTTTTGAAAACGTAGAGCGATACAATTATTCAAGCACGTTCAGAGAGAACCTTGCAAAATCCCACAACTTTACAGGAAATCCAATCTGACAGGCTTGGTTACTCGGCACGTTCACACCTCGCAAAGATCTGTGGGATCAGTTGTTACGGTTTCAAAATCAACCGCCAAATCTTTACTGCTTGTGCATTTGTGCAGCTCGATCGCTTTGCAAATTCTGTCGATTTTAAACTGTTTTTATGTTGTTTCAAGGTCTTTTCGGAGCTCTGTCGATTTGAAAATGAATCCAGCAAATTCCAAGTTCTTACTGAACTGGGTGAGTATCCACGCGTCCTTTGAGATTCGAATCCTTGGAATCCGTGTACTGTCTCCAGATAAAATTTAACAGAGTGCCGAGCAGCCTTCTTGTTAACTCACCTACATTACATATAGCTGTAAAACAGTGTTTTGAGGATGGAAAATGTTCTTTATCTCCTCTTCTTGTAGATCAACGCAAATGCTTCCAGTGAAGGGGAAAAAGTGTCGAACATCACAGATGCGGCCAGTAAAAACCTGCTTCTCAAGATCTTGCATCTAATGTAGGTGCTAAATTAACCCACACACTGAATATCTGACTTAAGTATACTTATAATTTACTGGATATGCAGCTCATAATGAGGATCTGTAAGCTTTTCTTTCTTGCAACTTGCTAACCAACGCCATTTGAAGACAAGATACAAAATAAGCTTAAATAATTTTGTAATGTACATATTCTATACGTAAATGATCAGGCTAATAATGCGGTTTGTTTACATGGCAAAGGTGACCCTCAGCCTGATCAGGACTACATGGTTGTATGTGTTCAGGCTTTACCTGGGTGTATTGTGCAACACTGGACAACAAGGGCCAACCTATAAATTTACTTGTATGCTTTTATTAAAAACATGGACTGAAAAGAGATGGTGTCCTGTTACACTGTAGTACTAAATATGAAAATGTCTATTCAGTGATAAGGAAACTTCCAAGGATCTACCAACAGACAGTGAAGCATTTGAGGTTGAACAAGTCCTGTCCATGATCATCTCATATCTTGGAGGTAAGAAAATACTTTGAGCTTCTTCAAGCTTTTGCTGTTTTCCTCAATAAATGTAATTTTGTTACAGTTCTGTATGAGTCAGTACAGTGCACATTAGTCATTATATTTTTCAGTATGGCTACTTATCGGTTGATTCCTTCTCTTGTAGGCTTTCACCATCAGAGTTTTGAATCTGTTATAAATGAGCAACGTTTAAAGGACAGAGACGAAACAGAGACTGGAAAAGTATGTGACAGTATTTTGTACATTACTATCAGTTGGTCACACATGTACCCCTACTTCAGTCTGTTGGACAACAATTAGCATCTACTGTACGTTTGAGTTCATTGCCAACTTAGAAGTGATGGGAGAGTTGCCTCAGGCGTAATGGAGCCACATGATTTTAATAGAGCACATCAGGTTTCCATGGCAATCCTGAGAGTACAACTCACCAGGAACTGTCATACTAGAATCAGTGAAGATACTTAGCAACCAAAATACTCACACTGCATGTCCACACACATCTGGGACACACACAAAAAATGGGATGATGTGTACTAAAGGCATCCGTGATTGAGGGTCAATTGATACTCTTGATCGATACCCTCAATTGACATCTCAATCAGTACTCGATGGACATTGCGATCAACTCGGTCCACATTTGATCAACAGTCGGTTGATAGTCGGCTGAGTGTTGACCGACTCATATGAAATGATTGAAAAATTTGTCGACTTTCGACCGACTGTGGACTGAGATGTCGATGGAGTGTCAACCGAGGTGTTGATCGAGTGTCTATTAAGGGTCGATCAAGGGTATCGATCGAAGGTATCAATATTATTGACACTCGACCATGGATGCCTTTAGTACACACGATCCAAAAAATGTAAGTCCCTCAAAGCCCTGCATGCAACTCCAGCACATGCACCATGACTGCTGCTAAATGGGGCTGACTAGCATTGGCTTGAGTATAACTTGTTCTACTTGTTTTTTTTCTTTTTTAATTCAGTTCATGTCTTGTTCTCCAGGTTATAACGCTTCTGCTCTGTGGAGCAACTCAGTGTGATAATGTGGCCGTGTTTGTGGATCAGATCACCCAGATGGATGTTGAAGACCAATTCAGTTTTAAATTTTTGATTGAATCCGTTTTGACTGACATGGAACAAGGCAGCCTCACTTCAGACTCTTTTGCTACAATTCTAAGCAAGAAAGGTGAATATACACTGCACATAAATTGTCATGTATATTTTAGAAGTAACATGTAGATTGACCCTATTCAGACCGAACGAGATTTTGTTTTCTCAGTACTGTTGGTGAAAGGAAAGAGTCAGGACGAAGCATATACTTGTCAATTGAATATCTTGAAAAAAAGTACTTGTGGTGATGACAGACAATGGGGGAAGTCTGGAATACATCTTGTAGGGCTGTCATTAAGGACCATCACCCGTAACACCTGTTACGGCTGTGTATGTTAGATTTTCCCTTGATGCTGTGGGTGAAATTGCCTATTGTTGATAGAATTCACCCACAAAGTAACAAGTTTGCTATGGGTGACAGTGCGGAGAACGAGGCTATGGGTGACTCAAAACTTAATTACAGCCCTGTCTTGGCGGCCAGTTAATTTAATGAACATATATTAATAACCCATTGAATATGTTTTTCTCTTTCATTGATTTCAGCAAATTTAACAGAATGTCACAAATTGGAGCATGACACAGCACAGCTTCCTTCACCATTATCTGTCCAATCGCCCATTGAAGCTTTCTTCACCAATTCTCCATTGAAGTCCCTTGTGGCATCTCCACAGTTACGCAACAAACAGAACCAGGTAACTGATAACTTAAGACATGTTTGTTTCTATCAGTACCTTTTTCTTTGTATTTAATGCGGGATGTCTAAGCTCAAGGACTTGAAAGAGATAACAAACTGAAAAGTTGCTAAGTCATACAAATGTAGGTTTGTCTTTAGCCTCCTATGTGGACATTTTTTGGGCTTGTCACGAAATCTTCCCCCACTTCATGGGGGGGGGGGGGGGGGAGATTGTGTGACAAGCCAAAAGAGCGTTGCGTAGGAAGCTAGTCTGTCATTTGTTGAAAACTAATGTAACTGTGCAGCAGTGGAAAAACATGTTCCGCCGAATAACTTTGGTGTGATTTCACTCTGACAGCTAATGCTGAACAAACTGCAACAGAAAGTTACGAAGCTACAATCCTCACTGGACTTACAGATGCACATGCAATCCGAACTAGAATCTGAACTCAAGGAGAAGAACAAAGAGATTGATGCAAGAGGTAATGAAGTGTATAGATCATAATAATCATCTTAGAATGATAATGATGTTCAAACCAAAGCAGTGTTCCAGATAAGTGCAGGGTCTCAGGTCAAAACCCCAACAAGATCAGCTACATGACCCAACAAATTAATAGGAAATTTGTTATGATTTGGTGGCTGCACTGGGAATTAACCCGTTGGCAGGGCTGTGAATTAGGACCATAACCTGTAACACCTGTTACAGCTGAGTGTGTTTGATGGACCCTTGATGTTACAGGTGAACTGGCCTGTAGTTGATACAATTCACCCATAAAGTAACAAGTTTGCTATGGGTGTGAAGATCAAGGCTACAGGTGAATTAAAACTTAATGACAACCCTGGTTGGAATTCCTTTTGGACACCCTACATTGAAAACCTACATTGTGAATCTGGAACCCTGCAAAGGTAATGGCGTCAGAAACCAGGGGAAGAAAAGAACAAAGGAACAAAGATAGGGTCCTGTCTACTCTTATGCAGCTCGTATCTGAAAGAGAATTTGCTGAGTATAGCAGCTGTGTTGTTTATCAACGTTTGACTTTGATTGGTTGATCATACAAACAGAAATTACAGCGTACAGGGCATGTTCCATCTTGCACAAGTTGCCTTGAAACCTTTTGCCTAAAGAATGTGACTATAGACATGAAAAGCATACTCTAATGCTTTGTTGAAATGCAAAAAGAAATTAGGTGTACTTGGGGCTAGGAGAGAATGTGGGAGACACTGTTATCTGTTTATACTAACTTGGAAAGTAAACACTGTTTATCATGGGCAATATTAATTTATAAACAGCTTTAAATGCACAACTTCTCTTTCAAATAAATGTTAATTGTTTCATTTATAGATGCCACGATTATAGAATTACGGAAGGAGATCACCAAACTGATGTCCACTGCTGATGAATTAGAACTTGTGAGACATTTCAGAGACGATTTTGAAAAGGCAGACAAAGAGAACGCAAGGTAACAACTTCACAACTGTGCTCAGAAAATGTTCAACGTCTTGTAGAGGAGCACATTGGTTAACAAGCTGACTGTAACTTCCATTTCTAACGTCGCAGGACGAACTTTAAAAACAACCCAAGGCAAAAATTAGCACTGAAAATTTTAAGCGTTTACTTTCTTTGTGCCGAATTTTTTTCATTTTGCCTCATCCCTAGGTCTCCGAATAAGGTTAACATTTAAATTATGTACATTACATGTAGTGAGTTAGCATGTGATCGTCTTTACAACTCTCGATTCCGATTTCACTGCGCAATATATTGTTACTGTGGTGAGAAATTGGCTTCTGATGCTTTGCTTTCTTGTGCAGATTAAAGCAAAAGGTGGTGGAACTGCAAACATTCCGACAGCAATGTGGGGATCTGGAACAGAAAGTCGCTAACTTCATACAGGAAAAAGAACAGTTCGAAAAAGAGGTACATGTAAAATGGGTATTTCATTTCACACAGCTTTATACAACGGAACAAGTACATGGAGACATAAGTGATCATCGCAGTACAGTACAGTTACAAGTACAGTTTGCCTGGAGTGAAGATCAACGATCACTGGTGATTGGTCGGTTAATGCGAATGGAGTGGTTTTTAAAGGAGCTCACTCACGGCATTTCGTCCATGCACAAAATAACCTTTAAATTGAAGAAAACGTGAAAATGGTAGTTTGCTAAGATAGAAAAACACCAATTGAAAGGGATAATAATAAACCATAATGGAACAGGGATGGAGAAGATTGACACGGATTGCAAACGACGAATTTGAAAAATTTAGGTTTAACTTTTCAAGATGCGAAAGCCGCGACGCGGCTCCTTAAACTACCAAAGGCGTTGATTTTGATTTTTTTTCCCGATGTTTTGTTGATCATCAGAGAGTTGAAACAGAGCGGTTAGAATCCAGTGTTGATCGCTACAAGCAAAAAATTCATCACATGGAGTTTAAAACTGGTGAATTGGAGGCGAGGCTGAACAGAAAGGAACAGATGATTGCAAAGCTTGAAAACGATTTACGAGAGGTTAGTTATTTTAGTGCTGTTGTTTCTTTTCTTTCTTCTCCTTCGTTTTTTTGTTTTGTTTTGTTTTGTTTGTTTGTTTGTTTGTTTCAAATGGCGCGATGCAAAATACAGGCGAACGCTCGCCAAAAGGACTCTACTTTTTTTGCTCAACCAGGCATTGAATGCAGCGTCAAACTCTGCACAAATGAAGACAGAGACGCAACGGGCTCAGGAAATTGAAGTTGATGATATAGTGCTGGAACAGAATCAGTTGTGTAACATGGAAGGTAATAATCGGTATATAATACAGTACCGCTCAAATGTAGGTTGCCACCTCTTGTCTCGTTTCTCGCGAGACGGCCTCGTTTCTCGTGAGTCGCGTCTCGTTCCTCTCGAGACGAGTCTCGTTTCTCTCGAGACGTGTCTCGTTTCTCTCGAGAATAATAATAGTGAATACAACACCCTCTTGATCCCCATAACCATGACTGGTGCGTCCCTTCTCAGTCCTCTTGCCTGCTCCACGCGTTCTGCATTTTCTGTGTCGTCTTTTTCGTTCATTTTATTAGAATGGAACTGTAGGGGTAATGAGATGTTCTTTTAATTCAGAAAATATTCCGACATTCTGAATCTTTAAGACTGAAAATAAAATCATGAGCTACAACATTCATGTATTTATGTTACAAAATGATTTTTTTAAGAAACATTTCAGAGGATTTGAAAGGACTTCAAGCCCAACTTGGGTGTCGTGAAATACAAGTTTATTATCATCAAATTCTGTCCTCGCCATCGTTAACTAGATTGTTCCTAATTGAAAGGTTCCTATCATTTTTCGGATATTGTTTCACATTTTTATTCGAACCTTTATTTTGGATTTTCATAAACCTTGCGTTAATAGTAATATTGGATGATTAACGACTACTAGAAAGTCTTTCTGATTGTCTTGTTTTGTCCATTTGTAGGCGATTCGCCAAGCCATGTTCCAATAGCGCCAGTCAACATAGACAGCCGAATTATCGAGCTTGAACTGGAGAAATGCCGTTTGGAATCTCAACTGTCCACTGCTGTCAATCAAGAAGAATTCCTGGCTCTAAAAGAGACTCTGGAGGACACCAAGGAAGCACAGACGTCTTACAAGGTAAACCGCTGACCTTCTGCTTGTTTTCTTAGCAGACAAAGCCAAATGTTATGGCTAGATTCAAGAAACGAACGAGTAAAGGTGTTAAATTTTAAACATTTCGGTCGGAAGCGTAAGGTTCAATTTCTCTCTAATACGCTTTGACGATTGCTACACGTACTCATTCAGACCTGAAAAAAAATCTGCCCAATCAGAATCTTCTTGCAAGTAGGTTTTATCAATTTATGTACCTTTGTTTGGCCTTTATATGTACCCTTCCAGCAAAGCGCCTTCCATCAACATTAAAACAGGGTCTTCAATGCATAATTCGCTTAAGATCGTTGGTTGCAAGTAGAGTGAGCCGTTTTTGCAAAAGACTATTAATTAAATTTAGTAGTTGGGTTGTGTTCTGTTAGCATCAATCGTTTCTGGTTGGTTTTCATGTTTTTTTCGTGTTCTAATGGGGTAACACCTCTTTCGGTTGGTTTGATTGTTTAACTTTTGAGAAACGTCAACCGTATCAACTCAAACCGGTTGCTGTTAAAACGGTTAATCTCAATAGAACATGAGCTAAATGTCATTGTTCTCTGCGTCTATGTCTTTTTTTTTTTTTTTTTTTTTTTTTTTTTTTTATCAATAGGAAAATTACGTAGCTGCCAAAAGCAGAATTCAGGAATTGGAGGAACAGCTTGCGGTTGAATTACAAAAAAGGTAAAGTTCATTAACTGCTGCGGATTCCATAAGTGGAGAAGCAGATTCCTTGCCTTCTTAATGGCACTTTTTGAGTTTCGAAATTTGCCATCTGTAGGTAGCTCTCGTAGTTTGAACTCGTGGCCAATACAATACAATAACTTCAGCAATCTGCATTTTCTTAATGTTAGTGAGCAAAAGGACGAACAACTTAGGAACATCCAGGAGCAGTGTTTCCATGAAGTGGAGGAACTGAAAACAGTTCTGATGAGTGAGCGTTCGATGAAAGCAGAACTGGCTGAAGAGCTTGATGTGAGAGAAAAGAGACTGCAACAGACAACTGTGGAAATTCAAGCACTTTCGAGTTTAAAGGCAGGTTTGGAAGGCAGCCTTCAAACGAGCAATGCTCGAGCACTTGATGAAAAAGTTAAGTATGACAGAGAGATGAGTTTGAGGAACGGAGAGATGGATAAAATGAGTGAACAGATACAGCGTTTGGAGAAAGACATGGAGAATAGATTGCAACAGATTCAAGCTTTGGAACAAGAGAGGGATCATGTTCGAGACACGTATGAGCAGATGATGGCTGGTATAAAAAACGAACTGGGTGAGTTCATTTGAAACTTGTAATACTTAACCGATCTTTTGTTTTTCTTTTCCCAATTCCAACGCTGCTGGAGCTAGAGAAGACTCAGTCTACACCCTTTGTTGTCAGTTACGGAAAGGTATATGTCACTGTTCATGTTTCTGCTCAGCGTTAACTCGCTAGGCAGATAGTGTGTTGTAATACTCGCTGTTTCTTGATAAGGCATGCGGATAGTATGTGACTAACGTTTACCTGCTAGCTTTATCCATTTTAGGCAATTGCCTATCACAGCCATTTCTCCCATTCCCACGGCCTGGACGGTAATTTGTTCTACAGTGGAACCCCGCCTTACGACCACCCCGTTAATACGACCACCTGGTTATTACGGCCACTTTATTCTGGCCCAAAAAAAAGCTCAGTCAGTCATTTTCTTATTTAAAGACCCCTTTAATACGACCACCCCGTTAATGCGACCAATTTTTCATGGCCCGAAGGTGGTTGTATTAACGGGGTTCCACTGTATTTAAAAAATTTTTTAATATTCTTTTTGAATTAGTCGTGTTAAGGTTTTCCACAGCATTTCTTCGACGAAAAGCATTTTGATTCCAGGAACGTGGCGTTAAAAGATATGACTGTATTATTGCATGTGTGGCGAATAAATGAACCAATAAAAACTAATATATTACACCTTTTACCCGACTTCATTATAATATTTTTAACCAGTTTACTTTAATTTCTTTTCCTTGAAAAGATTTAAAGATCAACAGCATGGCGGAAGATAAGGCCGCGACCGTCGCCCAGTTTCGTCTGAGAACACAACAACTTGAAGAAGAACACGAAAAAATGAAGGAGGAATTTGCCAGCAAGCAGAAAGCTATGTTAGAGGAAGCAGAGAAAAACGCCGCCAAAATTCAGGAAGCTTGCGACGCGGACCGAGCGGCGTGGAAAAAGAAATTTGATCAGCTGTCAGAAGAGGTGATGAATACACGCAGTGAAATGTTCGAGAACTCGAAGAAGCACTCAGAAGAACTGATCGAGGTTCGAAAGAAAGCGAGGGAAGCAGAAGAACTGTTAGACGAGGAAGCTAGAAAAAACAGAGAAGAGAAGATGAACTTGGAGAACCAGCTTCTGAAAGCTAAAAGCGCGGTGGCTGAACTAGAGATGGAAGTCAAACGTGGAGAAGCGGCTAAGAAGGAATTAGAGGATGAGAGGAAGAAGTGTGATGAGTTGAAAGGAAGGTGCGAAGGTTATGTTGATAAAGTGGAAGCACTAGAGTTGAGTACCGAGCAGCTTAAGAAAGAAGCAGAGTCTGAAAAAGAACGCGTAAAGAAGGAGATGCAGCAGTTAGAGGAAGCGAATAAAACAGAGGTGGACACTGCTCGGCAAGCATTGGAAAATTTGAAGAAAGATTACAGTGAGCTGGAGATAAAAAGAAAGGAAGAAATTGAGAAGATACTACAGGAGGAAAAGGAAATTAAAGATGGGTTAACCCTGCAGATAAAAGACCTGGAAAATACAAGTGAAGAAAAGGGCAAACGAATTGAAGAGCTTGAGACTTTGTTGAAAAAATCAATGGAAGAAAAGAATAAGCGAGTGGAAAATCTAGAGGCATTGTTAAAGGAATCACAGGAAGAGGAGGTTAAAAGAGTCGAAGAATTAGAGAAATTGTTAAAAGACGCACTAGAAGAAAAAGAGAATGCAGTTAGCCAGGTCAAAAACGCTCAAATTAAGTGGGAAAATAGACAGCAAGAACTGCAGGCGAAGATTGAGGATCTTGAGGGTGCCTCGGAAGAAATGAAGGAGGCAGAGATCGCATTTGCCGAACTGAAAGATCATATGCTGGAATTACAGACGGAGAAAGATCGCTTGGAGCAGAAAGTCCAGGAGGAAAGCCTCATCAACAAAAGGCTCGGAACAGAAGTGCATTCTCTACAGGCGCAGCTAACTCATGCTGATCGACAAATACGCGAACTGAAGTTAGATTCTGCCGATAACAAGAATAAAATGGACTCGCTAAGAAGGAAGACAATTGGAGGAGCTAGAGCGCAAAGGTACATTCAGGACGTGTTCGAGGAAGAGGACAGTTCCACGGAATCTGATGAAGGTCCACCACTAATGCTGGACGATTTCGCAAATTCTCTGGGAGGAAGCATGAAAGCTACAACACTCCCGGACGGCGCTTTCAACAAGTCGAACAGATCTCTCACCAGTCTTCACTCGGCCTCAAGTTCAAGCCTGAGGGCTGGTGTCCAGACTCGCGCCAGTCGCCGTCAGAGTGCTATATACATGCGCGGGAACACTCCGCCTGAGAGGCGCACCACAAACAGTGCAGCGTTCTTTATCCTGGGTGACGGTTTGCGACCGGAAATGGAGCAAGATGCTGAATACGACTGGACCCGACTGGCCGAACTGCAGCGTCGGAACGCGTCGTGCCTCCCTCACCTGCAGACCTCGTACCCGGTGGAAACTCAAATGCAGCCAGACATCTCCGGCCAGGAAGATGCGTTAAAGACGGGAAGAATGTCCTTAGATGCATCCCTGACTAAAACTTACAACACGCGCAAACGGAAATCGGAAGAAAGTGCCTCGAGCATGTTAAAGACAAGGAGCCATGGGTCGAGTTTGCCGAAATCCAAGTCTGCTCCCAACATCACACCTGCGAAGCAGCCTCGGTCCCAGCGACTGGTTACGGCGATGCAGTCAGCGTTTGGTTCCCTCCGGTCCCGCTCAAACGAGAATCTATCTCATGAAGCGCCTGAACAAGATGAAAATTCCTCAAGGAGGGAGAGCGTGGCTTACAACATCGAAATATCGCCGCCAAAGAAGGAAAAAAGCGGGCTTGCACGACGCCGAACCATCGCGCGGTCCACAGGAACGAGTCGACTTCTTGGTGAAAAGACGAAAGATTCCTCGAAGAAATCAAAAACCCAACAGTTGAGAATTGATGTGATTCAAAGAAAGCCGCTTCGGCCGCGGGACGTGAGAAGAAACGTTAAATAACGATGATTAGTTTAAGAGTGAGTTGTATGAGGGTTTCCATATTGAATAGCTGAAACTACAATTGAAAGTTTTCAAGGATATGTGGCAACTGCCCGCGATAGCAAGTTTCGTTTAAGTATGCGGTGATTTTTCCAGCGGTGTCATAATCAATTAGGAAATCGCCTGTTTCTGTTTATTATTTTACTTCCGAGGCTTGCACAGGCAAACTAAATGTAAATTAGTTTAGTTAATCACAAACAATGTTTAGTTTTGAACTTTGGGAACAAGCAAGTGACCCTTATATTGTCATGCTAATAACACGTTACGAATGGCGGCAATAAGTTTACCCACGATTAACACAAACCTGGAAATCACTTCTTTTGACAAAGGTCCACGCTCGTAAAATAATGAATTCCTGATTTTAACAGCTTATAAATGAAATAACTTTCCATCTGTAGTTTTATGAAAACTAAGGACAGTACTGAAACAACTGACAGCAAAATTATTCTGAATTCACTAATTTCGGAGACTGTAGAGCTCTCCCGTCTTTTGCGATAGAACCACTGTATATAGTAATGTTGACTAAGCTCTCTCAGTTAGGCAAAAGACATTTCTTTATTTACTAGTAATGTTATTGAAAGAATTGAAGTATCCTAAATATTATTTGAGGGCAAGAATGTTTTTTTTTTAATAACGGAAATAGAAATTTGTACACTTATTCTGTGTGTCTGTTTACTTGCACTTAACTCGGGAGAGCTGTTTTCATGGTTCATCGAACTTAAACAGATTTTTTTTCTCCGTGATTTTCTGCGAATAATTTTCGCATAGCTGTGTTTATTATTAATATAATTTAGGGAAAAAAAAACATCTTACGTGCTACACTTGACAAAATTATCATTGACAACAAGCTCGCACGTGAGAAACACTTCACAAACGTCACTTCGCATCCGTTTGTTTGGGAACGCCAACTCAGTTAATTAGACACGGTTGCCACACGTTAGGAAATGATCCGGAAAAAAATTCTCCTAGGTTAGGAAAAAGTCAGGGAATTTTATTGAGTCGGGCAAAATTGACGTTTTGAAGAAAAGTCAGAGAAATTGAAACAATTTATTACGGCTGATTTAATACCATTGAAGCCTGGAGGAAACATTTGGGGTCACTATGATCTCAACGATATTTCTCCTTAATGAAGAAGGAAATTGTTAGAGGCTGAGGCCGATTCCCAAAGTGTTATTGCCCCAGGTTGCCAAAAACACCGTCATAGCGCGCTTCAGACCTAGAAGATCATCATTCAACGAAATGCAGAATATTGCCCTTCTAAACTCTCACTTATCAAGCGGCTCCACATCAAAGTTCTAGCTAAAGCGCAGGCTTCAAGTAATCTTCCGAACAGACGTAAAATCGCTTTAGCCAAGCATTAGAGTAAGAACTGATAAAATCTGATCTATCAGGAATATTTCAAAAACTCTCTTTAAACTGGTTTTCTAGCTTTTCCATTGTTACTGGCTAGATAACTCGCACCCAAGTGCCGAAAGAAAAGAAAAACACCTACGCGCGAGACTCCTTCCCTGTGTCCCCCAGGCTTGCAGGCTGCAACGCTTGAAGACTTAATTTTCACAGTTTGTTCCTAATTTCTGACGCGTCGAAGTTTAATTTCTTGAACGATAGGCGAGGCATTTTACAGCCGCTAATACCACTTAACATCATGAAGAGGACCAAGCTTAGACTGTTTAAAACCTTAGTTGTACCGGTGCTACTGTATGGATGTGAGACATGGAAGATGAACATGGGAGATGACCAACGAATAGATGTGTTTCACAACAAATGCCTCAGGAGGATTCTCAAAATAAAATGGCAAGATCACGTTACCACTAGAGAGCTCCTTGAGAAGGCAGAGACGAAGTTCCTTAGTGAAGAGGTTAAGAGGAGAAGATGGAAGATGATAGGGCATGTCTTACGACAAAACAGAAACAGCCATACCAACATAGCCCTATCATGGACACCTGAAGGAAAAAGGAAGAGAGGAAGGCCTAAGACCACCTGGCGAAGAACAGTTGAGAGAGAGAGGAACAGCGCAGGATGGCGTACATGGGATGAGGCAAGAGCTGCTGCAGCCAACAGAGAAAATTGGAGGCATTCTGTGGAGGCCTTATGTGCCACGAGGCACAAAGAAGCTAAGTGAAGTGAATACCACTTAACCTAATACTGTTCTCAATCTCAAAACGAATCCTCCATTGACAAAGCCGCACGTTTTTCTTCGTTAATTTATAGTAAGCCAGCAAGCTTTCTTAACTTGTGCCCTGAAGATAGCATTGAACGAAACGCAATTCCGGTTCCGTTTAAAGATCTTTTTGTGAAAACCGGTAAAAGGGTTCCCAATTTCGTTTTCTCAGATTAAAAAAAAATCCTATTTTGCATGTATTTGTTTTCTTCTGATGTTTTAACTATATACAGTCACTCGCTATGTCCACTTAACGTATCGCAAAGTACACCGCACAAGCCGGATTTGAGGAAATCGAATATTATGACAGGTGTCGTTTGATGACTTCAAAGGCAGTGTTATTCATATATATATTGAAACTGGAGAACCAGTGTTAAGTTCTTCTTGAATGACCGATGAAACATAGATGTTATTGTGTTGAAAACAAAAGTTAAATGCATGCATGCTTCAATTTTCTGGATTTATCAGATATATCCCACGAAAGTTTCAGCGTTCAACAATTTTGTTCTCTTCATCTGCCCAAAGAGCTAGCAAGCTTCAGCTTTTATTACAGTACGAGGAGGTAAGATTTTTAAAAACAAAGATGTACGTACAGTCCTTTCGGAAGTTAACGCTGAACTGGAATTGTATAACAAAATACTATTTCAGTTGAATTTTGTAATTAAATTTTCTGTTGTCAAAACTCATCTTCGGTGGAAGTTCCATTGGGCGCTTTTTAACGGCACCGTAAATTTCTCAGAGGTAGTCAATTAGTCAACTGGCCTAGTCGAGGCTATTAGTTCTGACAAACAGCTGCTTCGAGAATCAAAAGCTGTCTTGCTTAAGTTAAAAGCATTCTCGATAATGCAGAACGGTACTTTGGATGGTAATATTTTACTGCTAGCCGAGCGAGGTTCAAAGTGTTTCTGGGCAATAAAAGGAAAATTCATAAATGTTAACATTTCTCCTTCCTTCGCACAAAACACAGTGAATTTCGATCAACCAGAGAAAAACTGCCCTACCCATAACACCTTTCGGCATCGTCACGTAGGCTTTAATGATCATTTATCAGTTTATGTTTTTGTGGAACATCAGTTTCTCAAAACAGATTTATATTGAACTACGGAAGTTGGAATCAAACCGAGATACTCATAAACACTTGAATTAGGTTCTTGTCGACTGTATTTTTCCAAAGAAAAATATTCATTAAGATTTAGTCGTTGCAACACTGATATAATGTGGCACAAAACGTCAGTTTCCCAATATCCTATGGCAAAAGTGTTTCAACAGACTTATTTACATAGCTGCGTTGACGCGACGTTGAAAAATCATAATTGCAAAGCGTTTTTTATTACACCTTTTTCTAACAATGGGAACCTCATATATTGCCATTTCTTGTGCAATTCTACAGAATAATGGCTTGATTCTAAGGTTCGCCCGGAGCAGATAGCGAATTTATTGTATAGTGTACTTAGAAATAACAAAAATACATTGTAGTACGTAACATATCAGTTCACCGTTATAATACGTGTCATCATTTTTCCAACACGCGCGACGGTTTCAGGAAAACAAAATGGTAATTAAATCTGATTAAGATTTCTTATATATTGACTTTCTGAAATAACATTTTTTTTTGAGTTTTATTCCAAAAATGTTAGTACGAAGCGTCAATAGCGGCATTGAATAACCATGCTCTCTCTTTCAGAATTAGCGAATATTTTTATATCAAAATGTCGATTCCGCAAAACGAAAGAAATTGTATTTCGCAAAATAGGCGGCTGACATGAATGTTTATGGTATAATTTTGACCCAGCGCCTTAGGGAAGAACCAATTAATAGTCAGGCGCATTTAGTGGTTATGACAAAAATTATCTGCGGCCTTATAACAATGTACATCCTATTGACAGTTTTGGCTATTTACTACCGGCAACGGACAAATTATATATATCTTTCCAATAGCTTATCAAATGGTAGATAATAAAACCCAACATTTAAACTTGTAAGATTAGGAATAGCAGCAATCTAAAACTCTCACACAGATGGTCACAGATCACGTACAACACAGAGATTTTATCTTAACCAACCCTCTGGTCAGTTTTAGGATTCACAACGTTCAGATAAGTTCAGAATTCAAGGAGATGTAGTTGATTAAAAGCTTTCGCTATTGTTTTGCGTAACAATTAGTATAGGTAATCATACGGTTTCGAGTTCAATTTGGAATTAATTTGCACGAGTGAGTTTTTCAAAAAGCTGAAATTGCACGAGCCGCTTCGGCGAGTGTAATTTCAGCTTTTTGAAAAACTCACAAGTGCAAATTAACTCCAAATTGAACGAGAAAAACCGTATAATTACTTATTAATAATATAAACATGAAAAAATTCGCGCGGAGGAAGTGCCGGAAGATCTTTCTTGGAGCCATT
Organism: Orbicella franksi; assembly: GCF_964199315.1. NCBI lineage: Eukaryota > Metazoa > Cnidaria > Anthozoa > Scleractinia > Merulinidae > Orbicella > Orbicella franksi. Next base: position 30,689,225 of record NC_138153.1, on the reverse strand, counting down.
TTTTCTTATTTGAGAAAACTTTTTTCAAAGTTTCAACACAAAATTTTGGTCATCATTTTACCTGATATCATTTTCTTAGAAAATTCCTATTATCTTTCAGTCAATCATAATCCAGAATTTTGATGTGTAATTTGCACTGGTGTTACGCTTTTTGCACTGATGTTACACTTTTTGCACTGGTGTTACACTTGAACTGCACTGCTCTTAGCCAATCAGAATCGAGTAATTTTTTCATGTGTATTATTATGAATATAATGAGTAGAAACTTAATCCATAATAAAAACGCTGTCCATTTCTTTTAACAGTCCGAAGCTACCTAAAGTTCTCCAGTCATTCGCGTTTCAAGATACGATACAAAATGACCATAGTGGAAGATTTTTGTCAGGATATTTCCAAATACTATCCGGAGAAGGAAGACTTTTATGGTTGGTACATAGCTTTCTGTGTAGTCAACGGTATATTATCCCTTCTGGCCATCTTTGGAAACATGGTTATCATCAGCGCGCTAACGAGAACCTCCTGTACCCTATCTCCGTCAAAGATTCTCCTGCTTGGCTTAGCGATCTCAGATCTCGGAGTTGGTCTGGCTGTACAACCTCTTTATATAACTGTCATTGTTCAAATACTCTTAGACAATTCGCTCGTTTCGCAATGCCACAGCAAAATTGCTTTCCTGGTTGTGGGAACGTTTCTCGCCGGGGTTTCGTTTTTTACCGTCTCAGCTATCAGTTTTGATCGTTTCTTGGCCATTGACCTTCATCTTCGCTACAGGGGAATTGTAACGGAAAAAAGGATGACTTTCGTTCTTGTCGTATTGTGGGGACTTAGTGCAATAGCGGCCGTTGGTTATATATTTATGGGGGACATCACACGAGAAGCTGTATCCACGTCTTTCAACATCATCTTTTTCATAACTACCACGATAACGTTTGTGAGAATTTATCTCGTCGTCAGGCGACATCGCTTGCAAATAAGAACACATCAAAGGCCGATACAGGAAAGTTACAAAGAGTTTGCTATGGAAAAAAGGAAGTTCAAATCCGCCTTGAGTGTTTTGTATGTTTATATCGTTTTCACTGCTTGTTACCTGCCTTATGCTAGTACCATGTTAGTTGTAGCGACTACAAGTCACGGAATTTATCTGAAAGGAATTTTTCAGCTGGGGATGACGCTCGGATTTTTGAATTCTTCTTTAAATCCGATCATATTTTGCTGGAGAATGAGGGAGATACGTGGGTACGTGCTGGAAATATTGAAAAGGATTTTCACCTGTTGGAAGTTGGATCAAGTTACGCAAATTTCGGATAGAAAGCTGTCAATGGTGAATGCGTCGTATTTTTGGAGAAATGGGTCGAACACTGGGTTATCTTTCCCTTGCAAAAAGTTATCTCACGATGGCCGTAATCCCCAGTCAATACACACACGTTGTAAGACAGGAAGAGCAATATTCGTACAACCGCATGGACCGAAGCGCCGTTCCCGAGAGGCTCTGCGAGCTGGGTCAAGAGGAGAATGGAGAGCCGCGCCGAACAGCTTTCTATAATTAAGCTGCTCGCTTTTATTAACATCCATACTGTCGATGAAAAATAGCGATTAGCAAAGGATATAGTAATTCCAGAAACATTTTTCAAGTGTAATACACCATGTGTATTTTGTAATTAAATGTTCTATATTTAATAAACAAGAAGCCTTAAAACTTAACCATTATGATCAGCTTTCCATGTACAAGAGGAAAACCGCGACAAACACGATATTGATATAGGTGAAAACCCGGAGGTTTGGACAACCACGTTCGCAGGCCACTCACCTGTGGAAAGGGCGGGAAAAGACCCTGGCGTCGGCCAGTCACATGACCACCAAACACCCAAACCTCGCTGGTGAACTAAATAATAATATGAATTGCGTAAACAGCGTTCTCTTATGCAAGATGTCGGATCTACGACAAACAGCTGTCCGACATCAATCAGACCATTTGAAGAGAAAACAAGGTTGCTTACATGTAGGGCTTTTCACAAGTTACTCGAGATTTCCCAAAAAGTTGCCTGCAATTTCTCAAAAATTTGCTTAAAAGTTGCTAAAAAAAAAGTCAAAAGTTTCTTTTTGTAACGAGAGCTGCGAAAAGTTGCTCCAAAAGAGCAAAAAACAAAATTTTGTTGCTCTCTTCCTTTAGATCTCATTCTTATTTTATAAGTTGCTCGAAATACAAGAAGTTACCAAAAAGTTGTGAAAAGCCCTATTTACATTGTTCTGTCATCTGTGATAAAAAAACCAACAAACAAACAAACAAACAGAAAAAATCAGTTTTTCCTTTTAAAGGAGCTGAGTAAAGGTAGTGTGAGTAATGTTGTTCACATACAAAATTACCTTTAAATTGAAGGAAACACGAAAATCGTAGTTTACTTAGATAGAAAAACACCAAAAAGATAATAATAAGCTCCGGCATAGAGGAACAAGGATGGTTAAGGATGGAAAAGATTAACACGAATTACAAACGACGAACTTGAAAAGTTTAGGCTCACCTTTTCAAGATGCGCAAACCTCAACGTAGCTCCTTTAACACGCTAATACGTCACACCTTGCACGCAACACGCCGCACACCACACGAAAAAAATCACACACCACGCGAAAAGCATTACATGCCACACGCATCAACAACTATGCTGTTGCTTCAAGCTGAACATTTCCGGAGTAAATGAGTCTTAAATTTATGTCACACCCTTTTATGATACAGCGCCTAATCAGGAATAAACTCAAAGGTTGGTCCTGCGTTCGGCCCTACTGTTGGGTCTCCATCTTGTTCCAGTGGTGTGCGGACAAGCCTCTTCAGATGCCTGTCTATAGAAAACATTAATCCCACTGCATCACCGAATTTTTCTGGGTGGCCATTAAACGCTACATCTAGGGATCTGAGGAGGTTTGTGTAAAGCCTGTTGAATTCTCTGTTCAAGACGTCTGCTTGAGAGCCTGGTACGAACTTTCTCAGGCGGGGATTATTGACCATGGGCCACACACCATCCGGATCAAAGAAAATGTCAGATCCATTGAAGAAATACTCCCCCTGACAGACCTAAAAATGAACAATAATTAAGAAAAGGTTTTAACTGAAGATGATTTTACTGAAGAGTAAGATAACAGTCTACATACGAGCCAAGTGGCCCACCAGGCTGGCGCGTATCTCCAGTTTCTGTAGCATGAAGCGACCAGGAGTATTTCTACTCCCCCCTGGATGGGATGCTAGTCCATCGCAAAGCTACCCCCAGCATTAAATTCACCGGTATTCATTAATACACCTGGGTGGAGAGATGCACTGTGAGAGTTAAGTGTCTTGCCCAAGAACACTACACAATGTTCCCGGCCGGGGCTTGAACCCAGACCGCTCTATCCGGAGACGAGCACACTAACCACGAGGCGACCGTGATGGTTGACGATGGTTGGGAGCCAATTAAGTGTCGGTAATTACAAAGCTTTATTATATACAAATTTCCCAATTATCGTTATGTCATCACAAAGGGTTATGAATGATTACTGATTAGTCGTGACGATCACGTGACGGTCCCGTGATTGCCAAGAAGAGTATGAAGGTGACAACCGTCAAGGGTTTTACCAACGCTCTGATTTTGAAAACGAAAGACCATTTCATCAATCTGAATCGTCCAATTCGTAACCAAAGTGCTTAGACCTAATCTTACAGGCCTGGAAGTTTCTTTTTCGTTGGTGAGTCGTAGCGGGGGAGGGGGTGTTTCTTCGTGCCTCAGCCCGGTTTATCTCCAAAAGTATCGCCTCAATAACAATCTAAATTACATGGAATGTAAAGCATCCAAACAAAGATGGGCAAGGGAGATGCCGATTTCAAGTGGTTTTGGATTTGTAGATTATTGCATTAGTTTCTGTAACCTATACCGGTGGTGTTGAACTTTTAAAAGTCATTTACAAAGATCTGAATTAAAAAAAATGCTAACCTTGAAGAACTGCATGGACCCAGAATACGAATCACTGCTTATGTTGTAAACCTTTATCTTATGCCTTTCAACAATGGACTTGAACAGGAAGTAATGGGATAGATCACCTTTGTTGTTTGACCAGTCCAGTGGATTACAAGGTGAGCTCCCTTCCCCCTCCGTGATAATCTCTTCGATGGCTCGCTTTGCACTTTCGAAATCGGTTACAGCGAATAATCTTCCATAACGGCCAAAGTGAAAATCAAATGATAGTTGCTTGGACTTATCTCCGGAGAATATGGTCTGGTTTGTACCATTGTTAGTCAAAAAGGTCAAAGCATTTAGAATGTGTTCGTAGAATTCCCCTATTGTGTTGTAGTGTTTGTGAAATATTGGCTTTGTCAGCTCTCCAGGGTAGCTGTGGCCCCCCTTCATCTGGAAAGAACCAAACAAGACAGATTAGTGATTGCATTGTTTTATTTGCTGTTGTTGTTCTCAGACGCTGCTGCGTTTTCCAGTTGTTGTTTTTTTTGCATGCGTTAGTGTTTTTTGTCTTGCAGGAATCATTAAAATTATTAACGCGTTCAGTGCTAGCGTTGCTCTCTTGCGTTATGCCTACTTGCGTTATGCTTACTTGCGTTATGCCTAGTAGCGTTATGCATACTTGCGTTATGCCTCGCTGCGTAATGCCTACTAGCATTATGCCTCTTTGCGTAATGGCTCCTTGTGTTAGGCCTCTTTTCGTCATGCCTGCTTACGCTATGCCTACTTGCGTTACGCCTTCTTGTTTTATACCTCTTTCGTTATGTCTGCTTGCGTTATGCCTACTTACGTTACACCTACTTGCTTTATACCTCTTTGCCTTATGCCTCTTTACGTTACGCCTACTTGGTTTATACCCCTATGCGTTATGCCTGCTTGCGTTATGCCTACCTGCGTTACGCGTACTTGCTTCATACCTCTTTGCGTTATTCCTCTTTGCGTTACGACTATTCGCAGAATCAGCTTGTTGCCATTCGGCTTTGGCATGAAGCATTCATAATTGCGATGATTTTATTTCAGTTACTGAGTATTGAAGTTTCTCATAGATATACCTCCATACATACCTTTTGCGACGGAATATGTCCACATTTCTTTACGTCCTTCCTAGAAGAGTGTTCTGAAAAGACAGATAAGAGAAGGTCTTTCAAATATAAAAGTTATTTCTTATGTTGTTTTTTTTTCCCACAGAATCGAATTAATAAACCATTCTTACTTTTCATTTGCCATCAAGTTTTTTGTAAGTTTTAAAAGTAAAACGTTTCTCGCAGCTGTTATTTCACTGCAATGCATTCAAGTGACCAAAATTTTTTTAACTGACTTATTTCCTCGGGGGTCTCCATATATGCGCTACCAATCAGGCCAGCCTCTTCCCTCAGAGGAAAAGCTGAGGGACCAGTTGATGAGTTGATGGCCAACTCCATATTCCTAGACCTCACTGAACCTCGCTATGACGTGTTACTGGTATTCGGAGTGTTCTCAAGTGTTTATTGTATGAGCCAGTTTTCTTTTCAAAATTCCTTACCTGCAACAGATAAGAACCAACCCTGGTACCAGGCCATCATTCTTTCAAACCAACCGATTTGATCTGTGATTACATTATGAAACGTACTATTTTAAAGCATTGTAAATTGCTACGAGTAAAGCAGAGCAATCCAAAATCTACATTGAAAATTACTTTATTCTTCTATTTGTCAGTTTTAAGTCATTCGATGTATTGCTTTTTACAGACGAGCTCTACAGCAAAATGTAAAGAAATAAAAAGTTCTTGATATAGCCCTGGAGAGTACAGCAAGTACCTTATAACACGTGCACAGTTGCGATAAGGTAATCAAGAGTTACTTTGCGGTTAACCAACTAACCTTTTGTTTTATACTGCCCTGTAACCTTAAGGGGTTGCTGTTGACCAGCTCCGGGGGTGATGGCCTCCTCCGAATCATGTGCTTCAGATCTCTCAGCGTATGTATCATCAAAATCTGCTGTGACAGAAGGTTGTTCAATTGCCATAAAGATGTCGGCAATGAGGGCAACGGAGCACTTTTCTATAGGGACTTGTAATTGTGGCATTAATCCACCGGGAAGCCGGGTGGGATAGAGAGGTATAAAGTTTTCAGAAAACAGCACGGGTTCTCCACCGACTGCGTTCAAGAGGTTCGCAGCAAGGGCCAAATGCAACATTTCTTGAATAAGGATCTGTCCGAAGATATCTTGTACTTCGGTATTGTAATTATCTTTGATGGTAGCCAGCGCTGTGAGGTAAGTTGGTATAGTGGCATGCTCGATTTCTAAGGCAGTCTGAAGGTGTTGCCGTAACCGATGAAGTGTAAAATCGTGTTTTTCGTCTCCGGGGCAAGGACGGTCTAGCCATTTCAAGATCATGTCACGTTTATCTCTCGATAAGTCGCGCGTCACAGGCATGTGATTTGGGTGGGAAATTGGGAGTCGCATCGTCATATTGATGTGAAAAAGGTGTTTTGTAACTTCATAGTAGTTTCCAAGATCGACATAGTTGAATGTCATCACGGGGTACAAATTGGCGTACTTTTTGAAAATGGGATACACATCTTCATTCCACGTTGGAGGATCTCGGTAGTTATGAACGTCAAAAACTCGAATAATAAAATACGAGTTGAGAAGGTTCAGGAAATTGCTTCCATTGCAAGTCTGTTCAGGGTCGATTGGATTACTCACTGCCCAGTAGAGGTATGGATACAGCTGACCATCTATGAATTTCCTTGGATTTGAAGGATCAGGGGCGTTGAATGATATGGTGGCCAATCCTGATTGGTTGGTTGTAATGTCCTGAGTAGGGAAAGGAAGTGGCTCTGTTGCAATTAGAGGTCCACCATATTCATAAAATATGTGCGGGCAGACAAATGACGTTATATGGATCACCGTTCCGGCCGATGGGAGTCCAAATTTCGTCACCAGAAATGATATCTCAACATCTTCGCCTGGTTCAGCTCTCAACACCCACGGTGTAAAGGGATGAACTTGAATTCCATCCTTTGCCTCAGAAAACAAGATCCTTTTACATTGTACTGCCGGCCATGTTCCTTCGACCTGAGTAGAAATGACACAAATGACAATAACGTTATTACAGTCAGTGCTGTTGCCTGAACAGAAGATGTCCCCTGTTGTAGTTTCTTTTCTGACAGCACCGGCTTTCTGACAGCATTTTCGCTATGAACTGCCTGTAAGACATTGGTGCACTAGCGTAAATGTGAATGTAAAAAAGCGATATTGCAGAAGAACGTGTTCTTAATTGTATTTATTGTATGGTAAGGTAAAGTCTGCATATAAGCCACGTGGCCCTTCAGGCCAAAGCTTATCCTGGTTTCTGTAGCATGAGGGGACTAGGAGTATTTCTACTCCCCCCTGGATGGGATGCTAGTCCATCCCAGGGTGACCCCCAGCATTAAATTCACCGGTACTCATTTATACACCTGGGTGGAGTGAGACACTGTGAGAGTAAAGTGCCTTGCCCAAGAAAATCATAACACAATGTCTCAGGCCAGGGCTTGAACCCGTACCGCTCGATACGGAGACTCGCGCAATAACCATGAGGCCACGGCGCCTCCACAATGTATACCTTAAACAAAATTTTCAAAACTGATTAGTTCTTGATACGGTTTCTTCATTTTTCCCCTGACAAAATTACCAATGGACTTTGTTAGATGTCAATTTTGTCAGAGTATCCAGTAATGAAGAGAGATAATGATTTTCTTGGCAAAAATTAGTAAGCTCCACGTTTCCTAAATTTATCCGGCAAATGTTGTTATAGCAATAGAAAGTTTCTCCTTAATTTACCTCTGCTATAACAAGGGGTGTATTCTCAAGTCTTTTTATTTCCTCGTCTGATAAAACCCCGATTGGCGGAAACGAGTGCACACCGGCGGAGTTTTTATACCAGTTCTCTATACGGTAAAGAACCATGCCAAGCGTCTGCAGATCATCAGTGCAGGAGACAGGCTTGTTACCATCAGCCAGCGCTCTTGGTACTGCCACAAGTAGCTGGCCTATAAAGGTCACGTTGTGGCTTCCGTTTTTCATGATAGGCAGGCTATTCCCAAAATCAACAGTCAATTTTTTGTCTTGCTTGTTTAACACAAAGGGGGCGTCTTGGAGACCCTCCATTTGTGCTTTCAGCATTCTTTCACCAGGTGAAAACGGCGGGGATTGAGGAGTAGCCAGACCAATCGTACCTGTCAATTAATCAATCAAGCAAGCAAGCAAGCAATCAATCAAGCAATCAATTAATAAATTAATCAATCAAGCATGCAAGCGATCGAGCGATCGATCAGCCAGTCAGTCATTCCGTCAGGCAGTAGTCAGTCAGTTTGACTGTTAGTCAGTCAGTCAGTCAGTCAGTCAGTCTGTGTGTCTGTCAGTCAGTCAGTCAGTTAGTAAGTCAGTCTCAACGCTCTGACCTCATCAGCAAAGTCTATTTTGGAAATTCAAGGAATCAGTATCAAAAGGATCGATTTTTCGATTTACTCTACTCCTAACAGTCTGGATCCGCCATTAGATTCGCATTCATATCAAACACCATAGATCGATTACACCAACTGCTTGTATGAACTTCTGTGTCAAGGGAATAACATCAATCTAGGGTGGTTACAAACGAGCATACAACTGAAACTTATTCTACGACTGATAACTTACCAGTTATTCGTCCCCAGCCAAAATATGGTTCTTGTGGGACCTCATTGAATGAATCCATGTTGAATCGAATAGATAGCTTTCCACTGGTCTTCATAGCTTTATCCTTTAACTCCCGCAAAAGTTTTGACTTGTTTGTATTGGTCTCATTCCAATTGATGTTTGTCAACAGTGACTGCCCCGCTGCCGCTTGGTCTTCATCACCGCCCGATGAATTGGCTGTCTTCACCCAACGATACTGGAACGGAGCAGGTTGAAAATCTGCTGAAAAATATTCACCAACAAGAATCCTCCAGCCCCAGATTTCTGCAAACTTGTGCGCTTGTGGATCCAGGTCAACAAGCTTTGCTGGGACTCTCGTGCCCCCTCCTGTGTGAGTTAATTAATAACGAGCAGGTATGATAAAAATATACTAATGGACATTTTCATTTGTAGCATTCTGATGGACATGTTTATATAACTTAAGACTTTTCCTTACGAACATATTTTTGTACTATGTGCGTCTTGGCCCTAACAGAGAAAAAATGTCGTCTAAATCCTGGGATAATCTTTCAATGCAGATATTGCAGCGTTGTAGTGTTGCAAGTGTGAGGTCAAGATGGCTGGATATTGGCCATTTTTTGCATGTTTATGGGCAGAGACAGAGTCGAGGCCCATAGCTATCAGGGAAATTTTTCCTGCGAGACAGAGAGGGTAGTACCGTTTAGTACCGCGGGCAAGATAGCGCCATCACGCCCGCTCGAGTAGCCAATAACAGCGTAGTAATTGGTTCATCTTGCCCGCTCACGGATTGCGGCTAGCCATTTAATAATTACCTGTAATGCCAGCCTCACAAAGCGGCTCGTCAGGTAGATTTCCCACACACCGATAGTCAGAGTAACACACATGGGTCACCTCAGCTTCTACAGTCCACTCCCCACTCCCCATAGGATTCCAGTTGTCAGCACTTGGTTGTGTCTCGCTTGGAGCGATTTCCTCCGGGTTGAACAGATTTGGGAAATTGTTCAGTGTCGGTGTGTCTGCGCGAAATCTCCCAGCAAAATGAAAATGGGGATAGTGCAGGTACGTTAAATGATCTGTTAAATCGAAAAAGAAACAAATAAAAACAAAAACATATGTGGCATCGCGGATTAAAAATCAGGTTATAAGATGACTGAAAGAAGTTAAAATCTTGATTGATATAAATGGTGGAGAACTCGTATTATTTCAGCTCATCTTTTACTAAATGATGTTGTTTGTCATGTCAGTTATACTTTGCTTAAAAACACTGTCCGTATAAAATTTCTGTTCACAGTTTACACACTTTCACCTGTAAAACGTTTTGTAAAGAATAACACTTCACTTTTGAATATGCTCAGTTGTTTGGCCTGAGGGGCACCTTAGTTAGACTTCAATCAGTCTCTGTTTTGCTCGGAGATCTACTGAGGGCAGGCAAATGCAAGCGAAAAAGCAGTGAAAAGCGACGAGCCGCGAGTCGTCTTCTGACGCCCTTGCTACTCGCGGCTTCGTCGCTACGCGCTAGCCTTTGCTTGTTCGTTTGTTCTTCCCTCGCGGATCTACGAGTAAAAGAGAGACTGCTCGCAGCCTGACCTTAGTGTAGATTATCATGGCTAAAAGAAATTGCTACTAATTAGAGTTAACACAACTCCATCAAGGATATTCAATTGATATGAATCACTGCATGGAGCTCTACAGCTTTTTATTTGCCTCAACTTTCCACTAGGCTCGATTTCCGCCGCTTTCTCGAGTCCGGTCTACGTTCCTCCCCGAGAAGAGACGGCTGGACGCGTGAGCGGCAAAGCATGTCTGTGACGTAACTTCATAATGTACTTCTTGCGGTGCTTCAGGTGGCCGGAAATGTCATCTGATGACAATCATAGGCAGGCCCACATGACGCTTACGGCTCGTAAAATTTGTGGCGTTTTCGCCACTTCTTTTAACTTTGGCCCTCCAACCTATTTTGTTTCACATTATTGTTGCGGAAGGGCATTACATGCTGTGTTCTATAGAAGAGTGTTTTTTTTTTTTTTAAAGTATTGCAGAGCTGTTTGATTTTTTTTTTCTTTCTAATTTAACTCGTTTTTGTTATGTCCCCGTATTAGTAGGGGAGTTTTTCCCCAGCTAGGTGGTTGATGACATTCTTAATAAAGTTTCTATCTATCTATCTATCTATTATGCTGTAGCAACTGTCATGTCAAAGGTCACACATATTGCTGTGCAAGGTGTTGACACCAGGTTTATGTTTTGCTAGTTCGGTTTACTTTGGCTCATTTAAAAATTTAATTTTGTCTGGCGTCTTCTCCAGAGACTGGTGTTTCTTCTCTTCAAGAAGACTAAGGTACACATCAATTTGACTGAGTTTCTTGTTTCTTGAAATCGATGTTTGCGTTTATCCCTCCCTTTGTTTACTTTGTTCGTTATCTCATATTCTGGCACCACATGATTCAAATATAGATGCTAACGTATAAGTCTGTTGACTATTTTGCGTGTTGTATATGCCACTATGCTTTACATCAGGCAAGGTTTCATCAGTTGACGGTATTTGGTTAAATATCCCGCTAATGCGATCGCACTTCATATCGCACAACTCCTTTGCTACTGCGAGAAAGCTAATTTATGCAGCCTGCTCGATTCAGGCAGGCAGATTTCTTATTGGTTGAAATTAATAATGCCAAGTCCACGAGTCCAGCCGTGAGTTCGGGGGAGGAGCGCGGGCTCTTTTCCCGAACAGCGGCTGGTAATCGAGCCTACTTTCCACAAGCTATTAGAAAATGTAATCCGCTAAAAACACTTTGATCCTTTGCTGATAAGTTTATTGTCATTAATTACTTAACAGCAACACTTGGAATATTTTGGTAATTGGTACTCTATCATTCTGTCAATATGGTATTTTCTTTATTTGCATTTACTTAAGGGCAAAGTGCACTGAATCATGATGAAGGGTGCGGCTTTCGAATTTATTAACCATCAAGAACACAAATGAAACTCAAATGTATACTAATAACTTGTTACTATGTAGCAATCTCATTGCTAATTCTTACTGACAAAGTAGTAGCGATTTGATTTACGGTGTACGAAAAAATAAACATGTTAATGAGGAAGGTAGTGGATAAACAGGCTTCTGTTTACGGTCACTGCTCAAAAACAGGAAGACTAAAGATTTTTCCTGTTTGAGTCCGAGTGCACAACAGACAAACTTTTATCTCAGCAACACTCGCAACTTATCGACTTTTATTCTTCACCGATCCTAAATGATCATCCCCATTAAATTAACCAAGTTTGATAGGAATAAAGCAACGTTCAAATGGGTTGTGCATGGCTTGCCTAAGCCCAGTGGAACATACCTTCCAATTTTCCTTGATCATCCGGATGCGCTCCTTCACAGAACTGTAGTGATGCTTGCATGAACACGAGAGACATAAGAAGAACCAACATCTTTGGTCCACTTTGCGAGGAAACCAGATCAGTGATCTTGAGCTGGTTAAAACGGTTAACTGTTTGCAAACGTGCTAAACTCCCGGAGCTCCAAAGCAGACAGCAAAGCTACAAAGCAAGTGAACCTGAAAGTGAACGCAGACGTTCTATTATGTCAACGGAAAGCGTTTTGCTCGTGATTGGCTCAACGTTACCTCTTTATCGTTTTTTTTTTTTGTTTTTTTTTGTTTTTTTTCCTCAAACAGGCCTAGGTATCCCGTATCCCCGGGGGTGCTCCCAGCATTAAATCCAATTTTCAAAATTAGCAATTTTCCTACTTGATATTCCGGGATATCCGATCTAAATATCTCGATCACATCTTAATTTTTAATCCCTAACATGGCCTCCAAATGTTTGAAGGGTGAATAACGCTATCAACTGGATAACACGTAGCCTGTGTTCCTCCCCGAAAGAAATATTGGAGTTGTGTTGAAAAAATCGTGTTCAAGGTCTCCTGATTTTTCCTGGAATGCGCATTGCATCCCACGGCGCGACGAGGACTGGTGATGATGGATGGAAAATGATCTGATTGGTTGATCGATCGTGAATTGTTGACCTCACCACATTGCGTTTTATCGGTAGCACTGACAAATATCTTATGTGAGATCTGGAATTAGAATTCTCAAGTTTCAAAGCTAATCAGCATTTTACGGCGACAAAATTATTCCGTTCAACGGTCATTAACTTTGTCATGAAAAGATCACGTGCAGTGCACAAGGGTTTTTGTTAGTCTCCGAGATTCACATCAGCTGTTATTTTTAATCTATGGACGATTTATAAATTTAGGCAAGGATTAGGATTATAAATGGCAACACAGTCGCTCTCACCGATTATTTCTTTCTGGGAGGGCCGGCGGTTGTGAAACGGGCTAGATATAGTGTAATAAATAAATGAATAAAACGGGCTGATTTCTACAGACAGTCTGTCATCTCCCACCCCTCCCTTATCAAACCGTAATCTGCCGCGGGAAAGTTGGGGCCAAGAAACGAGAACGCCTGACTCTTTTCGCCAATACATGTACGTGTATCTTTAGAAGTGGATAATTGTCGAACGGGCGGTGGAGAAAGCTGAGGTTATTTCAGTAAAAGCCGAAAGTCTTCAAATATAAATGGCAGCAAACAAGCGTCTTTCGGCAGTGTCAAGTCATTTACATCCGAGTTTATCACATGGCGAGAAATATCGACGATGTCTCGTGGAAGATTTACGAAAGGTCAGTAGTGATTCCTTCAGTAAACTTCCTGTAACCGTATAAGAAAATAAAATAAAGATATAAGTTTATAGCCGCATTTTTATTAGAACAATATGTGCCCTGAAAAGAAAAAAATAGCTTTGTTTCATTGCGTTTTATTTTTCTTTTCTGTTTTCTATATGGCGTAATAGGGACCGTTTTATAAAACATAAAAACAAAAAGAATATTATATAAACAAAAGACCTCAATATGATCACGGTTTTGGACGCCATCTTGAAGGGTTGGCAACACGGGTTATTTACATGGGAATCGACTGTAATTAAGCTTAATTTTCTTAAATACTGAATTCCATACAATCTATTAATAGCAAAGTTAAGATACTGGACAAAGGAAGGATGTAGCTGTGCTGTAAAGCGTTCAGTGGCGTTTTAATTCAGTTTTCCATACATTTGTATATAAATTTTTACGTGGCTTTACAAGTTCGCGAAAAATAATAATAAAAAAAATATGTAAAAAATGTAAAATAAAACTCAAAGACAAAATGTTTATTGAAAACTCAAAATGTCATTAGATGCTTTCTAGCTTAGTCTCATATTTCAAACTTGGTTTTAATCCTTTACCTATTATCTAAAGGTTGCTGTTCATAAGTTGTTCAGAATTCATTTTTTAAGAAAACTTTTGCCAGTGGGTTCTCATTCAAACGCTGTTATTTCTGATGCTGCTGCCTACCATTAAGATGGCTTCAAAAAACAATGTGATAAGATCTATTATAACTTTCAGCAGATGTCTACAAATCTTATGAGTTATTTGTTGTTATACTGTGCTAAATTACATCTGAAATTATCCACCTCATATTATGCAATTTTACAAACATTTACCTATTAAATTTGTATCCCTGCAATGATGCAAGTTGACCTATCTATGATTTGAACAAATCTAGACTTTTTGCCACGTGTGGTTCTCAGGAAGTGGAAATGAGTGGGCCAAAAAGCTGACCATGATATTTTCAGAAGTGCATCTTGGCTTTTTTTCTGGTTAACTTTTGTGTGAGGATCCAGTAGTTTTACTTTTCAAGATTTTTGAAAACCTTTTTAAACAACTGATCCATGTTAATCTCCATAACAGGGGTCTTTTGTAATATATCAGATAAATTTTGAGAAACAAAGTTAAATCCTTTTTTCGTTTTATTCTTTATTTCAAACAATAACTTTTTTGTAGCATGGAGTTAATGACGTAGAGTTATCTGGTCCCCCGCCATGTCATGAAGTGGAGTATCAGACTCTTCTCACCCCAGAAGCACTGATGTTTGTTGTTGAACTTGTGAAGCAGTTTGATAAGAGTGTGGAACAGGTATATATCATGACTATTATGATACCTGCACAGTTATTTTGTGAATAATTTTTTTTCAGACATGAGACACAGTGTTTATATATCACTTTGTATATCTGACGATAACTTGCAAGTATTAAGTTTTGCTTCTAAAATTGGAACCATCTTGTCTGAAACAATGAATATCGAGTGGGAATGCATACTTCCAGGCAGACCTTTATGAATACTAGTTATGTTGTGTGGTTCCAGAAAATTTCCATATCCCACCCCAGGGACTAGGAGGATTACAACTGAAAATTCTAAGAAGTAGGGGATCTCAAAAGTCAAAATTGTTAGATAAATGTGAACCAAAACTGGAATTTTCAGAGGAAAGGGGGAGAGGGGGTAAGCCAAACATGCTTCCGTGGGAGGGGTACAGATATTTTCTTTAACAACACACTATATCTCAGTTGAATATTTATTTTCCATTTACATAATTTTCTCAATTTATGCTGCAGATGCTAAGATATCGAACCATAAGGAAACTGCAACTAAATGACCTGGATGAACTGCCATTCTTCCAGCCACAAAGTGCAGAAGTTCGGGATAAAACCTGGAAGGTGTTGCCTGTCCCACCCAGACTGCAGTGCAGGATAGTAGATCTTGGAGACATCTCTCCTGCCAATACAGAACTCTTTATGAAGGCACTTAATTCACCAGCTTGTGGCATACAGGTATAAGGCCACAACCTTGTGAACTGTTTCTCGGAGCCAATGTGAAGTCACAAATAAGTCATTCTTTAAGATCTACTATTTTTTAACTTTAACACTTTTTGTCTCTTGAGAACACTTTTGGAAGTTTTCAATTTATTAGTGGTGACAAGTACGTACAGTGTAAGTGAGTGAGGGATAGAGAGGGGGGTACAGTGAAGTATTGTCATTTAGATTGTTAGCTTCCTTTCAGGCTGATCTTGATGATGGCCATTGTCCTTCCTGGTCAAATCAGTTGAGAGGACTTTACAACATTTACCAATTTGTACATGGCAGTATGACAGGTCAGGTGCCCTCATGTGTTACTGTTCAGGACAGCTTATCTCTTTTGAACAGGAGCATTTTCCAAAGTGTAAACTAAATTAATTTATAAGGGGTTTAAGGCCATAATGAGAAGCCATTTACAAAATTAGAATAATTTACTGTTCTTTCAAGTGGGGCCTTAAACTAAAGCTGTATTTGATCAAGTTGACCAATGTTCCAAGCTTTTACCAATCCACGGCATTATCAGGGATAGAAAATATTCCGCTGTACATCTACATATAGCATACATGTAATGAGTAATGAGGTAATGGGGTGTGATGTAATGAGAAAACATGCGCACTCCCTAAATGTATCATTTTTTTTAAAATTGTATCTATTTACTACAAATCTGTTTACAGGGGTGTGAATAGGCCACGTTCGATATATCAATCTTCTAACATGGCTCCCAGGCTTTCAGGACAAACTTCCATATCGTGTGGTGTTTTCTATGTATCCAAGTTTCTTTTGGGAATTGGGAGAAAAAAGAAACTTAACTAAAATTGTCAATTTTCACCCGAAAGCCTTGGAGCCATGTTAGAATATTGACATATCAAATGTGGCCTATTTACATAACTATTTATTTACAGGAGTTCCATCAATGTCTAATGCTCCAGTAATCATGTTTCGACCCAGGGCATGGAACATGTTGGAATTCAATATGATGGTTAGAACTCTTAATCTGTAGAAACTGAGTGGTAATTAATGGACATTCATTTCTGCTTGTAAAATAAAAACCCCTGATATTCACAGCCTCTATTACTTTCTTTGATTACCTGATATACATGAAGAGCATGCAAAACATTTTTTTCTATTTGAAATAAGCATACGGGAAGGGGTGGGGAAGGAGTAGAAACAGGAAAAGTCCTGGAGAAATTGCCTATTTCCCCATCCTCTCACTCTTATTGCATCCCTTTATGTCTCCCTCCCCCCCCCCCCCCCCCCACAACCTTTTAATGAAAGTTTTCTTCTTCTAAATTTCTTCACAGGTTGGAGGAAGAGTCATTCCTGGCCCACTGTTTGACTTTGGTCTTCACATGTTTCACAACAGCAAACTTATGATGACAGAAGGAAATGGTCCTTTCTTCTACTTACCGAAGGTATGGGTCAGTTTTTTTTCAAGGCTTAATAGAGAATTTAAAATTACTCTTGACTAACTTGCAGTAAAGGCAAATCAGTGACTAATGGTCAAGTCTGCATACGAGCCAATTAGAGACCCGTCAGGGTAGCGCTTATCTCCGGTTTCTGTAGCATGAAGTGACTAGGAGTATTTCTACTCCCCCCTGGATGGGATGCTAGTCCATCACAGGGTTACCCCCAGCATTAAGTTCTCCAGTAACCATTTATACACCTGAGTGGAGAAAGACACTCTGAGAGTGAAGCGTCTTACCCAGTAACACAACACAATGTCCCAGGCCAGGGCTCGAACCTGGACCGCTCAATCAGGAGACGTGCATGCTAACGATGAGCGGTCACGTCTCCCAATCAGTGACTAATGAGGGGTTCTAATTCCCCTGCATGTTTGTCTTGACCCTGGACTGTGTGCTAAACTTTACCTCAAAACTAAAATCAACCATGATTTGGTTTCTGAAACTTTTTCCTGGGCTTTGAAATTTATTACCTGACACCTTTTCAACCTTCTGTTGTTTGTTGTTTTAGCTTGAAGGTTCCAATGAAGTGAAGCTTTGGAATGAGATCTTTGTTTGGACTCAACAAAGGGTACTGAATCTTATAAGCAGTATTTGAGTTGTTTCTACTCTTTTGTCCTGTACTACATTTCTCTGTCAGGTATGTTTAAGGCAGCGTCCACGCTACGCCGGAGAAATTAGAAAACGCAGCTCTTTATTTCTACGGTAAGGCCATACTACTCCGTTACGAAACGGAGCTTTTCGAAAACGCTCTTTAAACTGGAGGAATTTGAAAACGCCGGCTTTGCGTTTTCGTGTGGACGGAAACATTTTGAAAACGAAGATTTTCGGAAACGATGGCGTCATGGTAATCATGTGATTTCCCAGACGGAGTTCTCCTCAAACTTAAATCCAAAATGGCCGGTGATTGCAGCGCTTATTCCTGCGGCCTAGTGTGGACGGAAAGTATTTGATGGGTTTTCACGAGCCTGATGCTAATACCAAGCTTATTGTGTTTTTGCGATTTTGACTAACTGATTTGATAAATATTTGCGTTGATATTTCAGCTTGGTCTGCCTCAGGGATCCATCAAAGCTAGTGTTCTGATAGAAAGTATCTATTGCTCGTTTGAGCTTGATCAAATCCTGTATGAATTGCGGCAGCACTCCGCTGGGTTAAACTGCGGCATGTGGGACTACTCAGCCTCTCTTGTGAGCAACTTTGGTACGAAACCGCAAATAATTGATATCAGTAAAAAAAAGTAGTTGTGCTGGATAGGGTTAATATTTAATTAAGACACGAAGTCAAATAATGCGTACGTCAAGACTATCAGTAAAGAAAGTCATCGTTTCAAAGCGGATAGCTTTAGGGAGAAATTAAAATTTTCATTAAATCATTATTTACATGTATGTAACAGGTGCACTAATTAAACGGACGCCAGGTGAACCGCAAGACAATGTGGTTTAAATATTACCGTTAGGGTGTTTCTACTGTGAGAGGATCATTTTCAGAAAGTTCAGGGAGAACGTTTGGAAAAAATAGAAAACCTCCTCCTGCAAATCGGATTCACACAGACTTATATTCATTGGAAACCACGACGGCAACGCCCAGGTCAACGTCGATTAAAAAAATGATTTTATATTTTACCTACCAATCTCGCGGTACCCTAAAATCATTTACTTTGTTTATCACTGTCAAAGCTATCACGAAACTAAATCTAGGACACATCGATAAATTCGTAATAAAAATTTAAAAAATTAGCCGTCGTGGTTCACGTTCTCCAGACAACGCAGAATTTGGTCATTTCTCGTATTTCCTTTGCAGGACACCGTCCAGATTTCATTTTGCCTGATCGTAAGAAGTACGTTTCCATGGATAAGCAATATCTCAAGAGTTACATGGACCTGGTTATCAAGGTAATAAGCAACTTATCCTGCAGAACAAGGAGTAGCGGAGACGGAGTGCGGTATCCAAGCGCGTGGAGCGTAAAAGCGAGCGCTCGTTCACGCGTTCCGCACGCGTGCTTGTATATAACGCAGTTTGGCCCCGCTAATCCGCCTGTTCTACATGCTTTAAGTAATTCTCCATTTACGGGTTATTTATACTATGATACGTCACGTCTCGCAGCTAGTGAGAAAATTACTTAGCACGGCAATACAACCAACACTTCACATTTCATGTTGAGACAATCACGGCTCAGGAAGAAGAATAGTTTGCTACCGTCACGCACGATGCCATTCTGATTCTATTTCCTGTTGTTCAGACATGCCACGCGCGGGGCTGTCACGCCACTGGTGGAATGGCGGCAGTTGTGTTACCAAAGAATAATCTGCAGCTCCGACAGCAAATCACTGGCAATGTTTGCAGGTAAGAATGTGCCTTCAAAACCCTTTCATAGCTGTGGCTGTTAGGCCAGGTTGCTAGGGGTCGCTGTCTTGAGGGAAAAAAAAAACTGTTTTGTAGTATTTACAGTTAGTCAAAGCCTGTGCTTTACCTCACCCACCGTTTTGCTTTTTTAGAGCAAAATTGAAAGAAATCAAGGCAGGAGCAGACGGGTTTCTGGTTTTTGATCCAGATCTTGTGCAGCCTTTGAACCAGGTTAGTAATTATCACTTCACACTCGTAGACAAGCCAAAATATGTTTTGACATCATAAAAAGTTCTTTTAGCCACCATTCAACCTTTCATTGTAGTTCCTTTTGTTCTGATCGCTTAAGTAAATCAGGAATTGTTAACGAAGAAAGAGGTCATTAATTCGCACTAGACTGTTATTTCAAAGCTTATCATGTGCCTTTTTTCTCCCAAACCTTTGACACTGTTTTCATGCTTTAGAATTTCTATATTGGACACAATATAGCTTTTCTCTCATGTAACTATTTTATTTTAGTTCTTTCGTTCAAATGAGTAAATCGAAACTTTCTTTCAGATAACGTAGGAACTTTGTTAGAGCTTAAAGAACTTGGTTTGGTTTGTTTATTTATTTATTTATTTTTTTCAGCTGTGGGATTCAGAAGTTACTTCAAATAACCAACTTCAAGTAAGCCGGTCTGACGTGTTTGTCTCGAGAAAAGATCTCCTCCATCTTCCACAAGTAAGCATAACTAGCTACTGCTGTTATCATTTAAGTATTCTAAACGGCAGGTAATAAAGCTTGCAATTGCCGATCTCTTTATATATATATATATATATATATATATATATATATATATATATATATATATATATATATATATATATATATATATATTTTTAGCGTGGATTTACTTTACAAGGATTGCAGAATAACATCACTGTTGGAATGAAGTTCATAGATGCTTGGCTCAGAGGTAAGTGTGCATCAGAGTTGTTCCTAAGCAACGTAACGCTTAGTTTATACATTGACCTGACAACCGAATGTTCACGAGTGTTCGCGAGCATTCCACTGGTTAAATTTCTTCACCCGACAAGAGTTCGATTGTAATCAGTGAACATTGTCTTGGCGTTAGTATTCTTAGGAAAGACACTTTGACCGACGGCAACCTTCTGTACCACAAAAAGTCCAACTTGAAGCGAGTCTTATCAATTGTCTTCGCTTGTGTTTTCACAGGGGAGGGTGTGTTTGTGCTGAATGGAGCTGTTGAAGATTCAGCTACGGCCGAGATTTCTAGATCACAGGTATGAACAATGCACGCTTATTATCGCTAATATGGATTGTACTTTTCTTGCCGGGACTGGCGAGGGGTGGAGAAGGAACGAATTCTTGTTTCATTTAATGCTATTCTTTGCTTCACAGGCAAATTATTTTAGCCAATGTAGTATGCATGTTGCCTATAGTTCATATATTGTCGGGCGTTAGCTCTGGCCAACAGACTTCGTTTTGTTTCCAGGTTTGGCAAGCCATTCGCCATCAGTGTGTGTTGGAGGGAGATGGACGTAGAGTGACGAGAGAACTCGTTTCTGATCAAATCAAGCATATCACAGATGAGCTGGTACGGGAGAAAGCTCAAAATGCTGTGGATACAGAGAGGCTCTCGGTGTCTGCTCAGATATTAGAGGAACTCGTTTTAAAACGGGACTTTCCACAGTTTATAACGACGTATCTTTATGAACACCACAAGTTCAGGAATACTGTACAATAATACAATAGTAATGGAACTGCAAGTGTTAGCCGCTTCATTCCCAGGCTCCATGTTATTCTCTTCTTAAAGAGCAGAGACACATGGAGCCTGGGGCATGATGAGAAGTAGGATGTACGTCTGTATACTTTCTTCTCCAAATCAGTCCCACAATTCCATGCGCACGTACGACAAAAGAGCGATGCCTGGGGACAAAGCAGACTTCAAGTCCGATTCTAGAGAAATTTTTAATGGCAGATTTGCACGTTGTCGTCATCTGACTACAACTACCAGAATTCCTTTCGTTTTTTTGTTATTGAAATTTTGAATTCGCAGTGGGATTCAACGAACAATTGCCCTGGTTAGCACAAGAAAGAGAAAAAGTGAAGGATTCTGGTAGTTGTGGTCAAATGACGCCATCGTGCAAATCGTCTATTACGGAGAGGAACAAAACAGAGCGCCTTTTCACTTCACCCACAAGCTGCCAGGAACTTTTCTTATAGACCCTTTACCTAAATTGGACCTACATTTGAGTAACAATACTTTGTACATCCTTAACCTCGTTCTTATGTTTCTAGACAAAGAATTTTTCAAATGAATGCGAGTTTTAGGATGTATAAGTATTGTTATTCAAATTTAGGCGCTATTCATGCAGAGTCTATGTAGAAACCAGAAATATTCCTAGTTAACGAAGGCGGTCAAACTGCCCTGGAGAAAAATCTTTGATTGAAGAGTAAACGCGGTACTCTTTATTTAGTTTTTTTTTTTCTTGTACGACTGTAACATACCGCGCCCTAACATAAGCCCAGGTATCACTCAAAATGATAGCAGAGAGGAACAAATCTACACGGTTGCTATTCTGTGTCTAAGATGAAAAATCGATGTTGCTTATTGTTGACTCAGGAGTTTCTGTCAAGGTAAACTAGAATTTCGACCGACTTTGACAGTATTTTTACATATAAAAACTACATTGAACGCTTAAGGCAGCGTCTACACAACGCCGGAGAAATTTAAAACACAACTTTCTTTATATGGTCAGCCCTACCGTCCACACTAATCCGCCACGAAAACGGAGCTTTTCGTAAACGCTTTTCAAATGGAAGCAATGTGAAAACGCAAGCCTTTTGTTTCCGTGTGAATGGAAAACATTTTGAAAACGGAGCTTTTCGAAACGATGAGATCGCTATAATCATGTGATTTTCCTGCCACAGTTTTTCTCAAACAAAAATCCAAAATGACCGGTGATTGTCGCGTTTTGAAATTTTTTCGGCGTAGTGTGGACGGAAAACATTTGATGCGTTATCAGACTGAAAACGCCGTTTGCAAATTCCTCCGGCGTAAAGTGGACCCCGCCTCAGTGAAACCAAGTCTTCCGTGAATTGATCATTTATTATTCAAAATATACCGTACTGTGATTCAAATGATGAAAAGCGAATTCATGAGATAGCAGAATCATGGCTTGTCTCTAGTTACAGTCATTCTTCATTTATTCGAAGTCAAAATCTCTGGCGTGACACGTGGTGACGAACGCGCACTGTGAGCGCACTGTTCAGGTATAACCTCGCGTGTAATTCGTACATTGTTTGTGTCAATAATTCATCAAAACAGCTCTTTGCGAGGTATCGCACGAACGCTTTCAAGTCTTCGTATGGGTAACAACTCTACCCATATAAGTGGTCGAGTCTTGAGCATTCTTGAATAAGTAATAAAAATCTTGGAACACAGTTTACGAGAAGCAGGTCATCTTTGAACCCGTTACTCCAATGCTCCACCAATTTAAAAGATCCGTTTGGCTTTTCTCGGTAAAATCGCAGTATTGTTCCTTTGTTTTCTGTTGATTATTTCACGCCACACCGTCGCATAGCGGTTCAGTGCCGCTCGTCTGGTTTCCCTCCAGGCCGTTCACAGCTCCGTCGTCCTTGGCGAACACCGTAGCCAAAGGAAATAGAGTCCTGCATTTGAGGAAGTACTCTTTTGTCAAATCACTGCACTCGCCGAATGTCCCTTCTAACAGCGTGTTGTAAATCAACGTACAGTTCTGTGGAAACATTAAAGAAACTATAAGTAAGGCGACAATCCTCACACTGCACAACGCCGGTGGAATTTGAAAACGAAGCTTCGTTTCTACGGTTAGGCCCACAGTCTACACAACTCAGTCACGAAAACGGGGCTTGTTAGGTTTTTAAATTCCTCCAGCGTAGTGTGGACGGAATTTCAGAGTGAAACCTCCGTTTTCAAATCCGTCCTAGCGTGAACGAGGCCTTAGCGTGCTTACCTCAAGCGAAGAAGCGGGGGTGTATGTACACAGGCCAGATGAACCCAATGTTCTTTTTTCCCCTTTTTCACAGTCAGTTTACAAGAACCTTAATCTCGTGACCTTGATATGAAGAGATAAGCCCTTTCACTCTTGGCCATTTTATCCGACCTGTTTACACGTCATGCGTTATTGCATTGTCTCCACTTTCAAAAGCAAAGCATTTAAGTTTCAGATTTGCGCATAAAGGCGCGAGATGGCCCTTTCTTTCTAACTGGCGTGTTACAATGCATGTAGTCTCACCTCTAATGTCCTATCTTCAAGAGTGTCTGAGAGATCAGTGACCAGCGCCAGCGCATCGTCTACCTTTGAGGCATCCAGAAGGCACAACATTTTGCTTCCTGTAAAGACAGAAACAACCTTGACTTTACAACTGTATTTGCATTTCCATTTGAGTTCGTTTTCCATTACTACGATAAGCGATTGGCTAAAAAAAAAACAGCCGGAAACTAAAGGGTACAAGTTATACTTTACCTGAAAGCCTATGAAGCAAAGATTGTGAATTTTCTTCCAAGAAATCCGAGTTGAACTGTTTGAGATCTTTGCCATCAAGCAGTGTTTTAAGTTCTCGTTCTATAACTGTCGAAACGGGTCTCTTCAACTCCTTCGACTCCGACACTGAGGGAAGAAAAGTCGGAAATTTACATTAATGTCAGTTACAAAACTCAAAATGTTATCCATAACAGGTCTTTTGCTCAACATTTCCAGACTCTTTATAAATAACAAACACATTTTGAACAACTTTTAGGGTCACGAGATTCTCTTAATTGACAAACTGACTTGGTCCAAGAAAATTGTAAAAATGTCTCGGTGCATTACTGAAAAATCTAAAAAATGACTTAGTGTCTTGGTGAATTGCAGAATGATGTATCTTCTTTCTTTGGATGTTACAGACCTTTAACAGCAAGCCTGACCAAGTTTTCATGCAGTTTAGGATGGTTCGGGTTAATGGCATGTGCACGTTTGACGGATTGCAACATCAACAGAAGTTTGCCTACAACAAAAAAAAAAAACAAGGAAACCTCGTCAGTTCAAGAAGTTAATTTACCGTGTTAAAGACGCCAAAGATACATTACTCTTTTACTTTCTTTCGTGAGATAAACCTTTCTTGTCTCCGGATACAACAATCTTATAAACAGACACTGGACGCTGTCACACATACATTTCCGGATGAAGACTTCATAGGCCAACAAATGAGTTTCTATTCTGTTGGACGCCAAATTCTGTAATGGCCGCAGGAACTTTAGAGCTTGTTCAAGAGGATCTGAAACCTGAAAATTAAGGTAAACTAAAATTAGACGTAAACTGAATTTACAGTTCACAGCGGAGGTTTGTTTCCTTTATGTTTCTGTGGATAAGCGACAAAGGCTGTGTTCTTAGATTTGATAAGGCCCTCTACCTGAAAAAATACCACTGACACCCAGAAAGTGCATATACAGAGAGTATATACCAGTACTGAGTTTCTTTGATAGGGCGGCAGCTGGCCACATTTTGCACTTGCCCATGTTTGCAGCTCTGCCACCAAAGCGAAAGAAATCGCGTGCAAACTCACGCCAGCAAGCTATACAGGGCACCTACAGAAAGATGGACAATTGTATCATAACAGTTACCCTGACTAATGCATCTGATTCCAAAGGCGGTTCTTTTAACGGATCAGCTTTCTTCTCGCTGTCTTTTGTTTCTTTTACATCACTGGTTGCTGCAAGTAAAAACAAGATAAAAAAAAAAAAAAAACACAACAATTTTACAAATATTGAAAGTGAAGAATGATCATCGCAGCAAATTTTCCAATTTAACCAACTGGAAAGAAGAAGCCTGAAAAAATCAGGGCTTCAACGGGATTCGAACCCGTGACCTCCGCGATACCGGTGCGATGCTCTACCAACTGAGTTATGAAGCCACACATTGGGAGCGAGGTCAATTAATTGAGTTCATATCTTCCCGTGAGGAGTGAAATGATGTCAAGTATATATGAAATTATTCATATTTGAATTTTACAAATATTGGTTTAAACTATTAACGATAATACGACTTTTCCTAGATGCTTCTAGTTTTATTTTTACCTTTCTTATTTTCTTGAGCTTTCTTTTCAGCTCTTCTCTGTTTGCTGCGCAGCTTTTTCAGGTCTTTGGCTGACAGTTCACTCGACCCTGCCTCAGCATCTTCGTCGCTTGCTGCCAATGGCTTGTCATGAAGCCGGACGTAACACTGTTGTAAACAGAAATGAAAACAAATACACGGTCACATCAAAAAATCATTCACAGTCAAAATTGCTGAAGTGTTTTGTCCAGTAATAGGGAAAGAAAACCACGAGAATGTTGCCAAACAAAAAGTTTAAAGAGCAGGGCAATGACTGTGCACGTGCGTTATAATTCTTGGTACATTTCTTTGCCGTCCTCTGCAAAACAAACAACGTGAAATGACCAAATTCTGCGTTGTCTGGAGAGCATGAACCACAACGGCTAATTTTTTCATTTTCTATTTTAAATTTATCGCTGTGTTCCAGATTTAGTTTCGTGTTAGTTTTGACAGTGATAAACAAAGTAAATGGCTTCAGAGTATCGCGAGATTCGTAGATAAAATAGAAATTCATTTTTAACCGACGTTGTCCTCGGTGTCGCCCTCGTGGTTACTTTAACTCTCCATTAAATAACATGAACTCATTTATGGAAATATTTGTTTTTCACGTCAAGCTTCCACTGAATACTGAATAAAAGCACTGAGAAAAGCAATGAGAAATGCCACAGGTGTTGTAAATTGGGCGAAATGCATGCGTAATCAGACAGCTGTAGCTAAGGCATTCAAGGAAGATGCCGATCTAGGCACTGTGTTACTAACCTCTATGGCCATTTTGGCAGCTTTGAAGTAAAATCTATGGCTTCTGAGAATATCCTCAAGGCGGAGTAATCTGGAAACAACAGCGAAATATCAGTACATGTACTTAGACTCTTCCCAATTCAGTTAAATGTACCTGTACATGCAGACGTTTTATCTTTACCTCACATAAGCTCGTAACGTCATTTTCCTCATGCAGTAGGTGTGGAAGTCAAACTGATCCTCGGTTATTTCGTCAAAATGTCTCTCGATCTCGTGAGCTTTCTTCAACGCCTCTCCTAGTTTGCCGAGTCTCTGCAGAGCATAACCACTCTCCGTTTGAAACCACATGCACTGCATTTCATTTAGGTTCTCGGCAGCACCAACCCCTTCCTGCGATACAGAGTAATTAGCAAGGAGTTTAACAACACGTGTACATGTTATCTATCCATTGTTAAACATCTCAAGTGACTTTGCAAAAAGCAGCTATGCCAGGTGGTTTGAAAGCAATTTACAATAGTCCCATGAAAACCAGTGCATAAAAAGTGAGTAAAAAAGCCTAACTTTTGTGTTCAAATTATATTATGACGTAGATGTAGACACAGATATAGTTTATTTCACTTGATCACATACTTAGCTACGGTGACAGTGCATCCCAGAGAATTGATATGCAATGTCTACAGGACACACCAGCTAGTTTACAGGTACGCCAAGAAAAAAAAATTAACAAAGTAAAAATGTACATAAATGTAAAAGAATGACGTCACATTATTAGACGTATCTGATACTCACCCTTGTGAATAACCCACAAGTGTCCTCAGCCTTCTGAACTTGATTGGCACGCAGCTGGTACTTAGCACATTTGCAATTGACATATCTATCGGCAGTGTCCAGAGATCGAGCTTCATCCATACAATGTGCTGCCTTCTCCATGTCACCACCATGCTAGTGAAAATGGGCATAACAAAATTCAACATAAATTAAGACTCAAGCATGCCACGAGTAGAAAGGGTACAAATAATATATTAAATTAACGTTGATGTTACTAAACTGTGCATGAAGCAGGATGCAAAAAAAAAAAAAAAAAACACACACATTTTCAGGCTTCCCATTTGGGCAAGCCCTAACTTCATGAATAATGTATTAAAGTAAAGGTAAAGCCAAGCGCCCCAAAAATCATTTTCACTAGGCACTAAAAAAGGTCACCTCTTACAGTACTTAGGTAGTTTGAATTTCCCCAAAAATATTCCCAAGAAATTAGAAAGATCTACATCAGTCATCTAGTTAAGGAAGGGGGACATCTACATGGGGGGGGGGGGGGGGTGTTGGGGGGCTGCAAAGGGATATACCCATCACTGCAAGACTGGATACTGGATTCCACTTGCAAGACTGGAGAATTCACTTGCCTCAGGCTATTGGACAGGACTTTCTTTTGCACACTGATGTAAATTGGTACAATGACATTGATCACTCAAGAAAACAGTCTTCCTAGAAAATTAGTAAGACCCCATGCGAACATTGTGTACAAGTACAACATTTAATACTGCCAATCTGTTACCCACCATTGATATCAGTCTAAACTTACATGAACATCAATATAAGCATATATACATGTAGCTTGGTTTCCAATACCTTGTATATCCTGGCCTTGACCATATAAGCCTCAATCAGTGTTGGTGTGTGTTCCAAAGCTTTGTCTATGTACTCCATCGCTTTCTTGCTGTCACGCAAATAATCAAAATGCTGGGCGAGAAAGTGGTAAACCCAGAGGATTGCCGTTGGAGGTTCAAGATCGCCACCTGAAACACAATTTGAGTCAATATTTACAAAATGTCCTGACACAGTAATTGAAGATTTGGGGAGTGGAGATGGTGCAGTGGTGAGAGAGCTCGCCTCCCACCAATGTGGCCTGGGTTCAATTCCAGCCCGGTGCCATATGCGGGTTAAGTTTGTTGTTGGTTGCTTTTTCCGAGGATTTTTCTCTAGGCTCTCCGGCTTTCCTCCCTCCACAAAAACCAACATCTCCAAATTCCAATTTGACCAGGATAGAGGACCTGCATGAAAACCAGGTAAGGCTGATGTGGCTTTGTCTCTAAATATTGTAATTTATTTAAGCAATGAAACACTGACCTTTCCCTGTCAAAGTTCCAAAGGTATTCAAATTGTCCAGATAACCCACGGCTATATTTTCAACAATCTTTACCTGGAAGAAAAAAAAAAGAAAAACAAAAGCAAGCATTTTGTTAGTGTTGAAATGCTAAACATATAATTTAGCAAGAGGAAACTGAAGGTGATGGTCTGCCAATATTATAAACAGTAAAAGCTAATTTTGATCTTGCCAGTTGTTCTTGAACATGCTGTCAGGTTATCACCTTGTCTTTTTCTGTGTATAAATTCCTGATGTTGTTAAACAATGGAGGCACTCCTTTATGAATTGCTGGCCTCATGTAGTTGTCAATTAATCTGGCAAATGTTTCACCTGAAAACGGAAACAATTCAAGTCTACTGTAAGTATTTCAGGAACTCTGAATAACATTATTTTCACTAGTCTGAGTTGGCAAGTCCCAGTTGAAATTTGGTAGCAGTAATGTCACCTGTCCCAGCTGTGTATTCAAATGGTTTTTAAGCCAATGGATCTACCTTGTCAATTTTTTTTGTACAATGTAGTTGTCGGGGCACCTAGCCAGAATTTATTGAAGGCTGCAAATATATTATTAACAGTAATGTATAATTCGTGAAATTATTTCAAGTAATACGGTACTAGATTGCTTTGTTTTGTTTACACGTTATGTTTGTATATTGCCAGTTAAAACAATCATCGTAAGTTAATTCACTTTCTCATGCTCTGCACCCAAAGGACCCTTTGTCTGGGCAAGAATTAACCCACATCATGTGTCACCTCTGAAAGGATCAAGTCCTTAAAAAAATCTGACTGAGTGTAACTTTGGGAAAATAACATTGGACTGTAATAACTATTATACATGCGATACACGTTTATTAAATGAACAATGAATACAAAGAACAAAGAACAGAATATACCTTTGGTAAATGTCAGAGGCATTCTCTTGGGAGCCTGTGCTCTTGGATATGATTCAGCATATTGCATGTACAGATTATATCTGTCATCAAGATTTT
Source organism: Orbicella franksi (assembly GCF_964199315.1). Classification (NCBI taxonomy): domain Eukaryota; kingdom Metazoa; phylum Cnidaria; class Anthozoa; order Scleractinia; family Merulinidae; genus Orbicella; species Orbicella franksi. The sequence goes on along the minus strand of NC_138153.1, from coordinate 30,660,062 downwards.
CTGCAGGTAGGAAATATGTTATTACATTGTTCAGAGATGTAAGAGCAAGTACATTCTGTAATTTACCATGACTAAATTTGCAATTATCCAATCAGAAGCCCATCTGTCTGCTGTCCTGATATCCTGCGACACCACGTAACTGATCTGATATGGCTACGTTACTTGTCATGGTCACTTGGCTGAATCTGGGTATGGTAAATACCTAAGTGCAACTTTTTTACATGTCATGCTTTGGCAGCACATCAGGCTCTTTTGGTCTCACCAGGTTTATTTTCGTTTGACTACACCTTGCTAATTACAAACCATACTTGCCTGCTGCTGAAGTGTACAAAAAATGTATGACTAAGTATAAGTAAAGACAGATCATCAAAAGATTTTATCAGTGCTCACCAAGTTGCAAAGATTTTTCCAATTCTTGGTAATAAGATCTATTTTCTGGATTTCTTCTGAGTAACTCTCTGAAAACTTTCTCTGCTTCTTTGAAGTGGTTCATCTCAAGAAATAATGACCCTGGAGGAAAATAAATATCAAGTTACTTTTGGACTCACAAGGGTGATTAGCAAACTAAGTTTTTCAAAGATAGTCAAAGTTCTAGTTTCCCAGTATTTGAATTATGGCAAAAGGGTAAAATAAAGTCTGCAGACGAATGCCCCGTCAGGGCGGAGCTTATCCCAGTTTCAGCAACATGAAGTGACTGGGAATATTACAACTCCACCCTGGATGGGATGCTAATCCATTGCAACTGGGTGGAGAAAGGTACTGCTAGAGTAAAGTGTCTTACCCAAGAACACAACACAATGTTTCTGGCCAGGGCTCAAACCCAGACTGCTCGATCGAGTGGAGCGCACTAACCATGAGGCCACTGTACCTCCACACCTTGATTTATGGATAACCTTAAACAAACAAAAATGTTCAACATACCTTTGATTTCCCGCACTACAAGTTTATCATGCATCAGTGGTTCATATTCCATCAAGTGATCCAGAGCCTTGTCAGGTCTTCCAGCTTCTCTGAGCACCATGTTTTGATACAAGAGAAGCTCGCCATGTTCAATGTCAAACTTTGGAGAAGAAATCTGAATTAAACACACAATATTACAACCATTAAAACTCCTTACTTAGACAAGGGTCATAAATTACCGAGTGAACACATAACTTGGACTGACTGAAAATATTTTCGTCTTTTTATAATGATCTGGTCATAATTCTCATTACCATCAGGAAAGTATTTTAGGTAATTCCAGACTTTATTTTTTGTCTTGAAGTATATGTACCATCAGTTTTTTTGGAATTACCATATTGTACACCTGATGACTAAAACACTTGAATGACAGTCCTAAGTCTGTGCTCAAGCCAAAGAGGCCTGTTAGGTCGGTGGTTATGTCCAGTTTCCATACAATGAAGCAGCTACATGTAGGAGTATTTTATCCCCCTCCCTCCTGGAAGGGATTGTACACTCTGTTGCAGGGTAACCCCCCCCCCCCCCCCGGCATTAAATTTGCAGGTATACACATGTATATTGCATGGAGTCAAGATTGCAAAACACTTCATAAAGTCACATAATGTAATTTTATATTAGATTTTTTGACAAGAGTGTTTCAACCTCAAAAAGTCAGCCCTTCCTGAACTCTTATAAATTTCTGGGCACAGTAGAAAAATGATTTTCATATTCACATCTTTACTTGAATAATCTATAATGCTAAATGCACATGCGTGCTGTACATTTCAACTACCATAATACCCAGAGAGACTCCTTACATTCTGAGTTTTCCGAAACTCTTCTAGGATTGTGAATGCCATTTCATGATCTTTGAGGAGATGATAAGAGATAGCGTAACCGATCCAGGACGCTCTCTGACCAGGCCTTAACTTTAACAACTGGTACCTGGTTTCCTGGAGTAAAAAAAAATTCATTTAAAAGGGACAATTGACATCAAAGGATTTTAGATCCATACATTTTATGACCTTTTAAGTGTACATTTTGCATAAGGATAACTATTAGAACTAATGTACATGTATGTGTTAGAGGAATCTGATGATATAATTTTGTATGATTTCTTCTTCATGTAAAACAATATCAGCCTTTAGGCAAGTGCTTCTTACAGGTCATTTTAAAATACTAGCTATTAATATGGAAAAAGAATTAATACTTTTATGGTCATACCCTGTAGCCTTCTAGGTCACGCATCTGAATTTGTAAAAGTGACAAATCTCGCAAGATTTGGATATTTTCCTGCAGAGAAAGAAATGAAAACAACACCTTTCTAAGCCAGGTTGAACATAAAGCATCACTTTCTATCAGTATGACTATTTATAAATAATACCAAAAAAAAAAAAAAAAAAATTGCCATCTAACCTTATCCCATTTTAGAGCATTCCTATAACACTTGATAGCCTCATCGTATTTTTTATCTGATCTCTGTAGCAATCCATAAACATGCCAACCTGGCTGGTGGTCAAGGAAATAATACAACACAAACAGAAACTGGTTACACAGATCTACATCCCCTTCGAAAATGCTGTACTAGTTTTTTAGTCTGTGAATAAAAACCTGGATAAAATCCTGCTGTGTGAAGGCGACTAATGTGACGACTTTTTTAACATTAAATACAATTTTAGGCTTTGTATCATATTTGGTACTTCTCCAATTTTAGGGTTATGAAACACAGTGACTTATTATGTTACAGTAAATGTTTGACATTGCCAAAATCTGAGGACATCAACAACACACCCATCCCCCAACCCCTAAAAATACTATTTATTTATGAGAAAATGAAGGAAAAAAGTAAAAGTAATTTCTGGCAGCCTCAAGGAGTACAGAAGAGTTAAAACGGATGCTAAATTTGGTACATTTTGCTGAGCATTCTCGCACGTGATAATTAGCTCACAGCTCCAGTCACACATTACGAACAGTTTAACAACAAACCACGGAAGCAAATAGGCGATCACGTAAATTCCATTACCACGTAGTTTTTGTTGTTGTTGTTGCCCATTATATGTACAGTACATGTAACCTGTAGAAATTGACATTTATATTCTAACATATCAAGGATACAGACATGACTTTTGAGATCATTCCGAAGTCCTCGACGAACAAATTCATAGGCTTCTTCCTTCCTTCCAAGACAGTTGAGAGTGAGTCCTTTCATAGCCAAAGTTTCTATATCGCCAAGAGAGGGAAACGTTAAACACTGACACATCAAATGTTTTCAAACGAAACTAACATCTGATGGTAGAAAAATCGACAAGTTGCTAGTTTAATCCGCATTTGTGGTGAAGAGATACAGGTGAACAAATTCATTGAGTCCACCAAACGTAAACAATTATACTCACCTCCGTGCTCCGAAAACTTTGGATTTGAAAGGATCTGCTTGGCAAATTTCAGCCCATTCTTGTACTGCTTGTGTTCGTAGCATTTCTGCAAAAGAAGATCAGAAAGGAAGTGAAAACGCACCCTGAAATCGACAAGGCGTGCTCAGAACTCGCATCCGCGTGGTACGGCTCCACTCGCAACCTCAGCGAGGCCTTACCAGTATTCTTTTGAACAAAGCATTCTCTTTGGGTGGTAGAGTAGTCGGCATGCTGGTGAACTACTCAAGGACAGGCCTCTACCACCGAAAGGTTAGACTTGCCCGCCGGCCTCGTGGAACGAACGAAAATGGCGACTGCATATGCGACTACTGATCGGCTACCCACAGTGCTCTGGGACACTGGTGAACCCGATTGAGCAACCAAGCCTTGACAATTTTTTTTACATTTGAAAAAATTTTGTACAGTGAGACGAATTTTTATATTTTTTCGTTTATCTCGTGCCAAATGCGTTTCCATGCTATAACTTTCTGTCGTGTGAACGTCTTCCCTGGCTGGAGTTTTGTAACGTTTTTGGGAGATTTTTACAAATAACCTTTGCCCTCGACCCAGTTTTTCACTGTCAAAAGCCACGTTCAAATTCAAGATGGCGGATGATGAGAGCCTGATTCTCAAAGAAATGGCGGTGAGTTGTGTCTACTAACTTTGGTTGTTGTTAAAGATTGTCAAAAATTGCTGCATTAAACGTCATTTGGCATACAGATGTGGTATTCTATGCACTTAAATGACTATTAACTTTGCACGGGCTAGTGATATGCCTGTTTGATTCATTTCCGTTATACGTTCAAATTCTTCAAAATATGAAGCAACCTTGTTGTTCTACTGTGCCATGCACGGTTATTTTAACGGTAATGTGAAGGATGGTTCATAATTTCCATCACGGTATTGTGTTTTATGATGGAAGCAATAAAATGGAAGTTAAAGCTGGGGTTGGTGAGGTCACTATTATACGGATCACTTTGTACATTTCAGGTTGACTCTAACATGTCCATTCCAGACACAAGACCACTCAGTAAAGAAGAGCTGTGGAGGTATTCATAACAATGTGATTAGTCTACAATCTGCAACTTTCATCCTTTTATTTAACCATATCTGTGCTAGCGTATGAAAGCTACTGTAGATGCTTGTAACGAGAATTTAGAGCAATTAATTATTTCTACAAAAAAATAAATAAATAAATAATAATAATAACTGTTGTGTATTGATGTCTGGCAGCTGAACAGCGTTTTTAAAATGCTCTGTGTCGGCAGTCGGAAAATTTTCCTTTTACATGGTGTTACCATTACAAATACATTGCTGAGAACTAACTGTAAACAGGCTAACCAGTGCACTATGCAGGCTAATCTTTGGCTTTTTTGTATGTTTTTGTATGTTTTTTGTAGGATAGAACATGAGAAGCTACACGCCAAACACAAAGGACATGAAGCCATGCACATGGAGATGATCCTTATTTTGTTTTCTACTCTAATAGTAGCACAGGTTCTTCTGGTAAAGTGGAAAAAGCACTACTACAAATCATTCCAGGTGAAAAAAAAGACAACAACAACAACAACAAAACTATCACAGAATCACGCCCATTGAAAAACGTCGCACGGGAAAATGCAAATAAGCTAGAAAAGAGAAAGAGAGCATGTGTTACTTCATGCAGGCCTGTCAACTCCACTGTCAATCATGTAATCCCCCGTGTACGCCGTGTTCACGAGTATTGTTTCTTACTCAGACAACCGAAACGTAGGGCTATTCATCGAAGAAGAATAGCCGTAATTAGTCGGGTTATCTTGATTAGGCTATATTGTTTAAAAATCAGTCAGTGTCAAACTGTTAAGCTGTCAAACCATGAACACTGTGATTGGTTATAATACAATGTCATTCCAGACATGTTTTAGGTGTTCACGATTTAATGCGTTTGAGAGTAAAACTCACTTTAAATCAGTTGCTACAATGTATGATTTTAAACTGAGATGAAACAAAACTTTGTATGCTAATCAATCTTTAGAGCATGTTAAAACCACGGTCATTTCAGTCCAGTGGTTTATCTTAACTACTTACTAGTTCAATCTTTTTTTTTTTTTTTTTTTTTTTTCAAGGCTGTGACTCTGGTTGGCATGTGGTTAATTCCTCTCTATTTCAATATCAAGCTCAAGTTCTGGCGCATGCTGACTGCCTGGGTGATGTTTTCTATTTTAACTGGCTTCATTGTTTTTAAGTCTACGCGGAAGCCTGTTGCACCCAGTACTCCTAGGTAATGGTATTTTGATCTTGTTACTAATTTAAATGTTATAGTTGACTGTGTAATGCTGGTTAGAATGCCAGACCCTGGATCAGTTAATCCAGGTTCATATAGGTTTGCCCACTTGGGACATTGTGTTTCTTCTCAGGAGACAGTCCCAAAGGACCTCTGTCCACCAAAAGGAGAAAAGAATGCATCATGGTGGACAACATGATAAAAAAAAGTGTTGGAGGTCAACCTGCTCTAGTTGCTTTATGTTACTTGTGTGGAAATCAGAATAAGTTACATTTGTTTCATTGTTTGTTTTCATTGGCCCTGAAAAGTCCACATTGGGGCAGTGGTCAATTAAGTTTTATTTTTTTTGTTACAGAAAAGCCACATGTTTCTCAAGAAATTTGACCTCTATCTAATAAATCCATCATTGTCAGTCATTGGTAAGATATTCTTTGTTTAGTTCATTTTCAAGCTAATGATGCAGTTGTACCCTTGTTTTCATTGCAGACTAGTTTACAAGTGGTTTTTGTTTGTGCACAAGGCGACATATGGCTTGGGAATATTAGGATACATGGTTGTTTGTCTGACCATGCTTGGTGTAAATCTGATGTTTGCTATCGCACCAGATACTGCCATGGAGTTTGGAGTGACAGTGCTGTTTTATGGACTTTATTTTGGTGTACTTGGCAGAGATTTTGCCGAAATATGTGCAGATAAAATTGCGTCAAAACTAGGTGTAAGTTTCAGGCCATTCTTTTACCTCAACGCTTATTGTAATTTCTGTTTAATAAAAGTGTTGTGAAACACTTAGTAGCACTATTTGCTGCCTTACAGTTAAAAAGAAATGCAACAATTCAATAATTGAAAACTTCCAAATTGATATGATTTTTACCCCAACACCCCTCAAACTGTGTTTGACGTTAGTTAATAAAAGTTACAATGGCCAATTCCTCTATGAGAGGCACCTGCAGAGAATCATGGTAGCTGTTTTCATCATGATCTTGGATTGGATATTTGTTTTGATGAATGCAACTACTGTACCATGATTCCCTCCAGGCACGTCTCAGAGGAAATTGGCCATTGTAAAATTCTTAGACTTCACTGTGTCTCCATTGTAAAATTCTGAGAGTTCATCATGTCTGTTATGACATTGACCCAAGCGGGGGAGATTACATTTCAGCACCTCATGTGTATTGTGTACAGTAGTTAGTCACTGCTGCCTCATTTTAATATGGGTATTACTTTACAATCATCTGTGTGAGGAAAATGTTTGGTCGACATAAAATGATGTTTAAGTTCTGTGACTGCAAGTTACTTACATGTGGTGTTTAATTAAATTATTTTTTTTGTCTGTGACTTTGTTTAGTATACAAGCAAAGGAGGCCTTCCAAGTAGGAGCCTGGAAACCAATATTTGTGCTGTATGCGGCCAACACCTTGTGTTGTCAAATAATGATGATGACGATGATGATAATGGGCCTGAGAAAACTTATAAACTTTCCTGTGGCCATTTGTATCCTTTGTTTTGTTTATCCATTTGTAAATTTTGTTTTAATTGTAATTTTAATGTATCCATCTGATGCCAAAATTATTAATGTATGTAACATCCTAATTGAATTTGTTCAATTTGATCTTAACCATTGTCCTCTTGAATATATGATTTTTCTTGACAAAACTCAATGCAGATTCCATGAGTTCTGCATTCGTGGTTGGTGTATAGTGGGAAAGAAGCAAACTTGTCCATACTGCAAAGAGAAGGTGGATCTCAAGAGGATGTTTTGCAATCCGTATCCTTTTATTACACACTATTTTTTTTTTTTCGAAAAACAAGTGCATTTTTTTCTTCGGTCTTGCCATTTAGCATGTGCTGTGCACGAGTCACATCAGACATGGGTGGAGTACCATCTTGTTCTAAATCCTCAGGCTCACTGTTTGAGGTAGTCAGTTAGAGATGGAATAAGAGTAGGTAAAGGTGGGCACCGTGTGCTAAATACACTCTACGAGCTGAAGGATCAGTCAGTTGCAGCTTGCTCTTCCCTTTTTTCATTCGGTGTTAGTGAGCTAACTCCCTGTACACAAAGTTTCCAGCAAAGTTTTAGGTAGATTTGTTGTACTTTTTGACCATCTCCTGCCTTTCAACAAAATGGCAAAGAATGTGACTTGTTTTGGACAATCTACAGTTCATGGTTCAGTAAAAAATGAATCCTCTTCATGATCAGAAAAAAGAAGACTTTTTTTGTCATCCATTAGGCCCACGTCAAATGTCAAACTTCACATGAGATGACCTAAATTGTAATTTAAGTTGATCCTAATGGGTAAAGCTAGATCGACCAGTGAACTTCAGATGGAGAGAACGTGTTGGTCAATCTAATTTTAGCCTTATTTTAATTTGTAGTTTTTTATTTATACGCTCACTAGAATCTTCAGAATTGAAGGAGGTGAGTCGCCCAGGAAGAAAAAGAATTTCAGTCGGACGAACTCAGTTGAGTCAAACATCTAACTTATCATCAACTTAATTCACTCAGTTTAGTTCGTCTCCCATGAATTTCGACGTTCAGCACAATAGGATGGTCACAAAAGCTATTTATTTACAAGTCTGGCACTACAACTGAATAAAAAAACATGCCATGTTCCACAGAATTTGCCAATTCTTGAGACAGAATTGCGTCTGAAACATGATGACCAGTACATGTACCTGCTTCTGGACTAGGCAACAAATGTTGAAATCTAGAATTGTTCAATGGCTGTTTTCCTTGACTAGACCCCAGGTGGGAGCGCCCTCACGTCCTGTTTGGTCAGCTGTTGGACTGGATCCGATACCTAGTTGTATGGCAGCCCATTATTATAGTGGTAGTTCAGATAATAATATATGTTCTAGGACTGGAGTAGCTATAATAAATCCCTTATTTAATGAATATATATATAAAATGCTTCAAAAGAAACTAAGATAAATGTACAGTTAGCAGCGGTCATATTTTCTCAGATGCCACTTGTACTAAGAGATCACATGACCCATTGGATTATCACCCAGGACAGACTGTACAGAATAGTTCCAGACATGTAAGAAATATCAAATTAAAATTACTTCAATTGTCAGATTTTCATTTAGGTCAGTATCGTAGCTTGACTTATGCATGAAATTTTCTGTTGACTTGAGTTTTCAAAATATTAGTCAAGAAAGAATAGCAAATACAGCTGGAAGGCAAAGCTTAATACTACAACATGATGGATCATTAATTAGTACAAGCCATACCGAGGCATCCCTCTGTATAGTCTGAATTTCAGCATCTGTTCTCGTCTCGTCCCTTCTCCCTTACCCACGGGTGGGTAAGGGAGAAGAGACGGCTGAAATTCTGACTACCCTCTGTATTTTTAGCTTGGGACTTGAAGTGAATGCAAGTTTATTTTAGGTGGAATTTTGTTTTAAAAATAAAGTCAATGAAGAAATTTTTAAAACCGACCCCAGTTATCCAAACCAAAGCTTGATAATTAATTTATCACTTATAACAAAATTACAGTGCAAATATTCAACTACTACTTCAGTACCACCATTGATAGTGCTTCTTTCTGTTTTAATTAATAATTATGAATTCAGGATCATTGATAGGAAAACAAAAGGAGGAAACTGTTAGTGAAATATTATTTTAAACACATTGTTTTCTTTTCAATTTTCAAAAATGGCGGCCGCCAAGTAAAGTGGGAATATCTGAGTTGTCACGGAACACTCTTTTCCACTCACACCTGCTATGGTGAGGAGCATTGCGTGACCAACCAAGAAAGGCTGCAAAAAAGATTGTTGCCAAGTGAATGGTGGAAAATGCAATGAAAGTTTTAGATGTTTTACTAACTCGTTTTACGAACTCTTTCTAAAAATAAATAGTATCTAAAACTCCGTAAAAGCAAACGAATTTCCTGTTGCAACCAACTGTCGAAAACTTTCCAAGGCATCTCAAGCCGGCTTTTGAATCCTTCGGAATCCCGTTTAGGCGTGATTGCCAGCCGCTGTTCGGGAAAGGAGCCCGCGCTCCTCGCCTGAGGTCTCTTCTTGGAGAGGAAGGTAGAACGGACTGGAGAAAGCGGCGGAAATCGAGCCTAAAGCCAGTTGTGCCAGTCAGCAATCATTACCCATACTTTCTATAATTAGAAATCTTCTTTTTGTAATAGAATTTCTTTAATGGTGCAGGTTTCCGGTAAAACGAAATTGAACCATTATCACTGTGTTATGTTGTTATTGTTCATTGTTGTTGTTGATGATGTTTTGCTGTAGTTTACCGTTTCGTGGGTTGTAGGGTTCGAATTGGGATCCTCGTATATCCGGGAAAGAAATTTGATATTACAGAAACAGCGCAGTTATTATAATTTGGCTTCGAACAACTGAAGTATTGGTCGTCACGCCCTTAGAGTAATAACAATTCGTTGGAATAATCGCAATATGCAGTAATATTTACTTGTTACAAAGGGGTTGACCGGAAAATGGAAGATTGAATTTTCGGCAGAGATAGGGCATGCCCCTAGGGGGGTCATACTGTGAGCGTGGCGTTTTTAAAGCAAATTGCCTGTAATAGGTGAGGTGCAAGAAAGATTTCCACGAGGGAGGAGTGATAATCGATTGATTTTTGGATAATTGTTTGATTCCTTCTAATTTCATCGCTCGGGAGAATGTTTTAAAATGAGCTGCTTCACTCGGCCATCTTGCTTGCCGTTCCAATTAACTGCTGTAGAAAGTCTTTCAGAGCTAATCGTTCTCAGATTTTAGGATCTGTTAGCAATAAAACTACGTCCCGCTTCGAATTTCAATTTCCTATTTTTAGCACGTAAATAAGATCCGGTGGATATTAGACTGTACCCAATAAATGAAATTAAAAGTTCAACAATTAGACAAGCGCAGGAACCAGCTTTTACTAATCAAATCGCTGCTTTTTCATTGGTAAACTTTGAAAATTAGAATCGAAGAATGGTAATTTCAGTTTGAAAATTTTTACATCTTTCAGTTGCCCTTTCAACTAATAGCTTCAAGTTGACAAACATTTCTGCTGATTGTTTTGGACAGTCAATTTTAATAACCTTCGTGAAAACGAAAAGAAACGCTTCGATTCCGTGACTGCGATTCCAATCAATCTTTTTAATGGAAGAATCAAATTTGACTTCGGATTCAAGGACACCAACTCCTTTCAAAGAATCAGGATCAAGTATTTCGGAATGCGACGACTCGCTGGACCTTGTATTTCTGCTGCTAAATGGAATGATATCCGTTTTCATATTACTGGGCAATGGGTTAGCCTGTTTTATCTTCCTGAAAAACAAACATTTCAGGCGTTGTTTTATGAACACGTTCCTTGTTAGCCTGGGGCTTGCCGACATTTTCATGGCTTTGTTAATAATGCCAGGTCACGTGATCTTTTGCACAAGTTCCTGCAGCCATTCCGTAAGTGAACGCTGTTGGTTAATTAGTTCAACAAAATATCTTGTGTTTCCGGCGACAAAACTCAATCTGCTCGCCATTTCATATGACAGGTACATCGCGGTGATGCAACCTCTGCAGTACAAAGCGAAAATTAGCTTCAAAAGAGTCTTAATAATTATCACAACTGTGTGGACAATTCCCGTGATTTTAACTCTGAGCCGTTTAGCATGGTGGATCAAACTGCCGAGAGCTGAAGCCTTGATCACGGATCGCGTTTTCAACTCTTGCCTTATTTTCCTTTTGGTGGTTCTGCCAGTTTCTATTTTAACAGTTGTTAACTTGAGAATTATCTTGGAGATTAGGAAGCATCGCAGTCGGCCTCGTCCTGCTAACGAAGAGAGCGTGACTGAAACTCAATTAAATTGTACCATTGAAAACGATGATCAGCGAATACGCCAGGCCGCCAGAAAGGGCACCATTGCTTGTGTTTTAGTTGTCCTGATTTTCGTGTTATGTTGGTTACCAAGGGCTTACTATAATGTCGCCAGGCTCTTGGGTAAAGGAGAAGGCCCACTGTTAAACAAGCTGAGCTTGTTTTTCTTGTTTGTTCAATCGGCAGTAAACCCGTTTGTGTATACTTTTTACAGAGTTGATTTCAGAAGGGCTGCCGTAAGACTTGTAAAGTGTGGTTAGCCCAGATTCTATAGTCTGGTTCAGGATGTAATAAAGTAAACAAAACAAAACGGCCAGAATAATAAGAAACAGAACCTAAAAAAGTTTATGACCTTTACTGAAGAGGGGCTTTTCGTACAGAACTTTACATAACTTTAGTTAAGTGTCGAGGACTGTTTCATAGCAGTAATAATACCGCTTAACGTCAACACTATCTATAGCAAAAGATGACTAATTCTTCAAAAAATTTTTATTATTATTATTATTGTTAAAGAAAACAATAGTCACATTACTTTCAGAACAATACTTACTCTAATAAAGTGTATTATCGTTTGTCTCACGATGTAGTCACTTGAGATGTAGATCGCGACGTTTCGACTGCTTACTGCTAGTCTTCTTCAGGCGATAAGGTCGACTGATTGCACGGTATCATTTATATCACAAAGGTCGGCTGTGATTGGTGCATTTCGATCCTCCTATTGTTCCATTATTCCGGCGAGTAGCTGTTCCCTCAGTGGTCCGCTGTTGTACCGTTCTCCTGTTGTTGTGTTTCTTGATCGTGGGTATCCATGCTTCAGGAATTTCAATTCCACTATCCCTGTTGATGTTGTTAGGGTGAAGTCTTATGTGAATAGCTTCCTTGACCCTACGTGTGTACCAGTGAGGATCTCGATCAATAAACTTGACCTCATTCCAGATAGGATAGTGGCCGGTCTCGTGGGTGTGTTCAGAAACGGCGGAGGTCTGGGTTCGGGCGAGTCGTATATCCCTGTCGTGTTCTTTGATCCTCTCCTACATAGATCTCCCTGTTTCCCCGATGTAGACTTTGCCGCACTCACAGGGAATCCTGTAGACAACACCATCTTGTTTAGCCGGGTTGACGGTGTCCTTTGGTCGCACTAAGTGTGACCGAAGTGTCGTGTCGGACTTAAAGACGGTGCGAATGCCTTGTTGTTCTAGGCAGTGGCGGAGAGACTCCGAAACTCCTTGGACATAAGGTAAAACGGCGGTGGATTTAAATTCCGCGACAGGCTCTCTTCTTGGGGTTGTTCGTGCCTTTGTGATCTTCTGTACAAAAGAGGAGGGATATCCGTTAGAAACAAGTACAGATGACAGATGTTTCTTCTCTCCAGCGATTACTGATGGTTTGGTGACGAGACGTTTAGCCCGGTCGTACAGACACTTCACAATACCGCGCTTTACTGAACGAGGGTGGTGTGAATCATACGCTAGGTACTGATCAGTATGTGTTGGTTTCCTGTAGACACTGGTGGTAAGGCGGCCATCAGGACAAACGATAATACACTTTATTATTGCATCTACCACGATGAATAACAACAACCTTTTCCTCGACAATACTTACTCTACTTACAATACGACAGAATACTTAGTCTACTACAATGCAATACAATATTTTACTCTACTAACAGAACGGTGCAATACTATCTTTACTTACAATAGGATTCAATACTCTACTTACTTGATAGTACAATATTTACTCTACTTACAATACGACAAGGTTCTTATTCTACTAATAATAAGACACAGTACTAACTCCATTTTATACGAAACAATACTTACTCTACTTACATTTCATTACATTACGCTACAAAACAATGGACTAACATTGTATTGCATGACATGACATTACATTACAGTGCAATACGATACATCAATAACATGGCGTGATATTACAGTCGCTACAATTGCATTTCAAAAACGTAAATTGGAATACCCTCCTACTTAATTATAAAATATTTACTTATAGCAATAGAGCAGCCACACGACCTTGTGAATAGCGTATTGGTGTTATTAAATTGACAAGAGGCACACGAGACAAATTAACAGGTATCGAACGAGTGTTGAAAAGTTAAGAAATTCTCAAATCTAAGAGACTTCTCTTGAGTTCTGCAGATCCAAATGTAATATCTAGCAAGTAAGCAGAAATGACGAGTTTCCTTGCGAAAGAAAAATGGCTCAAAGCGTAATACTATTGCTGGACTGAAATTACTGTTTACGTTTTCATGGTTTGTTGTTATCCACTGTTTAAATTCTTGCCAAAAATGCGAGGTTACGCTACTGGACCATAATAGTGAATCAGACTTTCCGCCTCAGTTCTACAGAAGATGCACAAGTCACTCTGTTTTATTCCCACTTTCTTGAGAAAGGAATTCGTAGCAAGTCTTCTATGTACCTATGTAAAAGTTTAAATTGAAAAATGATTAGTTTAGTAATTTTCGTACATTTAAACGGGAGTAGCCGGGTGAACCGATTTTCAGTCAATTGTTTCGTGACTTTCAAATTCACAACCAGCCAACCATTTTTCCTGACTTCGACAAGGGGATTTTTGCTTTATAGTAACCAGCCTTTCATAAACAACCTTGGTAGGCTTTTTGGCTTTTAAGAAACTTTGAAGAAAGCTTTGAGAGGATGTGGTACTAAGTGACCGGCTTTCTCTCAAAGATTTTAACAAAGATTTTAGACCATGAAGAACTAGAAAGTTTGCTTTAACATTGTAGCGTTCCTTTAATTCATGAGAAGATAGTAAGGTATTCGGGTCTTTAAATAGGTCTGTAACGCTCTGGATACATTCTCTTCTCCATTCTTCAAAAATCTCAGTTTGATAAACCGAATAGCAAACTTTATTACAAGAGTAAGCTAGCTCCAGCTAATCAAATTGCTCCTTTACGACCCTTTACCGATTCATGGTTTCCTATTATTTCTTTCCCAAACATCTCAGCGGTCCTCAAAAGTGCGGCTAACTACGCCGATCAGCTTTTCACGATATGGACCCCTAGGGCGCTTTGAATTCGACCAAATATGCCGGTGTGAATTTTCGAAAATTTCCATGGGCGAATGGTACAGACTTTTCCAGTGTGGAAAATGACAAGCCGCACAGTTTTGTTCGCTTGGAATATTTCAACGACGGGGAAGGGATAAAGAGGTAAAAATGAAAACTCTCAGTCCCCATGACATACCTCTAACTAACCGAGTTTGAGGGCCGTACTGTAAGTTACGGACCGAGTTTTTTCCCATCGATTTATGGCCCAAGCGCGAAGCGCGCGGGCCGTAAATCGAAGGGGGAAAACGAGGATCCGTAACTTACAGTACGGTCCGAGAAGACGAGATTAGTAACTGTGTGTCTGACGGGTTCGGGAACGATTTCTATTTACGCGCCGGGAACGGCTTCAAATTGCTGACGCACTTCGAAAGCAAAACGACTGAATTTGAAATCGTTGTTAAGTGACTCTTAAGTCGTTAGCAGGTTTTAATACACAATTTTTTTAGTAAAAGAAAGTTTTAAACTTTTAATTGCTAAAAAAGTTAAGAGCACTTGGCGATAAATCACAAAACATTTTGGGAGGGGGGCGTAAGGGGGGTCCGAAAACCGCAAAACCGTACAGAAACATGCCAAAAAACCGCAAACCGCATCGGATTTTTTCCCGAATACCGAAACCGCACGTGTATAGAGGCCACAATATGAAAGCTGACCTCAGCAAGACTTGTGATATATTCTGATAACATTGTACGTTAATATTAAACATACCATCATAACGCTAACGGTATATTGTACTACACTATCATACTCTGTTTACTACTAACCAAATGCCAAGTATGTGGGTCATGTACTTGAACGAGTACTGATATCTCCATTGACTTTGAAAAACTCTGTCACTGATCCTGTACATCTTGCATTGGGTGACTGATTACCTGGGACCACCCTGTGCTAGTTGTGGAACGCGGAATAAATGTTACTTCTGGAATTGTGACCTTCTTGTCTCGTAAAGAGTTCACGTTCAGTGGAGAAGACGATTGTTTACCTTATAACGGAACTTGTTCTTTTTTCTGAAATTCTCTCCTTCTTTTCCTTCTTCATAGAAGATTGCCACGTAATTAATTACTACGTCCTCTTCGCTTTCAGTTGCGACCTCGGCGACCTCGACGACCTCAGTTGCCATTATCGCGCATTGAATAATCAAAGCAATGAGAACACGAGGCTGTACGGCTGTACGAGCTAACATCCGCCATGGAATTTCAAGAAGACGACGCATCATTGGCCAAAACGACCAAAACGGTTAATCACATTAAGTATTAACTGGGAAAGGCCGTAATTGCAAACCACAGAGTTAAATTGTAAGCTGATATAATGAACCCTGATGCGTTGTAAAACAAAACACTTGGCTCGCGCTTGCAAAACAACCGGATGCCGACCGCCTGCCGACCGTTCTAAAGAGTGTTATCACCGCAGACACTTTTTTTCACCGAAAACCGCGACTTAAAGGTTGTAATAACCGCAAACCGCTTAGTGTTTTGAAACCGCAATACCGCGAGTAAAAACGAATTTTACCGCAAATCCGCACCAAAAATAACGCAAAACCGCATCACCGCAAACCCTTACGCCCTCCTCTTTTGGCAACAAAACTTTAGCGGACCGTACAGTAGATTACGGCCCGCTAAATTGACCAATCACAGCGGGCGTACTAACTGAGAGATATAATAAAAGCTATTACACGAAGACTCTATGTACATTAACTTACCGTACATGTATTTTCACTTTCGCGCCTCCAAATTCGAGCATATCTTTCTTTCTTCATCGGGAAAAGATAAAGAAAGCAACGCCGGCGACTCGTGGACAAAAGTAAGAGAAACCAACAAACTTCTCAGATGAGAAAATAGTCACCATGAGAAAAATACGAAACCAACCAGTTCTTACTTATTTCTAGCTACATCTGCTACATGTATTTCTTGTGCGAGGCACAGAGTGCTGTAAAAGTTTCGCGCTCGGATTTTTGAATCGCGGCGTCTCGGGCTCGGATCGGACTTGAAAATAATAGTGAAGTCTCAGTCTCGGATTTTAAAGGAGTGTCTTGGCATCTCGGCAGGTCACGGAGTTTTACCATTCTATTCCTGGTTTTCAGTGTCACGTAATTCAAAATAGATCAAAATAAAAATCAAAACCGGTCAATAAATAAAGTCTAGAATCTGGGAAATGAAAGAAGGTAAATATGCAAAGACTCTCGCCAAAATTCTGGTCACAGCAATTTTTCTTATGCGAGATATGCGGAGAAATTTTTTACCCAAATTTATAGAGATTTGTATGGAGACGCCATGCTGGTGCCCATCCGTATGGGCACCAACATGGCGGCCGGAAACCAACAGAAACGTCTGTCACTGAGTTTTGCTACAAAAGCGTGAATTTATCCCTCGAGGAACTCTAAACCATTAAAATAATACTTTTTCTAAGACAAGAACTGTTCAGATAGCCAAGTTCCCCGAGATAAGTCACTTTTTTAACCATCATGACAGCTGTCTAGGCCGTCATGTAAATGCCGCGTCACGCAAAAGCTTAGAAATTCAAGTGTAGTGTATCACAAAACCAAGAACCCATTCGGAGCGAAAATTTGTATGAATACTAGTTTTCAGCTGCTCTTATACATCATTTAAGTAAAATCTCAGGAAGATCAATAGTTTTGTAGTTCGAAGTTTGGTGACGTCATGTGAAAACCAGCTATACCCATAGAGACTAGCATTATGTTTTTTTGCAAAATTAAAAGTATTAGTAATATTAACTATTTTAAATTAAATATTACCTGGACCCTTGACATTTTACACTCGACCATCGACCTTTTACCCTCAATTCTCGACATTTAACCCTCGACAAAAACCCACACTCGTCCATCGTTATATGCAATGAAAAATACGAAAAACCTTTTATGAGATTGGTATGTGAAGGTGTTAAAAATCCCCTCCGTACTGACAGATGTCGACATTTAGCATAACTATGGCTTATGAAAACTTGAAATAAACAGACGTCTACAATTTTGGCGCGGAAACCCGTCGCAGTCGGTAATCGTCCGAGAAACGACAAACTACCAAGAGCTTTACAGGTTTGTATTTTAACTGCCGTGATTTCTTTTACTTAGAAGATTTCGTCGGTGGCATTGGTATTATGTCACTCAAGTTTAGGCTTCTGCGTTCTCCAGACATTTTTTTAACCATGCCACGCGAAGCCAAAAAGAGGAAATCTCGAGGTCTACATCGTCTACATCTACATCTGCGCTTGACTCTCTCGTTGTGGAAGTTTCGGAATCGCGTCCGTGCTCCAGCAATTTCGTGCGACTAGCACTTGTTGTAGTTTGTCCTTCAGCTTCAGTGGCTAAACTAGTGTCCTCGAGTTCCTTCAACCATTCTTCTTGGTTACAGTGCGACCCACCCAAAGATCTTGTTCAACGCTGAACTTGTGGGCTCCACCAGATTTTGGCCTTTTCGGTTTCTTCGAAAATGGACAAGCAGTTTTCTTGCGTTTTCGTCCTGACATAAAGAAAATTTGACAAGAACGAAAGCTAACTTGCTATGAAACAATCATATCGAGAACAATTTGCGTGCAAAATTGAAATATCACACCTCAATTCGCATTACGCGCAACAATTGGCGGTGAATTTTCATTAGAGGTGTCAACGCGCCGTGAGGCGTTAATGAGATTCAAAAATAGTTTTTCTCTTTATCTTAAAATGTAAGAAGCTCTTTTTCCATTCTTTTTACAAAATAGTTATCTCAGTCTTCTCGATTTGAACAGCAAAACAAAGATTTTTCGCATGTTTCGTAAACATCCACCTACCATGGTACCCGAGTTTGTGCCATTACAAAGGTCCTACATATCTGATTGTATTTTAATCATAATGTGTGGTATTGAAATTCAGACAACAATTGGCAAAAGTAGATGTTACACTTTGATAAGAACTATACCATCATCAGACTAGAACACGCATACAAGGTACTTGAATTGAATACGGTGTTGACGGAACAAAAAGTAATACTCATGAGAAAATTAAGGCAAACTCTCTGTTAGATTTGGATCCTTTGCTGAGAAAAGGTGTTAAAAGCGTTTGATGAAATATGCCTCTTTGTATAGGAGGTCTAGGAGAAGATTCTAATTACTGCCTGGCTATTGTTGTGGTATTGGTTCTGCCTGTGGTATACATTGATTATCGTACGAAGATAAATATGATATCTGCCGTGATAAAGCAACATACTGTACTAGTTCTGTAATCAGATCGCCTAATCAAACAGCCGGGCCCCGGCGTCATAATATAGAATGCAAGTAAGCAACATGTTCACGTAATATTTTTAAAATCTGTCCCTCCAAAGCCAATACTTAGAGACTTTAAAACATATCTTCCAATATAATAATGGGACAAAACTCTTGGTATATTGACCTGTAAAGGTGTCTTTACGGTAGATTCCGACGCCGCTGGTAGAAATGCCGTTAGAAAATGTCTTGGATCATTGTCTGGTAGAAATGTTGATAAAAAGAAAATGTAGAGTGGTATTTCAAATAAATCATTAGCGAAGCGTTTTTGTCAAACTTGTGGAAGTTACCTAGGAGAAGGTTGATTGTCAACGTATCTACAATAAAAGGTCATTATTCCCCGGTCAATAAGCTGTTTAACGATTCGGTCAAAATAGTTTTAGCCAATATTGGACTTAATGATCCACCCATGCTCACTCCATCAGTTTGTTCGTATGGTTAGTTGCTGCATGAGAAGGCGGTTTTCGTGCAAGTATCTCAAATTAATTTTGGAAGCGTGAATTTCATGAGGTATGTGTCGATCAGGTTTTTATTGTAGATTCTATCCATAATAATCGTGAGTGTTCTTTGAAGCGGGACAGTTGTGAAGAGGGATTCAACATCAAATGAGATATAAATGTATCCTTGATCAAACAGTTCAGGAGCTATTGATTTGATTTTAAGGAGACGGTATGGCCGAGTGGATTAGGGTGCTGGATTTACAATATGGTCCACACCCTATCGCTATCTGGATTTGTTCTCGGTGGTCCCGAGTTCAACTCCTCGACCGCGTTGTGTAAGTAGCCAACTTGGCAGCCTTCTACCAGTTTGGATTCTTAATAGTTTATGTTCTACATTGGAACCTCCGGTTGCGACCACCTCTCGTAAGCGACCACCTCTCCTCAGCGACCAGGTTTCCAAAGTACCAAAACTTTCCAAGTCAAATCACTACCTTTGGAACCTCTTGTAAGCGACCGCGACCACTTTTAGAGCTAAAGGTTTTAAATTTTCCTTTGTTTTTAACCTGCTGTAAGCGACCACACAATTGACAGATAATTAGAGAAGAAATTGGACAATAAATTGTTGTAACATCCATTCCAACTTCTCAATGGGGGAGAACCGTATTTTTTTTTTCTCGAAATTGACTTTTCAGATGAATAAAGCATTAGAATTCAGAACTGCCACTGGCCAAGGAACATTTTATTATGGGACAACTACCATCTGGAACTCATTGGACCTTACTTTAAAACTCAGTAGAACTATTTCAATTTTTAAAAAAGCATTGAAACATAAATTAATTGTAGAGTTTTTAAATTCGTGATTATCTAAATTAGAATGTAATATTATTAATTTTAGTATATTAGTATTTAATTGTAGTATTGTACCATATTGTCTTCGAAAAGCCGCCATGGGGAAAGATAATAAAGGATGTATGTATGTATGTATGTCTGTCTGTCTGTCTGTCTGTCTGTCTGTATGTATGTATGTATGCATGTACATCGGCATTGGCGCATGGATTAAGTCTCGGCAGTCACCATATTACAATGAGACGTAAGCGAACTCCTCTCGTAAGCTTGATTGGGTGGTCACTTACGAGAGGTTCGACTGTATTTGCAATGTTTGATTATTTATTTACAGTGTCTTAATTAGCACAACAGCGCTAAAAACATTCATAAATAAAGTCATTTACTTATTTTATTTTATTTTATTTTATTAATATGCGATTGGCAGCGTCAAGACTTTGTGTCCTTCTAGGTGATCCATTCTTCGTGAGTGGTTGTAAGAGTTCGCTTATATAATGATCTGCACATACTGTTCTAAGGACGACACGTACTATCACACTAAGCTTTCATTTCGGCGCACGAAAGCAAATAATTTATCTTGATGAATTATCTGTCTTCCGCCCGATACTGGGACGCATAGCAAGACACTAAAAGCACTTGCCTAAGTCCGCCCCGACAGTCTCTGTCTCTAGTACAGAAAACGATCAATCAAACTTCCAACTATTTTCATGTGTTCACTCTCATTATTTTCTTCAACTAAGCTAATTACCTGTGGCTCTCAGATCGTGACCGCTCAACAATTATACTTCGCCATTAAATTTTCTCCGATTCTTATTGGTTTAAATTGATCACGTGACGCGATAGTGTTCATCCGCGGAGAGACGCTATCAGCCCATAGTGCCAGTCCGCGGAAAATACCCGGATGGATAGTACTCGTCCGTGAAAAAATATGTTTCTGTAAACAAGCGGGCTTCTAGGAAATAAACAACTGAAATTGTATTAAGTGGGTTTTGTTCTGTTTTCTTTTTCAAATTTTTCATTTGGCTTTCACGGCTTTCATCCAAAAAGGTTGAAAATGATTCAATATGAGTTTTGACTAGAGCGCGGAAGAAAATTTAGTGGTGAACACTAAAGACAATAGAGTGTGTCTGTCTCTGAACTATCGTTTGGATATTTGCCAATTGGAAATTTGATATTCTTAAATAGCATATTTGCCCTCGAAGCTTCGCTTCTCGGGAAAATATTTCTTTTAGAAACATCAAATTTCCGCGGGGAAACTGTCAGCCGATAGTTCCTCGACAGAAACATTCTATTGTTTAAATACAACAACTCTTGCAGGAACGGCATTTAACGAGGAACTGAGGAAGCAAAATGGAATGTATGTATAATATTGCATGTAATATTGTTTGTATAATTTTTCTGTATGCACTCCGAGGATTTGGAACACTGTTCCTTTGAAAATACGTCGATCCAGTACAATTTTATTATTTAAGAAAAAATTCAAGACCTCTCTTTTAACTAAATTTATTAAGAGTAATTCTTTATCATATTTTTACGTATTTTCCTAGGTATTTTTTTTTTTTAGTTTTTAAGTTTCTTAGAGTAAAACTGTAGTTTTTAGGGATAGTTTTGTAAAGCGCCTGGGGTAAAAAATCGATGTGTGCGTTATATAAATGAACTATTATTATTATCGTTATCATTATCATTATCAGTATCAGTATCAGTATCATTATTATTATTATCATTATCATTATTACTATTACTATTATTATTATTATCATTATTATTATTATTATTATTATTATTATTGCTAATATTCTCCACATCTGATTTTATTTAAGAATAAATGACCTATTGCATATTTAATGTTAGTTAGTGAAGCCTTGGAGCCAATGGCCCATAGCTGCCGGGGCTTATCCCGGTTTCTGTAGCATGAAGCGGCTAGGAGTATTTCTACTCCCCCTGGAGAGAAAAAAAATGCTAGTCCATCGCAGGACAATTCCCCGCAATTTGTTAGGTTACCCCAACAATCCGCCGGTACCCATTTATACTCCTGGGTAGAGATAGGCACTGCGAGGGTTAAGTGTCTTGCCCAAGAACACGACACCGTGTCCCCGGCCAGGGCTCGAACCCGGACCGCTCGCTCCGGGGACGAACGCACTAACAATGAGGTCACCGCGCCTCCCTGTAATTATCTGTTACATAATCAATGTTGCTAGTAAGTGATAATCAATGGTTGGGGACATTTGTAGTTATTAAAAGGCTAAAACAGGCTTTTTAGTTTATTTTGTCATATATAAATCATACGAATATATAATGTAATGTCGGAACATCGGTAGAAGTTAACTGATCCCATATAATAAGGGACTGTGCTATCATTATCAGGAGCGGGACTGTAAAACCAGAGGGGAAAGGGGTAACGTGTAAATGTCTGTTTGTCATGTCCAACGTGTGACAGTACAAAGCGAATAACGATTTTAGGTATATTTGAGCTTTTACCATAAATGTTGGTGTATGTGTTGGGGGGAGGGGTCTGGTCATAATTTTTGGGAGATGAGGAGGGGGATCAGAACTTAAATTGCCTTTGTTGGCAGGGGGACTGTATAAGATTTCTCCGTGTGAGACTCATTTTACAGCCCCCCTCCTGATAATTATTGCACAGTCCCTAAAAGGAAGCTCAATAGAGTATCTCGTTCTTGAGTTTTACAGTCCGCCGAAAGTTTTGTTAAACACCTTAATGTGTGTGTGTGTTTTAACAATCTGCCATTCCAGGGAAAAATATCGGTTACGACGTTTATAAGGAAATCAAGGGAGAAGAAGACTTTGACAGGAAAATTAAGGAAGCAGATAAGGTAAAGGTAGTTTTATGTGTGCTTGCGAGTTATCGGTACTAGCTAGCTCGCTACCGTGGCCAAGAAGAAGTGGGGACTGAATAAGGAAAATCAAATTCCTTCCCCACCCCTACCCCATACTCCTCTTTCAGCCTCAGTCCTACTCCCTAGGACGCTTTTCGTCTCTCTCAAGGCCTCTTCCGAGTTTAAATCCAAGATTGGGCTTGTGTGATCAAAATGCGGTGGCTCGTCAAAATACGCTTGCCTTGCGCCATGAAAGGGGCCACTAATTAAGCCACAGCAAACAGAAGACTTTAAAACCTGCAAGTCATTTGGAAGCCTGCTGCAAGAACAGTAAATCAGACTGATTCCAGATACACGACTTATTTACTTCAAATCATTCCCTCTCTTTCAGATTCCCTCAAGAAGCATTTTTGATGGTGCTAAGCTCAGGGTCGAGAAAGAGAAAATTAAATTTCTCTTCGGTGCTGCTGCAATGTACACTGGGAAACGACCTACTCATGCGATCGGCGTTGGAGCCCAGGGCTTCGCAACAATTGTAGCTGCGCCCCAGTTTCCTGAGTGTGAGTTCTTCACTCCTGGCCGAACTTTCCCGGTGTGCGTTCGACATTCACTACTTAAGTCCATCGATGATGCAATGTTAGATTTCTTGAGCGCTTCTATCCGATTTGCTGATAGTAATGACGACTCCCCACTTGATATTACAATGTCGACCGGGAGAAGCAGCGTATTGAGTAATGTACAGTCGATATACAATGCGCTGAAAGCTAATCGGAGTGGTAACGTGAAAGACTTTTACCTGGATAGTCCTGATATGTAAGTAAATGTTAATTTTCATCGTTCCAGACTAGACGTTTACTGATAAGACAAAGAAAAATTTGGTCTAACTTTAAAGTGAAACCAAACTGTTTAAGTTGATAAAAGTAAATTAAGGTGTATTCTCCATGCAAGGAGAAGGCATTGAAAATGATGACTGCTAAAAAAGCAGTCATCTCTTTATTGTACTTGTGAAACAAAATCGAGAAAGAAAGAAGGATAAACGAGGTAATCCTCCATATAGGCTTTATTCCAAGTAATTCATCTCAAGTTATTTCTCAGGGCCGGGTTGTTCGAAAGCCGGTTAACGAGAACCCAGGATTAAAAGTTAACCGAGGTAACAATTTTTCTTCTACAGAAATGTTTTTCACTGCTTATGTTTTGTGTAGTTCGAGATTACTCAAGCTCAAAACTGAAGGAAAAACAATATAAACAGAAAACCGCACTGAAAATGTACAAAAATGAAATCAAAATTCTCGCTAATCCTTGGTTAACTTAATCGGGCTTTGAACAACCCCGCCCAGGAGGGTAGAAATAGCTAATCCTTTGGTGCGATTTTTTCTCACTATGTGTGGAGAGCCTTAGCGACTTTACACGCAATTTCATTCCTTACAACAATATCCATGTAAAGCATGTGGTAACATTATCTGCCTCAGCCATCGGACTCTCCTGGCTACAATTCATCGCACATTCTAATAATAAAAAAGTTTTCAAATAGCCTAAGACTATGAATAAAAGCGCGACTCTTTTGTTTGCATCTGGACCAACAGGTCTTTTCGTTTAGATTGTTTTGCAAAATAGCAGCGAAAACGTAATGCAGAACCGCTTTACCATCAATCCCAATAATTCATCGTTCAGTGCGTTTGCCTATGGTCTGTGATAGCGAAAGCAATGTTTGGTGTGTTAGCGTTCATTGTTTAAACTTACAGGTTACAAATCACTAATTGAAACCGTGGGGTGCCAAAGCCACTTCGGTCCACGCCCGTGGAACACCTTAACTTAGAGTTAAAAATATCTGTTAACGCCTCCAAGATGGCGAATGTAGATATATGTACGTCGGACCTTTGTCTTAGAGATGCCCGTTCAAATCTAAAGATAAAATCACACCATCGTCTTTTTAAACATCTGAATGGTACTCCTAAATCTTCATTTCTACATTTAAATCTTCTCTTTCATTTGGGTTTGTCTAGCTTTCCTTCCATTTCAAGACCAGCCAGCAGCCATAAGAGGCCAACGCATCCTTGAGGTACAGCAACGAAAAGAGCAGTACCTCTGGGGACAACTCCCCCCTGGTGTGACTGATTTGCCAGGCTTCATTCATGCTCCCAAACACAATGATCTCCCTAAAGACGCCCAGTTTTCCGACGAGAAGACACGATCGTTCCTCCATGGTTGTCTTGACGGGGTTGCAAATCTTGGTCTTTCGTATCTGTACACTCTTTGCGACAGCTGGGAAAATTTTGACAGCTTTAAGAAGATCTTCACTGGTTGGACAGGCGATGTACCTAGAATTGCCAACAATGACCTGTGGAAGGAGGACAGAATGTTTGGCTTCCAGTTCCTCAATGGTTGTAACCCATGTGTCATTGAACGATGCTACGAATTACCAAGCAACTTCCCTGTCACAAACGAAATGGTCCAAAACTTTCTTGACCGAGGGAGGACATTGGAGGAAGAAATTAAGGTAAAACGTAAACTCGTGTTGAGCAAACGTTATTGGCTTGATTTACAAGCAGATTTGAATTTGATGCGTGCTGGCCTTTTCAAACAGCACTGAGCATTATTTCGTTCACTGTTTTGCGTCGTAAGTTCATAGAATCGGATGTATTTGTCAAATTCGACAGCATATCCATCCTCCCCTCTTATTGCTTTAAAAAAGTGATCAAATTCCTGACTACACGGAACAAACGTTCCATGAATGCTGGAGGTTTGCAAAGCAGGGATTTCCCGGAACTTTGGATTTGACCCATGGAGAAAACGTTACAGGTAAATTTAATGACCTATGAGGCATATAAACTGCGAGTTATTAGGCAGTAATGTGTGAAGAAATAATTGTCGTAGCTTTGTTTTCAAACGCGCCAGAAGAATATTTAACCCTTGAACACTCGACTCCAGGGTTACCGCTGAAATACTCGACCACGGCTGAGAAAAAAAGGCAGTCGCACCCTTGCCAAACAGGGTACAGTCCTGTCGCATCATAGTTTTGTAGAATCTGAGTGAACAAATGAGTAAAATTAGAAACTTAATAATGCAAACAGTGCGCCTGGGGATTATTAGGCTCCAAACTAATTCATGAAATATCTTTTTTTTTTAGGCCGGTCACGTTTACATTGTCGATTACAAAGAACTCGAGGGTATCAAACGTAATGGCGAGGACGGCAATTCTACGCTATTTTACGCAGCGGAGCCTCTTTGTTTATTTTACGTGAAGAGCTCTGGGGATCTTGTGCCTATTGCTATCCAGCTGTTCCAACAACCCAGCATGACCAACCCCATATGGACCCCCCAGGATTCACATTATGATTGGCTGCTGGCAAAAATGTGGTTCCGAAACGCTGACCATCAAGTACATCAGGTCAGTAAACAATGATGAATCTAAGTCATTCCACTCTTAGCATAGGCCAGACATTAAATGCTTCATTATCTTAAATAATTAGTATAGGTAATCGTATGAACGCGAGTGCAATTAAGGGTTAACAATACAAGAAATAAGTGAAATTCTCTCAAAATTGCACGAACCTTTAGACGGGTACAATTTGAAAGAATTTTCAAAGATCCCGAGTAGTGTGAATTGTTAATTGCTCGAAGTTTTAGACGATTGCTCATTGATTATATGACTGAAAAAACTGCGAACGCTGGCACTTTACACAGTTTGTAGTGCAGTGCAAATTAAGGATTAACGATAAATTGGTTGGCTCTCAGCCGAATCACTGACAATGACGTAATTTTCTCCGTCATATGATAAATCAGTTAATTACTTTCTCTCATGAATGGTAAATTCAACCTCAGTGTTTTGTAAATTTTAATAGATGGGGACTCACTTATCCAAAACTCATTTGCTTATGGAAGCGTTTGCTGTTGCCACATGGCGTCAGCTGCCATCAATCCATCCAGTCTTCCAACTTCTGTTTTCTCACCTCCGCTATGTCATGGCCATCAACACCTTGGGAAGAAATGAACTGATTGCACCAGGAGGTATCGTGGACAAGACTCTTAGCATAGGAGGTGGAGACCACATTCAACTGCTAGAAAAGACGTACAAGAATTTCAAATTTGAGATGCTCTCTTTGCCAGACATGTTGAAGAAGAAAGGTGTTGACGATATTGAGAAGTTGCCAAATTATTATTACAGGTAAGCTTCTCGGTGATATTTATATTACTTGGCATTTTAATCTAATCCTTCGTAGACAGAGTATAAAAACGTAAGGAAAGCACTAGTTTTTGATGCAAAACTAACCGCGATGCCCTTAAGGTCAGCGCCCACTCGGGGACATGTTGCAGGGATATGATGGAGCTACAGTTTTAATATCCGCTTAGTGGGCACCAGCTTGCGCGCTGTCCCTACAGCATGTGTCCTATGCGTACACACGAAGACCTGTAGTGTGTCCCGAATTTTATGTTTTGCGAGGAGCATCTTTGTATAAATTCCGGGCCGGACAAGAGACCAATAAATCGTTTTTGAAATATCTTTCTGTGCAAGCATTCTAGTTGGCTAAAAGCAAGCAAATATCGCAGGAATTAGATGCTTATTTTTATCACTTCCTTTAAGAAATACCGCCCCAAATCTTCTTTTACAACCCCCGGAAGCGGGGGGTTAATAAGAGGGAGGCTCATTATTTGGGATGTGGCTGAACATAGATAAAGTTTAAAGTAGTCACAGAGAATATTGAATAGATCCTGGAGATTGAAAACTTTAAGACATAGGGCTATTTATCAAACAATTTCATTTCCTGATTGGCTCAATATCTTGAAACTGCATGGCAGAGAGAGAGCCTTAATAGAGATGGGGGCTTACTAAAAGATTGAAATCCTGAATTAGGGACACATTAATTAGGGGAGTTTAAATGAGAGGGGTGCAAATAGAGCTTATGAGACTTATGAGTTCATCTGTGGATAAAACAAAACTATACCTAAAGTAACTGCGTGACCAATTTATTAGGGATGACGGACTTCGCTTGTGGACAGCCATCTCAGATTTCATCCGGGAATTCATCGGCATTTTCTATCAGTCAGATGATGACGTATCCAAGGATTACGAAATGCAGTCCTGGGTGAGAGAAATCCACGACGATGGCTTCCCTGTTAGAGAAGGTGACGTAGATCACGAGTTTCCCGAGAGTTTGCAAACACGTGATCAGCTTGTTCACATGCTGACCTGTGTTGTGTTCGCATGCTCGTGTCAACACGCAGCGGTCAACTTTTCCCAGATGGAATTCACAGCCTTCATACCAAATGTTCCGTCAGTCATACGTCTGCCAGCAACCACAAGGAAAAACCAGGCGACTCTGGAGCTCATCATGGATACTCTGCCGAACAAGAGTCAAGCTGGTTGGCATATTGCTGCTATGTACGCTCTGACGCGAGTATCGGAAGACGAGGTAATATGTGAAAATTACTTCCTTAATTAAAACACTGATAAAACTGTCTGAACAGTTTTTTCCAGGTTTGTCGCATTCTTTGTTTCACTCTCTGTTGTTTTTGTAGCGTTTCATCGGAGACTACTCCAAAAGTCCCTTGATAGGCAGTGAAGTAGAAGACGCTATTTCTCGTTTCCAGTCTTCCCTGCAGAGAATCTCTGAAGAAATCCAAGAGCGCAATGCATCAGTGGAATTTCCTTATCCTTACTTGTTGCCAGAGAGGGTGCCAAACAGCATTGCGATCTAAAGCAAAGTGTTGATTTAGGCCCGCTTCCTAGATCTCAGTTTTATGCCATGTAAGAGGAAAAGAAACAGTTTCAAGTTTGTGGCTTAGGCTGGTTTTTAGGAATGCCACTCAAGCAAACCAAACCGCAGATACTCCGCATATTATAGCATGGTTAGAAAACGTAGACCAGTGAAACCAGTAAGCTATCTACAAACAAATGGCCACGGTGCTGAACTCGAGACTAACAAGATCCTACGAATTAAACTACTGACAGGGTAATGAGCTTAAATCCTAGATCTGCGGCTCACAATACCAGTGATTAGCCTGTCGGCTAAGCTACCTCCTTTAATTAAGGGTTAACATTTTTTACAATACTCAACGACAACCTGTAATTTTATGCATTATCCCATGATTGCCAATAAACCACGCCAATCATAAGTTAGTTAACTTCTTATATGACCGAAGAAATTACATCACTGTTATTGGCCAAGAGCAGAGTGCCAAAATTTTTTTGCCCCGCAGGGTTTTGGCCAAGAGGCCAAAACCCGAGGAGGCATCCTAGGATTCCCCGCGTGTATACATACAAGGAATTGCAAGAAAAGTAAGAAATGTGTTGGTAGTATGCGAAGCGTTCTCGATTTGATGAAACTAGGCGCGCACGGTGGTCTTGGGTAATGTGGGGCAAGGACCACAGGCTCACTAAACGTTGAGGTTCTTGCAGCCACGATCGAGTTCGCGTTTCGCCATCGTCTAGCAGCATTTCAAGGTCAAAAATACGCTCCAATTACATTATGGGCTGCATAACGATTTTAGTGCGATCAAATAAATTCCCTTCGAAATGGCCGAGATTCTCATCTAAGACAAATTGGAAACGATTTCAAAGATCCTGAAGATGGATTTTGGGAGAAAAACAACGCAGAAGGTATCGTAAGAAATTCTGAAGTATACTAGAAATTCGAGGCCAGTCTGGTTCAATTGCAACTAAATAGCTAAATACTCTTCCGATCGCCAGTTTTACCTTTGGCATCTCGTTTATTCGGATCGTTTATTTGTATTGAGTAATCCTACGTGGCGTAGAGCTCATGTGTGGGCTGGGTGACTTTGCAGGGATTCAAATGTAAATGTAAATGTTTTGCAGCGTTTTCGTTGAGGTCCAAATTGCAGATATCGTGACTGTAACGCGATACTTCTGTTTACGTCTCGGGAAAAAAAAAAAACCTCGACTTCCGTTCTGCTTTCGAGATACATTTGCTCGTATATCAAGACAAATGGTTTGTTTCAGCATCAAATTGGAACACGAGAGTAGTTTGACTTAATTTTTTGTTTCGCTACAGTTGTTTTAACCTTTTTTCCCCTAAAAGTTTTACTGAGCGAGATTTTTGTAAAAGAAATATTAGTTTCCATGAAAGCAACCTATTTTTTTTCCAGAAAGTACTTTTTGCGTCTTTTCTAACGAGATATGGTAAAACTGCCCTGCTGTAAATGCTCTCGTGAGAGTATTATGTAAAGAATATCATGTGATAGAATGAGTTAAACAGAATGTGTTGGTTTAGTTAACTTAGTTGATTGTTTGGATCATATTCATGGTAAGATGCCTAAGTTACTGGAACAGTATGAGTGATATAGTTTACAAACAAAAAAAAGTAGAATTTTTAGTTCATACAAAAATGTTCAATATTATTGTTTTCTATCAGCAGAAATAAAAGAGAGCGGGGGCAGATTTAGTGATAACTACTACTTTAATTTAGTTTAATCGTGTATAACTGACTTAGCTGCCTGTCGACACAAGCAAAGCAGCTGTATTTTTTTTGCAATTTTTGTGGCAATGTCAGAAACCCATTTTTACTCTTCAAAACAATTTACACCGGGCTTTGTTAGATTTTCTTGGATCCGTTAAGCTCTGACAATGAAACTTCGGAGATTTTTTATCCTCGCTTTTGAGCATGCGCGCGCATTTGAATGGCTTTTTTGCTCTGTGTATTTTAAAATCTTCCGCCCAGTCTTATTTTGGTAATTTCATATACAAAGTATTTTTTTAAAAAAGAAAAACTTTGGTCGGTCCGTATCAACAAAAACTTTGCCCTTGGCCTTGAACTGGCCCAACATGTATTTATCGGCAACTGGGCGTTATGAACGAGAACGGGTTGGGACGAGAGAAGAGAAAGAAAAAAGCCTTCTGTTCGTGTTTCTAAATTTAATCGCTTTAGGGCTAAAGCCTCTGGCGTTATCTCTGCTGAATACCGCGAACAAACACATAGACTTCACCAACAGCGACATTAACAGCGACTGTGCCGGCCACTTTACATCACCTGATCGTGAGTCAGTGCTAATCAATACAGAACGCAAGTCTTCAAAAGGTATGCTACCCGAATAATAGTTTGATTTTCCTTACATGAAGGGCGGTACAATATGAGCAAGACCAAACCTTATCCACCCAAAGGGACGTCGTTGTCATATCATGATTTAGGTTTAAAAATGTCGCTAGAGTGTGAACTAGGCATTCCGGCTGGATTAGATTTGCCAAAAAACGGTTTTTAACTCGTGCTAAAGAGCATAGTCGGTCCCTCTATGCCATGATTGCTGGGAAAATCTTTCGATTTAATTAGTGCAAGTTATGCAGTGTAGAATTCCCACAAGTCGACTTTCGCTAATCGACGAACCAGGGAAGTATTACTGGATGGAAATGTTAGAAAGTCTACAGGTATAAAACCAAGCGCATCCGAAGCAGTGAGTACAAGGCTAAATATAAAGGTACATGGTATTCAAATTCCAAACCGTCAAACCCGTACGTGGCAAGGTTGGATAATCAAGTCGTAGTCCGGATCATTTTCAACTTCAGCAAGGAATACGGGGACCAGATGTATTGTTTGCATTCCTTGTCAGTCAGTTCTGAGTATAAACGGTACATTACACGCGCGACTAATAGTTGATAGTTGGGATTCTTAATGGTTTATGTTCTATTTGAAATATTTGTATGTTTGTTTCAAGGGTCCCCAATTAGCACAACAGTGCCAAATACATTTGACAGTCAAACTCAGAAAACCGCGAACACCTAAAATATGTTTGGAATGCTTATTGTGTTATAACCAAGCAGGAGCGAGATCTTGACCACAGAAATTGGTGACAGAAACCCGTAAATACTAAAACATGGAAGGAGCTAAAACCACCTACAACCACCTACAACCACCTACAACCACCTACAACCGCCTAAAACCATCTACAACCACCTGCAACCACCTTCAGAAATCTAAAAATCCACTTAGGATTTTGTTTTTATCATTTTTTAGGCATTTTAGTGTGAAGTTTTGCGCCTCCCGTCCATTTCAAAGCCTGCGTGCACACCGGAAATGTTTTGCGGTTTCCATGGGTGTCTCGTTTCATGTAAACAAAATAAATACTTGACAAGAGCGGTTCAGTTTAGTTTAGGTGTAGCGCAAATAACTACAAATCGATAGGTAGTACCAGAATATAGTTGCCATGCATTTAATTACCAATGCAATTCGCCCAAAGTCACTTTGGGGCCTTGAAAGGCCCCAGAGTAGGCCTCGTCTAAACCCTGAATTTATTCTATGTTGTTCGATACTTTTTGGTTTTTAAAAAATTAAAAAAAAATTGAACAACGTGGAACGTTCAGACGGCACATGCTATCACGCTAAGCTTTCAGTTCGGCGCACCAAAGCAAATAGTTTATCTTGACGAATTATCCCCGATACTGGAACGCATAGCAAGACACACTAAAAGCTCTTGCTCAAGTCCGCTCCGACAGATTATGTCTCTAGTTTAGAAAACTATCAATCAAACTTCCAACTCTTTTCATGTGTTCAGTCTCATTATTTTCTTTAGCTATACAAGAGGGTCCCATAACATAGCTTATTAGCTGTGGTTCTCAGATCGTGACCGCTTAACAAATATAACAACTCTTGCAGGATCAACATTTGGCAAGGAACTGAGGAGGCAAAATGGAATGTATGTATTATATTGCTAATATTCTCCACATCTGATTTTATTCCTACATCTACATCCACATTTTTACATGGCAAAGGTTGCTCATCCCGCCACGGAGTGCATGTGCTGGTACATGTGATCAAGTTAATACAGTGCAAAGTAATACTGCGCTGTGCATGGTGCTCTTAAAAACAAAAAGCAAATAAAAGCATTAAATTCTTGAATGTCTGAAAGGGGTCTCTGGTTTGAAGTGGCGTATGTTGTGTGGCAAGCTGTGGTATTTTGTCATTGTTCTTAGGAAGAAGTTGTTTTGGTAGATCTCTCCTCGTGTCCCTGGGTTGATGTAGGTTGCCTGTGATCTTGTGTGGTAACTTGAAGGCACCTTCAGGTGAGCTGGGATGGAAATTGTGTTTCTGCCATGCAACGATTCGTGAAAAACTTCTAAGGGTTGGCCATTCAAAATCGCAATTTAACAACTATGTCACAATGCTATCTCCCCTTCTGTATCCTCTGTATCACCCTTAACGAATCTGGCGTTTGGCCTCTGGATGGCTTTCACACTCTTCACATCTTTCTTTAGATGGGGATCCCACACAGCTGATGCAAAGCCATGCTCTACATGTGGTCTTGTCAAGACTGTATACGCTCGCTCCTTGATCTGTTGTGGACATTTTTATAGGTTCCTTCTCAGGAATGCCAGTGAGCGGTTTGCCTTTTCTGTTCTATGTTTTATGTGGTGGTCTTGTCAAGACTGTATAAGCTAGCTCCTTGATCTCTTGTGGACATTTTTACAGGTTCCTTCTCAGGAATTCCAGTGAGCGGTTTGCCTTTTCTGCATGATATGTTTTATGTGGTGGTCCCATTTCAGACCATTTCACGTCTGACTGAAGCTCAACTCAAAGATAGGGGTGGTACTCTACTGGTTCTGTAATAGGTAATTAACGAATAAATTACCTATTACAATCGTTAATCAATATTGCTGGTACATGATAATTAATGGTTGAAGAAATTATATATGACCGTGTGAGGCACATTTTACAACCCCCCTCCGTATAATTATGGCACAGTTCCTAAAAGGAAGTTCAATACAGTATCTTGTTCTTGAGCTTTAGAGTCCGCGGAAAGTTCTGTTAAACACCTTAATGTGTGTGTCTGTGATTTAACAATCTACCATTCTAGGGAAAAATATCGATTACGATGTTTTTAAGGAAATCAGAGGAGAAGAAGACTTTGACAGGAAAATGAAGGAAGCAGATAAGGTAAAGGCAGTTTAATGTGTGCTTGCGAGTTATCGGTACTAGCTAGCTCGCTATCGTGGCCAAGGAGAAGTGAGGACTGAATAAGGAAAATCAAATTCCTTCCCCACCCCTACTTCATACTCCTCTTTCAGTCTCAGTCCTACTCCATAGGACACTTTTCGTCTCTCCCAAGGCCTCTTCCGAGTTTAAATCCAAGATGGGGCTTGTGTGATCAAAATGCGCTGCTTTGTAAAAGTACGCTTGCATTGCGCCATGAAAGGGGCCGCTAATTAAGCCACAGCGAACAGAAGACTTTAAAACCTGCAAGTCATTAGGAAGCCTGCTCCAAGAACAGAAAATCAGACTGATTCCAGATACACGACTTATTTACTTCAAATCATTTCTTCTCTTTCAGGTTCCCTCAAGAGGCATTTTTGATGGTATTAAGCTCAGGGTCGAGACAGAGAAAATTAAATTTCTCTTTGGTGCCGCTGCAATGTGCACTGGAAAACGACCTACTCATGCGATCGGCGTTGGAGCCCAGGGCTTCGCAACAATTGTAGCTACGCTCCAGTTTCCTGAGTGTGAGTTCTTCATTCCTGACAGAACTTTCCCGGTGTGCGTTCGACATTCAATACTTAAGTCCATCGATGATGCGATGTTAGATTTCTTGAGCGCTTCTATCCGATTTGCTGATAGTGATGAAGACTCCCCACTTGATATTACAATGTCGACCGGGAGAAGCAGCGTATTGAGTAATGTACAGTCGATATATAATGCGCTGAAAGCTAATCGGAGTGGTAACGTGAAAGACTTTTACCTGGATAGCCCTGACATGTAAGTAAACTTAATTATCTTCGTTGCAAAGAAAACTTTGGTTTCACTTTTAAAAGCAAATTAACGTCTATCCCCATGCGGGGAGAAGAAATTCATTTGATGAGTGATAAAAAGGATAGACGTCTAGTAACTGTCCTCGAGAAACAAAACCGAAAAAAGAATAAAGGATAAGCGAGGTAATCCTCCGTAGAGATCATTTTCCAAAAGTAATTTTAATCAAGTTTTTTCCTAAAGAGGGTAGAAATAGCTAATCATGTGGCGCGAATTTAGCTCACTATATGTGGACATGAGCCATAACGGCTTTACACGCAAATTCATTCTCTACGATGTGGTAACATTTATTTACCTGCACAAGAACTCGGTAAAATGTCTAAGTAGGCCAACGTGGGCCTATATAGTGGATTAACTGTCGTACTCTACTTACATCTTCTCTCAACAAAATAAAGTAGAGTATGCATTGGATAAACTTGTTATACACCTACACAGCATTAAAACGAGTATAACTTTTAGTTTTCAAGAATATGTACACGCGCAAAGAGCTGATAATGGTATCCACCCAAGAGACGCCACGATCCTCGAACGAGGAATTACAAGCTATAAAAAAGGCAATCTTTCTAGGGTGTTGGCACACAACGATGAACGCAAACGCGATAATCGAAAAAAAAATTCTTTCTGTGTGCTTATTCTCCTTTGTTTTCAGTTTAAACTCCGATCTCCACGCGTGTTCAAGCGCGTAAACAAAAAGCTGCGTAATAACGAAGATACCTTTTCACTCTGATGAAGGTGGACAGATGCCACCAAAAATGTAGTGAACAAAACCAAAGAAAAATGCAAATAATATGTACATATATACAAATTTTTTTACATTCTTTCAATAATTAGGTTGGCCAGTAACATAGACGGGCTGCGTCGGGCACCACACTCATTTCATGATCAGCGGTATTACTCAGGATTAATCCTGGGCTTCAACGCTCTTGACCGCGTTGAGCGATATGTCAGATTCCGACTGATTCCCGCTGATGAGTCACCGGAAACAGGTTTGCTGTCAGAAGATGAACAGAGAAAAATATGGTAAGGTTCTACAGCCATTTCAGTTCATAAAGAAAGTAGCTGCGAAGGCAGCTGAACTAAAAATGAGCCACCGCCAGTAGCTAGTTCGCAAATGTTCAATTTTACCATTACACAGTTTTATTTGTCTTCCGCGGATTTTGTTCGTTGCGTCATAAGCTCAACCGATGATTAGCATACAGTTGAACCTCCGGTTGCGACCACCTCTCGTAAGCGACCACCTCTCCTCAGCGACCAGTTTTTCAAAATACCAAAAGTTTCCGAGTTAAATCACTATATTTGGAACCTCTTGTAAGCAACCACCCCTCGTAAGCGACCGCGACCACCCCTCGTAAGCGACTGCGACCACTTTTAGAGCTAAAAGTTTAAAATTTTCCTTTGTTTTCAACCTCCCGAAAGCGAATTTAAAATTAAACTTGAGAAGGGCAAATACCTAGAAGATGTGACACTCTCGTGCGTACATACCACGTTAAGCGTTTTTTGCAGAGCTGTGTGTGTGACGTCAGTTCTTGCTTGGGCTAATTCGACCCAACTCTCGAAATAGTAGTTTTGAATTGAGTAATGGTGAGAAATCACGGTCAGACTAATCCGGCTACAGCAAGGATTTAAAATTAAAATTGAGAATGGCAAATACCTGCATTGTCAAAGGAGTAAGATAAAATAAGATAAGATACTTTATTAACGTGTCGAAGTCGCTAGCATACAATGTATACTCGTATTTCCGACCTCGTATTTCGTGGTTGTAGGGACAATAAAAGACTGCCCTCAGAGACAAGAGCGAAAGACTATTTGAAGGAAGAGTTTAAGGAGAGGATTTCTCGTGGACCAGTCAAGTACAAGCTTCAGTTAACTCTACACGAGGCCAAGTCAGACGACCCACCGGCCATTCTCAATATCGCGAGGTACTGGGATGAGGCTACTCACCCCTGGCTGGACGTGGCTGACGTCACATTGACTGCTCTCCTTACCCCGGATGTTACCGAAGGATTAAAGTTTAGCTGTGGGAATCTGCCGAGTTCTCTTTACTTTCTACCGGCTCGCACTATCTATGATTCCAACTGTATAGCTCATATAAGAAAGGAGGTGTACGAGAGGACACAGAAGATTCGATCAATGAGAAGCTCAAGCCAGGAACCAGATCACGAAGCCACATATGTCATAAGCGTGGAGACTGGTGCTCAGAAGGAGGCGGGAACCAATGCAAACATTTCTGTGTCGCTCACAGGTAAAGGATCTACTTTCATTAGAACTGTTTTTGTCCTCTTTTATGGTCTTACACATTATAAATTGACCTTAACCCATTACGCTGATCTATCTTTGAGTTTTACATTTTCCAAGTTAGATCATTTGTGGTTCTTAAAAGGCACTTTATTTCGGGCCTGGTAGGAAAAATGACTAAATTTAAAACTAACTGAACCTATTTTTCAAGTTTACTGGAATTTAATCGTTTTAGGAACCAAAGGGAAAACAGAGAAACATTCTCTTAGCTCCTGGAAAAATGACTTTGAAGCTGGGCACACAGACGAATACAAAATACAAGCGATGGATGTTGGAGAAGTATTGATGGTTCATCTTTACAATGACGGCTCGGGATGGTTCTCGGACTGGTTTGTGAACAAGATTACCGTCACAAGCTCAAAGCAAGAGGAAACCTTCCACTTCCCCTGTTACCGTTGGGTCGTGGATGACATGGTTGTATTTCAAGGAAAAGGTTAGCCCCTTCAAGGCTTGCAGTTAGTTGGGGCGTAGCGCGAAAAATGCCTCACGAAAAAGGCCTCTGTCTCCTTTTTTTCGCTGCTCCGTTTTTTCGCGCTGCGCCCCAACTAACTAGATTGAATGCCTGGAAAATAATTGGTTGGAAACAAATTGTGTTGGTCCTGAGGGACTACCACTCTGGTTCATAAATAAATTCGTAACTTACGATAAGCGAACCGTATGAACGAACGATCAAATGAATTACGGAACGAACAAAAATTGATCGTTTTTGCTCAGCCATCGGACTCGCAAGTTATGCTAGGCTACAAATCATTGCAAATTCTAATAATAAGAAAGTTTTCAAATAGCCCAAGACTATGAATAAAAGCGTACTCTTTTGCTTGCATCTGGACCACCAAATCTTTAGGTTTAATTTGTTTATTTCTCTACTGAAAAAGAAGCGAAAAATATAATGTCAGAACTCTTTCGCCATAAATCCCAATAATACATCGTTCAGTGCGTTTATCTATCATAGTGGTGGCGAAAGCAATGTTTTCTGTGTTTACGTTCATTGTTTAGAAGTACGAGTAACAAAACACTAATCAAAAGGAATACCAAAGCCACTTCCCTCCATATCCGTAGAACGCCATAATTTAGAGTTTAAATTATCTTTTAGTTTCCCTGAAATGGCGAATGCGAATATATATATCAGGCCTTTCTCCTTGAAAAGCCCGTTCAACTTTTAAATAAAATAATCCACTTTTGTTTAAACATCTAAGTACTAGTCCTAAAGGTTCATTGTTATTTTCATTTGGGTTTGTCTAGCTCTCCTTCCATTTCAAGATCAGCCAGCAGCCATAAGAGGCCAACGCATCCTTGAGGTACAGCAACGAAAAGAGCAGTACCTCTGGGGACAACTCCCCCCTGGTGTGACTGATTTGCCGGGCTTCATTCATGCTCCTAAACACAATGATCTCCCTAAAGACGCCCAGTTTTCCGACGAGAAGACACGATCGTTCCACCATGGTTGTCTTGACGGGGTTGCAAATCTTGGTCTTTCGTATCTGTACACTCTTTGCGACAGCTGGGGAAATTTCGATAGCTTTAAAAAGATCTTCACTGGTTGGACAGGCGATGTACCTAAAATTGCTGACAATGACCTGTGGATGGAGGACAGAATGTTTGGCTACCAGTTTCTCAATGGTTGTAACCCATGTGTCATTGAACGATGCTACGAGTTACCAATTAACTTCCCCGTCACAAACGAAATGGTCCAAAACTTTCTTGACCGAGGGAGGACATTGGAAGAAGAGATTAAGGTAAAACGTAAACTCGTGTTGAGCAAACGTTATTGGCTTGATTTACAAGCAGATTTGAATTTGATGCGTGCTGGCCTTTTTAAATAGCACGGAGTGTTATTTCGTTCACTATTTGGCAATGTAAATTCAAAGAAATTGATCTATTTGTCAAACCCAAGAGCATCCATCCTCCCCTCTTCAAACGTCGAACTTCCATATTGATTGCTGTGAAAAAAAAAAAAAAAAAAAAAACAGATGATGAAATTCCTCACTACCTGGAAGAAACAACGTCCCATGAGTGTTGGAGGTTTGCAAAGGGTTTCCCCGGGAACCAAAGTTACATGTACAACGTTACTGGCAAATTTTATGACCTATGAGGCATAAAAATTGTAAGTCATTAGACAGTATCGTCTGAAGAAATCAGTTTCGTAAATGTGTTTTTCAAACAAGCCAGGGCAAGTTTAACTCTGGCAATCCTCGATTCCAGGGTTACCGGTGCAATACTCTACCGCAGCTGAGAAAAGCAAACTTGGCTAGTCGCAACCTCGCCAAACAGGGTACAATCCTGTCGTATCATAGCATTTCAGAGTCAGAGCGAACAATTGCCAACAACTAGAATTTTTTTCATGCAAGCAGCATGCTTAAGCAGTTATTAGGCTCCAAAATATTTCATGAAATATCTCCTTTTTAGGCCGGCCACGTTTACATTGTCGATTACAAAGAACTCGAGGGCATCAAACGTAGTGGCGAGGACGGCAATTCTACGCTATTTTACGCAGCGGAGCCTCTTTGTTTATTTTACGTGAAGAGCTCTGGGGATCTTGTGCCTATTGCTATCCAGCTGTTCCAACAACCCAGCATGACCAACCCAATATGGACTACTAGAGACTCATATTATGATTGGCTGCTGGCAAAAATGTGGGTCCGAAACGCTGACCATCAAGTACATCAGGTCAGTAAACAATGATGAATGCAAGTTGTTATATCTCGCAACTCAAACACATTTTCCGATTGAAGGGAACGTGTAAAATGTTTGACTCGGACATGATCAGGTCATGCTCTTTGAAACAGCTTCAAATTTGTGTGCCAGCCAGCGTTAAAGAAACAATTTTTTGGCAGTATTTTTTTTTTTTTTTTTTGTCTCGGGGAAACCAGACTCACTTTTTCCTTTGGGGCCAGTCATTAAGTGCTTATTATTCCACGCTTAGCAAAGCCAGAAATGAAATTCTTAATTCAGTTAACTAAACAATTAATTACTCCCTTTAATGAATAATAAACTCAACCTCAGTATTATGCTAATTTTTACAGATGGGGACTCACTTATCCAAAACTCATTTGCTTATGGAAGCGTTTGCTGTTGCCACATGGCGTCAGCTGCCATCAATCCATCCAGTCTTCCAACTTCTGTTTTCTCATCTCCGCTATGTCATGGCCGTTAACACCTTGGGAAGAAATGAACTGATTGCACAAGGAGGTGTCGTGGACAAGACTCTTAGCATATGAGGTGGAGGTCACATTCAACTGCTAGAAAAGACGTACAAGAATTTCAAATTTGAGATGTTCTCTTTGCCAGACATGTTGAAGAAGAAAGGTGTTGATGATATTGAGAAGTTGCCAAATTATTATTACAGGTGAGTGATATTTGTATTACTCGGTAATCCTTCGTAGACAAAGTATAAAATTGTACAGCTTTACTTTTTGGTGCAAAGTTAACCGCGATGCTCTTAACGCCGGCACCCACTCGGAGATATGTTGCAAGGACATGGTGGAGCGACAGTTTTAATTACTCTTGTGACCTGCCCGTTTTTGTGACATTTCTCCTCGAGACCCAGAGAGGAGAAAGTGATAACAGGTTAACAAGATGGAAGCTTAAAATGTGACTGATCATAGATAAGCTTTAAAGCAGTCAGAGAGAATATTGAACAGATCCTGGAGATTGAAACCTTTCAGACATAGGGCTATTTATCAAACAATTTCATTCCCTGATTGGCTCAATATCTTGAAACTGCATGGGAGAGAGAGCCTTAATAGAGGTGGCGGCTTGCTAAAATATTGGAATCCTGAATTAAGGACTTATTAATCATTAATCAGGGGAGTTAAAATGTAGTCAAAAGAGAGGGATTATGAGTCTTAGTATTCATCTGTGGATAAATCAAAACGATACCTTAAGTAACTGCATGACCAATTTATTAGGGATGACGGACTTCGCCTGTGGACAGCCATCTCAGATTTCATCCAGGAATTCATCGGCATTTTCTATCAGTCAGATGATGACGTAGTCAAGGATTACGAAATACAGTCCTGGGTGAGAGAAATCCACGACAATGGCTTCCCTGTTAGAGAAGGTGACGTAGATCGCGAGTTTCCCGACAGTTTGCAAACACGTGATCAGCTTGTTCACATCTTGGTCTGTGTTGTGTTCACATGCTCGTGTCAACACGCAGCGGTCAACTTTTCCCAGATGGAATTCACAGCCTTCATACCAAATGTTCCGCCAGTCATGCGTCTGCCAGCACCCACAAGGAAAAACCAGGCGACTCTGGAGCTCATCATGGATACTCTGCCGAACAAGAGTCAAGCTGGTTGGCATATTGCTACCATGTACGCTCTGACGCGAGTATCAGAGGACGAGGTAATATGCGAAAATCACCCTAAAAAACTACAAGGCAATATTGAGCAAGAAAGCTATAATTCAAAAAGCTTAGGCGCGGCCGTGTTATTTAAAGCTCGATTTAGCTATAAACCCAGGATCAGCGAAAATTTTGATTTCAGTTTTGCAACTTTTCGGTGAGGTTTCTTGTTTTACATCGTTTTTAAGTTCAGTTTTGAATTTGAACAATCTCAAACTACACAAAACATAAGTAGTGAAAAACATTTTTAACCTGGATTAGCGCTAATCGGTTATCTAACAACCCGGCCATGGAAATTAGAGAATGAACTTTGGAGTAAATCCTGAAAAGCAACCATGAATTTTCTTGTGAGCGTTAGCCCAGCAAGGAAATTGGGAAGCACAGCAGTCAATCCTGTTGAAGTCAGTGGGCTTCGAAGCCACGACCTCCTAATTACTGATCATGGTTGCTGTACCGACTGAGCTGAGCTTAAGGGTTATTTCCATCGCTTAAAATTACTATAAGAATTAATTGTCAGCTATCAACTTCGGTGGAAACCGAGATCGAGGTGCTCGGGCTAATTCAGTAGATCGGGCATAGAGGATAGTCGCCCGCCGTCGTTCTGTACTAAATGGGTAAAATTATCAGCCCGGAACAGACTTTGGTAGCTTGACAGTGAACACGCGCTAGAAGTGGTATTTTTCCATGGAGGTTCTCAATCTAATTAATGATTCATCGAGTTAAAACAAAGAGATTCACCGACAACCGTGAACGAGGTTTGGCTTTAATTAGTATAAATTTTGACGATTTTACTATAGATTTTTGACGTTTTTTTTTTGTTTCCAATTTGATGTGGCTTGATGTTATTAGACCGGTATCAAACGCAATTAAAACGTTCATGAACTGTCTCAGCAGTTTTGTCCTGGTTTGTAGCAGTCTTTGTTTTAATGTCTGTGTTCTTTTGTAGCGTTTCATCGGAGACTACTCCCAAAGTCCCCTGATGGGCAGTGAAGTAGAAGATGCTATTTCTCGTTTTCAGTCTTCCCTCCAGAGAGTCTCTGAAGAGATCCAACAACGCAATGCATCAATGGAATTTCCTTATCCTTACTTGTTACCAGAGAGGGTGCCAAACAGTATTGCGATCTAAAACAAAGTGTTGATTAAGGCCTGCTTCTAGATCTTAGTTTTATCCCATCCTAGAGGAAAAGGAACAGTTTTCAAGTTTGTGATTTTGTTACTAGTTTTCAGGCATGCCACTCAAACAAACCAAACAGATACTCCGTATATTATAGCATGGTTAGAAAACGTAGACTAGTGAGACCAGTAAGCTATCTACAAACAAATGGCCACGGTGCTGAACTCGAGACTAACAAGATCCAACGAATCAAACTACTGGCAGGGTAAAGGGCTTGAAGACGAGATCTGCGGCTCACAAGATCAGTGATTAGTACGTCGGCCAAGCTGACTTCTTTAATTAAGGGTTACAAATTTCTACAATACTCAAGAATGACAATCTGTAATTTTATGCGTTATCCCATGATTGCCAATCAACCACGTCAATCAGAAGTTAATAACTTATTATATGACAGAGAAAATCATATCACTGTGATTGGTTAAGAGCAGGCAGATACAATGTATTTTTAATTTGCACTGTAGCGCAAATTGATACAAATGTAAATAATTATTTGCGCTTGAATTCTTACGATTACCTGTACAAATTGCTTTCTAGATTCGGGGTGAATAGTGCTTCGCTAAACACCTCCGTTAACCAATCAGAACACGTGAAAAACACTATTCATTTGTGTGGTATATGAATACTAAAACTGCATAGGCAATGATATGAAGGCGAATGCAATTAAAGATTTACACTGCGAGTTGTATTCGAAAAGTTTCTCAAAATTGCACGAGCTTCTAGGCGAGAACAATATGATAGAATTTCAAATATAACAAGTAGAAAGATTGGCCAAATTTACTACTTCAAAATCTAATACCATACTCATTCAAATTACAAAATTAAACAACTGCACAGAATATGCGTAAATGTTGCTCGATAAGAAAATGGCGTCCACAGAGGCTGAACTGAAGTTTCGTCTCCGCGTGCTTAGTGGTGTTCTTCTAAATCACTTTTTTCCTCCAATGTCTTTAGAACATTACTTTATCAAAATGCCAATAAAGCGTTATTTTAGTAGTGGCTAAAGGATCTTAACAAAGGATGAAAGAATCGTTTCTTTGGGCGGTTTCGCGAAATTTGATGCTCTTATTTCTTTTGTCTTTTGAAATCGAGAAATTAAAACCTTGCAAAATATTGCCTAGCCGAAATCGAGAAATTGAGAACGCTTGAAATTAAGTAAGAAAGTATATTTATTAGAAACACTTAATTGTGATCTTTTTGATATAGGTGACAGAAATAATTACAACCTTTATAAGTTCCGTTAAGACACTTCGGTTAACAGAAGAGCTATAGCGCAACGCAGCTGCTTTGACAATACTTGTTTACGGTATATTCTCACTGAATTTAATAAGAAAATACTTTAAACAAGTATTGTTTCAATGAAGACATAATCCATACCAGCTAATGCAAATCGCAATCTCGTATCCAAGGTGTCTCTTGTAATACATAAAAAATAAACAGACTGTCAGTTGAATGAATAAATATATATTTTGGCACCGTCTGGTCATACAACTCAAATGGACGCTGAGCACGGCTATGGCCTAATTGAGATAATTATTTTCATTTCCCGCCCTAGTTAGTTTGATCTTTTTATTTATTTTCGTTATCGTACCCGGGATTACCGCACCTTCCGCTCCTTCTGGGTATATTACCATCAAGGTTAGCAGTTAATGGAAATCTTAATTGCGCACACGACACAGCTGCCTTATGTGAAAGGAAGGCTCCGTTTCTTTGGCCAATGGAAACGAAAAAAGAAAAAAGCAGCTATTGAATAACGGCAGGTGGATCAACAATTTCATTCGACAGTTAATATTTTTCGGTGCGCAACGAATAAATTTGCAATTGACGCAAGTGAGG
The DNA here is from genome assembly GCF_964199315.1 of Orbicella franksi. Lineage (NCBI taxonomy): Eukaryota > Metazoa > Cnidaria > Anthozoa > Scleractinia > Merulinidae > Orbicella > Orbicella franksi. The sequence goes on along the minus strand of NC_138153.1, from coordinate 30,615,794 downwards.
AATCTAATGTGTACTTTCAAAACATAACGCATGTTGATTGTGTTAATAATGCTTCGGGATTAATCGGCAACAATTCATTTCTGAACATCAGTTCTGAGGGTAGCAGGAGCCTGTAGAAAGTAACATTTAATTTGACATCAGACCTTTTTACATCTTTGACTATTCCACTGCTGTTAATTAGGGTGCCTCGGATACAGAAAAACACCAAGCAAGTGACTCTGAATACAGGACGTGTCATAAACCATGAACGCGCCATTTGATAACGCCACACAAGCTGACTGCCTCGTGGAAGTTCCTCTCCTTTCACTTACTGGTGAACGAATTGGTATTTTAGTTAACATAATCGCCAATATAGGGCTCATGTTCACGGCAATTTTGGGAAACGTTTCGATCCTTCTTAGCTTTGTGTTTGCATCGTCTTTACGTAAAACTTCGAACTATCTTCTCCTTGGCTTAGCTTTGACTGATCTTGGAGTGGGACTTGTTGTTCATCCATTGTATATCTCTGTGATGTTAAGCGTCTACGCCAACTCTGCACCGCATTGTACTGTTTTGGTTATTTACAGCATATCGGTCTCATTTTTAGCTGGCGTCTCTTTTCTCTACATTGCAATGATTGGCTTGGATAGATGTTTAGCAATCCGCCTGCACCTGCGATATGGACAGATTGTGACTGAAAAACGATCCGTCGTCACACAGGGAGCTGTATGGGTAATAAATGGGTTGCTATGCTTGGTTTGGTTAGCAGGTTTTCAAGTTTACTCCACGTTAGCGGCTGTTGTTGTTGCTATTTCTCTTCTCGGTACACTTGCTGTTTATGTTAAGATCTACCAAGTAGTCAAACGGCATAAAGCTCAAATTCGGGATCAATTGACAGTGCAGTTGTCGGAAATTGAGGTCAGTCGCTTGAAAAGATTGCGGAAATCGGCCGTCAACACTCTTTACGTGTTCTTCGTCTTCCTGTTATGTTATCTTCCCTTTTTCGTCGCCACAGCAATAAACAACATTTTAAAGTCTTCAAATACATCGGTTGTATTGGCCTATGAGTTCTCGGTTACATTGATGCTTTCTAATTCTTCATTGAATCCACTGATGTACTGCTTGCGTCTCCGAGATTTCCGGACCGCTGTTAAGAAAACCTACAAGAGAATATTCTGTTTGGATTCTGAACATGAATAAAACTACAGCAACGCCGAAACTTATAAAGCATGTGAATCGCAATTACTTTAATCTTCTTAAAGATGGTTAATCAGGCTATACAGGTTGTGTATAATTATGACAACAGACGCAATAAAATGTACGCATCATGGCTATTTCCTATTTTCATCAGCGCAGCTCAAGTTTAACTTTAGGACATTTTTATCCTTTTCAAATATCGGCGTCACAGAAGATGAGGAATTAACTATTCTTATTTACTTGGTTAAATGTAGCTTCTTTTAAAGTGGTAAAAATTCAAGAACTCCGTACCATTATTAAAACTCAATATTAATTCAAAATGGTAAAATCTGATTACATAACCATCAACAAACTTCCCTACAAAAACTGTAACTCAATATCTCAAACTCCGTGCTCATTTTCATGCCAAAAGGTTATTAAAAGGGCAGACGGTATAGAAAAATTTAAAGTAAAACGGTCCCTTCATTGCCTTCACTTAGTTTACAAATTACTGGTGAAGATATATCGTAGAATTAAGAGAACCATACCCAGTACCATATGGTAATTTTTCTGAAAGCCTTTGTCAATATGTTTGGATAAGTGATATCTTGATAATCTCTTCAGTTGGTGGTACTTGATATATTTCATTACGTTAGTAGCTCGTGAACATGTGAATTGTTCGTATGTTGTTACTGTTCAGTGACCTGAAAGGCGACAAAAACGCATTTTATGAAGACATGATTGATCATCGCCGTTATACCGCCGCACAACTTAGGCAGTTGTGAAATTAGAGCCTCAAAAAATTCAGGCTTGAACGGGATTCGCCGGCACCATTGACCTCTGTGATACCGATGCAGTGCTCTACCAACTGAGCTATCAAGCCAACTGGGAGCTGGTCACATTGTGAGTTCGCAATATACCCGTTCAAGCCTGAATTTTTTTCAGGCTTTAATTTCACAGCTGCTTAAGTTGTGTATTACTGCGATGATCAATCATGTCTTCACATCTTTCACCGCAATTCAAATATATGATCTTTCATCTACGGGTATATTACGAATTCCCAATGTGACCAACTCCCAGTTGGCTTAATTGGAACCATTGACCTTTGCGATCGATACCGGTGCAGTGCTCTACCAACTGAGCTATCAGGCTTCCTGCTGCATTTGGGACAAATTTCCTCGGAGATTTTTCCTTCATCGTACTTGATTTTCATGTACTCGACAACGTTTTCGCCTTCTTCAGTCGAAGGATTGGCAACATGGTCTAGACTGTGATAATGTTCCTCGGCCTCTTGCCCTAAGAAAGCCATCCAGTTGAGGTTGTGATCTGTGCTAGATGTATCCTGGGCTTATTATTCGCAAGCCACCCTCGCCTAAACCAATATTAATAGGAAAGTGCCTTTTAAACATATTTCTGTTGACTTTTGTGGTTACGCATCGCAGTCTATCTTTTATTACTATTATTTTTTATCAGTCAACATTATGATTATCGTCATTGAGCGATACACAGTCTCAGGGATCATTGTGGGGTTGATAACAAGAAAAACGGGGATAATTTCGGGGTCGATTTGGGGGATCATTTCAGGGTTGGAGATCATTTCGGCGTCGGGACCATTTCGGGGGCTTTACACATGGCAGACGTCCCTACAAAAAAATTTTTTGCTTTTTCATTTTGTTCGCTCTAATCTGGCCTTGCATACGGCTGGCTCGCTCGAGATTTCAATTGACCAATCAGGATTCAGCAGGCGGGAAAAACTTTACTCTCCTGACGTCAGTGGAAAGGCATTGAAATCATGCAACTTTTGTCACTGGAGATGACATTAAATATTCACGAAAGGGGATTTTCAATTCACAAAACTATATCAGATTGTAAAAAGTGAAAAATATGAAACACTTTGTGTCTCAAAACTTCTACTTTGGCGCCAAAGATGGGTCGCCGGCGTCCGGCATGGCAACTCGCTCGTAGTTCGTCGAGTGTCGCCAGGTACGATCATAGTTGTCTTATGTTGAACAAAATATGTTGTTCCTCGTCAAATTGAACACGGAATTCTCAAGTTAACTACTTGAAGAGGCCAAAGCAATTTTAGCATTGTCTTTATTTTTGTTAAAAATGGGTATTATCATGTCATTTCGGTAGGAAAGCCGAGTTTTGAGTACCGCTCGTATTTCGGGCGCAGCCGCCGTATGCAAGGCTGTAGTTATTAAAAATGATCGTTTCGGTATTTTTCTTTTCATGGTAATGTAAGCCCAGTACACATGATGTGAACTGTGATTGGCTCAAAAGTAGATGAATTAACATAACTCGATGTAGACTGACTCATTGGTTACCACACATTACTACCAATCGTGACAGAAAGTCTCAATGGGCTTAAGCGCCAACCGTCTAATGGCCAAGAAGTTAACCGCCAAATATTTTTTACCGTCAACCGTCAAATGAGCAAGCCAACTGATATTGGCCGTCAAACGTCTTAGATATCGTTAATTAAGAAGTAAACGATTGACTCAAATGGGGTCAAGTTATATTGTTCATAAATGACTGTTTTAATATATCACAATAATAAAAATATATGCAAGCCTTTAGCTAGTCTCGTGAGCAAGCGATTAATATGTCCAACGGTAACAAAGGTGATGGAATTACGCTAATTAGCCACATAGTGGAATTAAGACCGAAGTCTTAATTTTTAATACAAAACTTATAGCAAAGCTGTATCTTTTTTATGAAAAATTACGGCCAAATTTGCACTTCAGTTTTAAAGTCATTCCGAAAAATTAACCGTCAACCGTTAAATGACCTAAAGTTTAACCGTTAACCGTCAAAACGGCCAATTTTTTACCATCAAACCGTCAAAGGGGCTCTCTCCATTGAGAACCACGTGACAGCATCCGTTTTTGTGCCAGTTGCAAAACCGTGAGGTCGATAAACAGTCCTGAAAAAAGCATTCGAATATCAGCACGTTTCAGAGCCAGTACTGACGTCACGAAAACGTAATGAAATATATAAAGGTACCACTTATCCAAATATATTGACAAAAGCTTTCAGAAAAATCACCATATGGCACTGGGTATATCTACACAAGTAAACTAGAAACCAAGAAAAGGCAATGAAAGGACCGTTTTACTTTGAATTTGTCCATACCATCTGCCCTCATAATAACCTTTAGGCATGAAAATATGCATTGACTATGAGGCGTTCTTTCAGCTCTTGTAGGGAAGTTTGTTGATGGTTATGTCATCTGATTAAGCATTTTGAACTGATATTGGGTTTTAGTAACGTGTATGGAGTTCTTGAATTTTGATCACTTAGAAAGAAGCTGTAATTAGCCAAGTAAATAAGAATAGTTAATTCCTCATCTTCTGTGACATCGAGATTTGAAAAGGATAAAAATTCCCAATGATGAATACATTTTATGATTGCGCCTGTTTTCATAATTATACACATCGCGCTTTGGCGCTGCTGTAGTTTTAATCGTCTTCAGAATCCAAACAGAATATTCTCTTGTAGGTTTTCTTAACAGCGGTCCGGAAATCTCGAAGACGCAAGCAGTACATCAGTGGATTCAATGAAGAATTAGAAAGCATCAATGTTATCGAGAACTCATGAGCCAAAACAACCGATGCATTTGAAGACTCCAGTATAATGTTGTTTATTGCTGTGACAACGAAAAATGGAAGATAACAGAGTATGAAGACGAAGAACACGTAAAGAGTGTTGACAGCGGATTTCCGCAACCTTTTCAAGCGACTGACCTCAGTTTCTGAAAACTGCACTGTCATTTGATCCCGAATTTGAGCTTTATGCCGTTTGACTACTTGGTAGATCTTAACATAAACAGCAAATGTACCTGTAAGAGAAAGAGCAACAACAACAGCCGCTAACGTGGAGTAAACTTGAAAACCTGCTAACCAAACCAAGCATAGCAACCCATTTATTACCCATACAGCTCCCTGTGTAATGACGGATCGTTTTTCAGTCACAATCTGTCCATATCGCAGGTGCAGGCGGATTGCTAAACATCTATCCAAGCCAATCATTGCAATGTAGAGAAAAGAGACGCCAGCTAAAAATGAGACCGATATGCTGTAAATAACCAAAACAGTACAATGCGGTGCAGAGTTGGCGTAGACGCTTAACATCACAGAGATATACAATGGATGAACAACAAGTCCCACTCCAAGATCAGTCAAAGCTAAGCCAAGCAGAAGATAGTTCGAAGTTTTACGTAAAGACGATACAAACATAAAGCTAAGAAGGATCGAAACGTTTCCCAAAATTGCCGTGAACATGAGCCCTATATTGGCGATTATGTTGACCAAAATACCAATTCGTTCACCAATAAGTGAAAGGACAGGAGCTTCTTCCACGCATTCAGTTTGTGTGGCGTTATTTGATGTCGCGTTCATGATTTATAACGCGCCCTGTGTTCAGAGTCACTCGCTTGGTGTTTTTCTGTATCCGAGACACCCTAATTATCAGCAGTGGAATCGTCAATGATGAGAAAGGTCTGATGTCAAAAGGTCGCAATCCAGCGGTTCCGGGCTCGAGTCTCGCTCTGACCACTATCTGGATTTGCTGCACGGTATTCCCGAGCTCAAATCCTCGGCCACGCTTGTAAATAGTCAACTGGTTTCCCTCCAGCCAGCTGGGACTCTTAACAATTTTATGTTGAATTTGAATAATTTTTTTCAGTTGTTTGTTTGTTGCGGCCCACTAGCCTTTGTGCTATATTAAAACACTGCCGAAAGGAAATAAAGGTAAATAAAGATATATTATTTTTATTATCTAAAGGCTCCTGGTACCTTTTTAACTGATGGATCCCCAAGAATCAATAAAAATCAGCATGCGTTATGTTTTGAAAGTACACATTCACTTGCGTCTCACTTGCGGACAGAAGAATATTAACTGTCGAACGAAACTGTTGATCCGCCTGCCGTTATTTGATACATTCGTTTTTTTTTCTTTTTTATTTTCATTGGCCAAAGAGGGTGGCCCTCCTTTTCATGTAAGGCAGATGTGTGCTGTGTACGCAATTAAGATTACCATTAACTGCTAACCTTGAGGGTAATATATCCTCAAGGAGCGGAAGGTATGGTAATCCTGGGTACGATACAGGAAATAAATAAAACTGAAGATCAAACTAACTAGGCACGAAATGAAAATAATTATCACAATTAGGCCTTAGCCTGGCTCACCGACGATTTGAGATGTATGAGCAAACGGTGCCAAAATATATATTTATTCATTCACCCGACGGTCTATTTATTTTCTATGTATTACCAGAAACTCCTTGGATACGAGATCGCGATATTCATTATGGATAATGTATTCACTGAATGTAATAAGAATATTTATTATATGGCTTTGGCTTGTGGCCGATATAACGCGCGCTCTGATTGGTTAATTGTCACTGAATTGTAGGGCATTATTCTCCCGTAATGCCCCGGGCCGATTACGGATTATGCAAATTAGGAAGAGCCCGGCTCGGAAAATTCAAGCGGATTGAAACGATGAAAGCCGATTAAAAACAGTAAGAGAGGTAAATTTAATTCCGAGTAGCTAAAAGTTTAGGGATTTTTCCTTACTAAAATTCATATAGAAGTCGTTTTTGACTTACCGGTAACCTTGGCGAGCACTAGTGAAAAGCAATCAAAGTTTGCCGAGTGTTGAGTAAAGCTAAAATCGCTAAATGAAAAACACCATCGGCAGATGTGTCACGTATCCTGAGCAGAAAACCACGAAGAAACTTATAAGTTATCATCTTAGTCACAATAATTACCGAAATATTGAACTCCGTTTCAGTTCTCATCAAATAGATTCCCTCGCTTCAACACAAGAGAGTGAAAATCAGCTTCCAGGATCATCAGATGTCAACAATCGGGCGGTTTCTGTCGGTAGCAGTATTTCTGATACCTGCAGGAAGTTTTAGACGTTCACAAAGCTTGAAAAGTTAATCCATAAATCCCAGAATGAAGAAGGCCAAGATATGTTGTCGAAAGCGAATGCGAAGATCGAGTTATTCTGAGCAGTGCATTCTGAAGCATTAGTATTCGTCTGTGTGCCCAGCTTCAAAGTCATTCTTCCAGGAGCTAAGAGAATGTTTCTCTGTTTTCCCTTTGGTTCCTAAAACGATTAAATTCCAGTAAACTTGAAAAATAGGTTCAGTTCGTTTTAAATTTAATCATTTTTCCTCACCGGCGCGAAATAAAGTGCCTTTTAAGAACCCTCAGTGATCTAATTTGGAAAATGTAAAGCTCAAAGATAAATCAGCTTAATGGGCTTAGGTCAATTTATAATATGTAAGCATATTAAAGAGGACAAAAAATAGTTCTTATCAAAGCAGCTCCTTTACCTGTGAGCGACACAGAAATGTTTGCATTGGTTCCTTCCTTCTTCTGAGCACCAGTCTCCACGCTTATGACATATGTGGCTTCGTGATCTGGTTCCTGGCTTGAGCTTCTCATTGATCGAATCTTCTGTGACCTCTCGTATACCTCCTTTCTTATATGAGCTATACAGTTGGAATCATAAATAGTGCGAGCCGGTAGAAAGTAAATAGAACTCGGCAGATTACCACAGTTAAACTTTAATCCTTCAGTAACATCCGGGGTAAGGAGAGCAGTCATTGTGACGTCAGCCACGTCCAGCCAGGGGTGGGTAGCCTCGTCCCAATACCTCGCGATATTTAGAATGGCCGGTGGGTCGTCTGTCCTGGCCTCGTGTAGAGTTAACTGAAGCTTGTACTTGACAGATCCACGAGAAATTCTCTCCTTAAACTCTTCTTTCAAATAGTCTTTGGCTCTTGTCTCTGAAGGCAGTCTTTTATTGTCCCTACAACCACGAAATACGAGGTTAGTCTCCTTTGACAATGTAGGTATTTGTCATTCTCAATTTTAATTTTAAATTCTTGCTGTAGCTGGATTAGTCTAACCGTGATTCCCGCTTTGGATTGCCGCCATTAGTCAATTCAAAACTAGTCGAGCGCAACTTGGAGAGTTGGAATTAGCCCAAGCAAGAACTGACGTCACACACACTGCTCCGCAGTAAAAGCTTAACGTGGTATGTGTGCACGAGAGGGTCACATGTTCTTCTCGAGTTATAAGCGACAATATATCTCCTTTCCCCATATGCTATGCAATTATCATCGGTTGAGTGTATGACGCCACGAACAAAATCCGCGGAAGACAAATGAAACTGCGTTATGGTAAAATTGAACATTTTGCGAACTAGCAAATATTATTCTTAAAATATTACTTAGAAAAACATACAGAAAAATAAAAAGAAAGGTAAATGATTAATGATTACTCAGAAGGGGGACTTAAAATGATTGATATAGCTTCCTTTAATAGAGCTCTCAAAGCCACATGGATAAAGAAGTATCTAGATAAGGAAAAATATGGAGGTGAAGTAACAATAACTGGAAACCTAAACATAAAAGACAGTCCTAGCATTATTAAAGTATCAGATCCTTTTTTCAAAGAAATTCTTGGAATCTGGTCAAAAGCCAATTATGAAGAAAAGATTGTATCAGATTTTCACTTTCGGTTATCGCTCTTATGGTATAATTCACTTATAAGAGTTGGGAATAGACCAGTGTTTTTCAAATAATGGTCCCTCAAAGGAATAACAAAAGAAGAACATTTATGGATGACTCCGGAAAGTTTCTCCCGCTCACTGCTTTCAAACTATACACGACCTGACAGCCCGACCTTTAACCTTTCTTGGTATCATTTCTTCAATAAAACGCCTTCAAAGATATATAGCCCATAATATCAGAACCTCGATTAAACATGAAAGTGTCTTGTCAAAATTTTTAAAAAGCGAGAAACCTAGTAGACTAGTATATAAGAAACTTGTATCAGGAAAAAGTGAACCACCCAACAGAGTCAACAAAAGTGGCAGGAAGACGTCACTCTCACAACAAAACAAGGGCTCAACTGGAAAGAGATTTACCAAATGGCTTTTCAATGTACAAAAAGCACAAAACAACTTCTTGAAAAAAATTGGTCTCGTCGATAGCGAGAAAGGTACTTTCTGCGAAAGAGAAACAGAGAAACTTGCACATTTATTTTGGGCTTGCCCAAAAACTCAATATTTTTAAACCAATTTTAAAGTATGGCTACAGTCTTGCCAAGACATTGCCAAAGAGACGCCCTTAGAGCCTGATACAGCACTGATACAGCACTCCACATTAACTCCTGCTGCTTAAATGCTAAATATTACATTTGGCTATGTAGACAGAAAAAAATGTTCTCCAATATTAAACGATTTCTTACTGTATTTAAAACATATCTATGAAATGGAAAAAAAAGTGGGAGCCTCTGTTGCCTCTTTTGTAATCTCTTGACAGCTTGACCCTAGTCCCCTGAAAACGAAAATAGAAATGAAAGGAAAAGAAACAAGGCGCATATATACCATGCATATTTTCTTTATTTCGCAATTTCGAATTTAAATTACTGACAGAGGTAAACTGGTATGATCTTGCTGTGCTAGAATTGTAAGTAGCGCAAGTAATCTAATTATGTTGTATTGTAAGCAGTGTAAGTATTAGTATTGTTAGTAGCGTGAGTATACGTATTATATAGAGTGAGTGTTAGTATCGTAAGTAGCGTAAGTAATAAGTTTTTGTAAGTAGTGTAAGTAACTACATTAATATTGTATTGTAAGCAGTGTAAGTAACAATTAATTAAAAAAAAAAGAAAAACATATTGAATCAATAAGAATTAAAAGATTCTGATTGGCTCATTTTTAGTTCAGTTGCCTTCGCAGCTGATTTCTTTATGAACTTAGATGGCTGTAGAACCTTACCATATTTTTCTCTGTTCATCTTCTGACAGCAAACCTGTTTCCGGTGACCCATCAGCGGGAATCAGTCGGAACCTGACATATCGCTCAACGCGGTCAAGAGCATTGAAGCCCAGGATCATTTGTGAGTAATACCGCTGATCATGAAATGAGTCTGGTGTCCGACGCAGTCCATCTATGTTACTGGCCAACCTAATTATTGACAAAATATAAGAAATTTGTATATATGTACAGATTATTTGACTTAAATATTTTTTTGTTTTGCTCACTAAATTTTTGGCAACATTTTTTGGTGGCAAAAAAATGTATGTTCGTTATTACGCAGCTCACGTTTTTGTTTACGTGCTTGAACACGGTTGCAGGGTTTTAACTGAAAACAAAGGAGAATAAGCGCACGGAAAGAATTTTTTTTCGATCACCGCGTTTCCGTCCATCGTTGAGTGCCATGGCTCTAAAAAGGTTGTCTTTTTTATAGCTTGCAATTCCTCGTTCGAGGATCGTGGCGTCTCTTGGCTGGATACCATGATCAGTTCTTTGTGCGTGCACATATTCTTGATAACTAAAAGTTATACTCGTTGTAATGCTGTGTAGGTGTATAACAAGTTTATCCAATGCATTCTGTAGTTTATTTTGCGGAAGGAAGACGTAAGAAGAGTACGACAATTAGTCCACCATAGTCCCATGTGGGCCTATTTAGACATTTTACCCAGTTCTTGTGCATATAAATAAATGTTACCACATCGTAGAGAATGAATTTGCGTGTAAAGCCGTTTAATATCGCTCTTCACATACAAGTGAGCAAAATTCGCACCACATGATTAGCTATTTCTACTCTGTGAGAGGAATTACTTTTGGAACATGGTCTATACGGAGAATTACCTCGCTTATCAGCCAATTTATATTAATGTCTAACCATACACCCCAGGAGTGAGAATAAATCAGGTCACTTCTGGTCACGGATCACTTCCCACATATGAGTTACTCATGTCGGATGATCCCGCTCAACCAATCAGCATCTACCATGCACGTGAAATCTTGCACTATATAATCACATGCTCAGCCGTGCACAACACAGTTCTTGCACTTTCTCATTCGCAGAACCAAAATTTCCCTCCCACCCTTCCCTGTTTTATCCCTCTCTCTATGAAATGAGACAAATATGTGTTCCTTGAAATACAAGTAGGTCTTGTACATGTATTAGAATACAAAGGTATTGCAGTGAGAATTAAGGTTTAAACAGTAACTCCAAATAATGACTTTATAAAGTTTGACAATGAAATTATACAATAATAATAAACCAGGTAGCAGGTTTGCAGAGGTTTTGTAAATAATTAATAACTGTGAGGTTATTTCTCTCATTACAGTGATAATTTCAGTTTAAAAGTATTGAACTTTATTGGTGTTTAATAAAGATGGTTTTCGGGATGAAGTGCTCCCATATAGGTCACCCTTTACCCCATAGACTCTTATTATTCCTTAACCCGGGAGATTGGACCCCTAGAGAGGATTATCAACTCTCCATACCCTGGGGGATTATTACCCCCTAGAGAGGATTATTACCTCTCTCTGAGTATCCTGGGGGATTATCACCCCCTAGAGAGCATGATCACCTCTCACTCAATTCACCTGGGGAATTATCACCCCCTCTTGAGGATTGCCACCTCGTACTGAGTACCCTGGGGGATTATCACCCCTAGGGCAATCCTTACACCCCTAGGAAAAAGTGACCTAGAATTCTTTATTGGAGTGCTTCATCCCTTACCCCTTTTCCCCACAAATGTTCTGGTTGTGTTGTTTGTTTATATATAATTATAGTAAGGGTTATGGGTTAGGAACATTAACTTTATTCTTTTTCGGTTTTGTTTCACGAGGACAATAACTAGACGTCTGCCCTTTTTAGCACTCATGAAGATCAAAGTCTTCTCCCCGCATGGGGGATAGACGTTAATTTGCTTTTATCAACTTAAATAGTTAAAAGTGAAACCAAACTTTTATTTACCTTATCAATAAACATCTGGAACGAAGATAATTAAATTTACTTACATGTCAGGACTATCCAGGTAAAGGTCTTTCAGTTTGCCACTCCGATGACCTTTCACCAAATTATATATCGACTGTACATTGCTAAATACGCTGCTTCTCCCAGTCCCCATTATAATGTCAAGTGTAGAGTCGTCATTACTATCAGCAAATCGGATAGAAGCGCTCAATTTATCTAACATCGCATCATCGATGGGCTTAAGTGATGCATGTCGAACGCACACCGGGAAAGTTCGGCCAGGAGTGAAGAACTCACACTCAGGAAACTGGGGCGCAGCTACAATTGTTGCAAAGCCCTGGGCTCCAACGCCGATTGGATGAGTAGGTCGTTTCCCAGTGTGCATTGCAGCGGCACCGAAGAGAAATTTGATTTTCTCTGTCTCGACCCTGAGCTTAGCACCATCAAAAATACTTTTTGGTGGAACCTGAAAGAGAAGAAATGATTTGAACTAAATAAGTCGTGTATCGCCTCGTGTATCTGGAATCAGTCTGATTTAGTCTTCATGGAGCAGGCTTCCAAATGATTTGAAGGATTTAATTTCTTCTGTTCGCTGTGGCTTAATTAGAGGACTCTCGCTTTGACTGCAGAATGAATTCTGCGGTCCCTTTCATGACGCAATGCAAGCGTATTTTGACGAGCACGCGCATTGTGATCAAGCAAGCCCTATCTTGGACTTAAACTCGGAAGTGGCCTGGTGAGAGACGAAAAGTGGAGTAGGAGTGAGGCTGAGTGAAGAGTATGGGGTAGGTGTGGGGAAGGAATTTGATTTTCATTATTTAGTGCCCACTTCTTTCCCGCCATGGTAGCGAGCTATAATCCCGGATAAAAGTAGTTGGAACGGTTGAACTGGATCACTAATCCCCTATCTCCTCTAGTCTGTGTTGGAAAATGTCGCGTTTCTCTCAACAAAAAGGGAAAAACACCGGATTAACAGCATTGTAAGTGGGGGGAAGGGAGAACTTGCTTCGTGTCCCAACTTTTTTGTCTGGGATTTTAGCTAGTACCGATAACTCGCAAGCACACTTGACTTTTACAGAATGCAACACTGTTACAGATCAAACACTTAGTCGTTAGTTTCTTTACCTTTTCTGCTTCCTTCATTTTCCTGTCAAAGTCTTCTTCTCCCTTGATCTCCTTATAAACATCGTAACCGATATTTTTCCCTGAAATGGTAGATTGTTAAAACACACACACGCACATTAAGGCTTTAACAAAACTTTCCGCGGACTGTGAAGCTCAAGAACGAAATACAGCATTAATCTTCTTTTTAGGGACTGTGCAGTAATTATCAGGAGGGAGGCTGTAAAATGAGCTTCACACGGAGAAATTTTATACAGCCCCTTCTGTCAGCAAAGGGAAGTTAAGCTCTGGTTCCGCTCCTCATCTCCCAAAAATTATGACCAGACACTCCCCCCCCCCCCCTCCCCCAATACACACACTAACATTTATGATAAAAGCTCAAATTTATCTGAATTCATTATTCACTTTGTACTGTCACACGTTGGACATGACAAAAAGATATTTAAACGTTACCCCCTTCCCCTCTGGTTTTACAGCCCCGCTCCTGAAAATTATTGGACAGTCCCTTATTGTATGAGATCAGTTAACTTGTACAGACGTTCCGACATTAAATCAATTAGTCGTATGATTTATATATCACAAAATAAAGTTTTAGCCTTTTTATTTATTAATCTCTTCAACCATGAAATATCATTTATTAGTAATAATGATTATCGATTGTAATAGGTAATTTATTTGTAAATTATTTGTTACAGAACCAGGAGAGTACCATCCCTATCTTGGAGTCGAGCTTCAGTCAGACATAAAATGGGACCACCATATAAAACATATAACAGGAAAGGCAAACTGCTCACTGGCATTCCTGAGAAGAAACCTATAAAAATGTCCACAACAGATCAAGGAACGAGCGTATACAGCCCTGGTAAGACCACTGTAGAGTAATCATCAGCTGTGTGGGATCCTCATCTAAAGAAAGATGTAAAAAGTGTGGAAGCCATCCAGAGGCGGGCAGCCAAATTCGTTACAAGGGAATACAGAAGGGAAGATAGCATTGTGACATAGTTGTTAAACGATCTTGAATGGCCATACCCCTTGAATTAAGAAGGAAATATTACCGTATAGAAGTTTTTTCATGAATCGTTACATGGCAGAAACACAATTTCCATCCCAGCTCACCTGAAGGTGCCTTCAAGTTACAACACAAGATCACAGGCAACCTATATCAACCCAGGCACACGAGGAGAGATCTACAAGAACAGCTTCTTCCTAAGAACAATGACAGAATACAACAGTTTGCCATGCAGCATACGCCAGTTCAAACCAGAGGCCCCTTTCAGACTGTCCCTACAGGCACATTTTAACATTTAATGAATTTTTGTTTTTTGTTGTTGTTTTTCGTTTTTCCTAGTGCTGTAAGAGCACCATGCACAGCACAGTATTACTCTGCCCTGTATTAACTTGATCGCAGGCACCAGCACCTACACTTTGAGGCGTGATAGACAACCTTTGCCATGTAACCATGTAGATGTAGATGTAGAAATAAAATCAGACGTGGAGAATATTAGCAATATAATACATACATTCCATTTTGCCTCCTCAGTTCCTTGCCAAATGTCGATCCTGCAAGAGTTGTTATATTTGTTGAGCGGTCACGATCTGAGAACCACAGGTAATTAGCTATGTTATGGGACCCCCTTATATCAGTAGTTAAAGAAAATAATGAAGGTGAACACATGAAAAGAGTTTAAGGTTTGATTGATAGTTCTCTATACTAGAGACATAATCTGTCGGGGCAGACTTAGGTAAGTGTTTTTGGTGTGTCTTGCGATGCGTCCCAGTAACGGGTGGAAGACAGATAATTCGTCAAGATAAACTGTTAGCTTTCGCGCGCCGAACTGAAAGCTTAGCGTGATAGCATGTGCCGTCTTGACAACAGTATGTACAGGTCTTTTACATAAGTGAACTCTTGCAACCACTCACTCAGAATAAATTCGCGTTAAAGGGCATTTAAACTATATTTTAGCGTCAAGTGTATTTAGCACTGCTGTCCTAATTGGGACACTAAATAAATTAACAACTGAACATTGCAAATAGAATATAAATAATTAAGAATCCCAACTGGCGGGAGGATGACCAGTTGTTTTACACAACGCGGTGAAGGAGTTAAACTAGGGATTACCGAAAACAAATCCAGATAGCGTTAGGAAGGAGGATTTGGGTTTGAGATCACCGCATCACCGCTTTAAAAACAAAAGAACAAGCTTAAATTTTGGGGGGTCCTCAAACCTTCAATACAACCGATGACTATATAGGATTTTGCAATAATAATTGTATCACGATTCCACAAAAAAGGTCGTTCTAGTTTACCAGCAGGTAGTTACGTAGGCATGCCGGGATCTGGTGAACCCTCTGATTGGTCAATTTTGACAGGTTTTGTCAACGCTCGAGCGCTATTGGGGTAGGTGAGTCATTATAGCGAAGTAGATCACGATGACGACGTCCAACTGAATTAATTTTGCTGTTTATAGTGTCAATCAATTTTAAATATTCGGTTGTCTCAAGAAGAACGGCGTTCTAGCAGGGCTTAAAATTAAAGCCGAGAATAATCCAACGAGCAAAATCTTTCCAGTGCGGAACACTTAGAGATCAACCTTCAAAGTACATCTTGCAATGGAAAGGAGCCAATGTTGAACGAGCAAAAGATCGTTATGAAAAAGGTCTCGGATGTAAGGGCATCCGGGTTTTCGGCTCTTGTTTTCTTTTTTTTTTTTTTTTCTGTTCTTGTTTCACGCGCCGAGAAACAAGAGCCGAAAGTAACTGATGCTTTTACAGGCTTGTCTATCACCTTGAAAACCACAAGTCCCCAAAAATCAGCGATCATGTTACAGGCTCTTGTAGCTGAGAAGTAGGAATTTTGTTACAAATGAATGCTTCAGGCGTTCTCTCGCCTTCTACCCTAAATTTTGGTGCGCCATTTTTTGCGCAGCGCTCCAACGCACTGAACGCCTGGAAGAAGCTGAAAGTTTGACGTTGTTCGAATTTTTTCTTAATTTTTTAAAAACAAAAAATTATCGAACAACATCGATTAAATTCAGAGTTAAGACGGTATTAAGTTAATGTCATCTAAATTTTTGTTTTCATTTTTATATCAAATATTCCAGTTTCGGTGGGATTGCTCATCACTAGATCCTCTTAAATCATGAAAATAGATTGAAGTTTTCCATGTTCGCCGGACCAATTCACTGGACCAAACACTCTCCATTTAGGATTTCATGCCAAAGTTTGATTTCCGAACAAATCGAACGATAAAGTTCGATTTCGTTCGATTTCCCGTTGGATGTGGTGCTATCATGGCTGCACGGCCCAATCTTTCCACAAGTAAAGAATCCTAGAAGGCCTAATGATCCAACAATGCCAACCAAGTTTGAACAAACAAATTCCCTGTTAAGTGGCAAAAATGTTCCCATTGGGAATTACCAAAAGGTTATAAAGTACGCAAGTAGAGGAAAGCTTTTCTGCTATTTGTCTCGAAAACGTTTGGTTTTTTTACTTTTTTAGCCATTTTTAAACATTTTTAGCCTTGCTAAGAATGAATCTACATATAATACCTTATTGGAAAAAGTCAACTGTGTTTCTCTATATAACAGACGTATATACACAGTATCTTAATTTTACTCTACAAGTATCCTATCTACATGTGGAATATGTTTACTCTCCGTACTACCTCCTATAATTTACGCGGTAACTACTTTCTGACACTCCCTCGGTACTTAAAACTACTGCTTATGGCCTTCGCTCTTTTTCTTATCATGCCATTTAACAATGGAACTCACTGCCGGACAATGTTCCTGTTGCTATTGTGAAAAATGAACATTTGACGGTTGCTATTTTGAACTTTAATGTCTGTACACTACTTCTTAGGAATATTTAATTCAGCTTCCCATTGGTGATAGCGATTTTTCTTTGCCTATTGAAACCATTGTTTTTTCGTTTGAATTTAAGTTTAAATAGCTTATTCTGTTACACTTTTACTTTCGTGTGTGTACATGCAACCCTCCGTGATTGATTAAAAGGGTTGTTTAACGTTGCGAAAATCAATAGTTCGAACTTTGAACCTTAATAACTTTAAAAAAAGTATTAGCTATAGCCTTAGCTTAATGTAAATTTAGGACATTTTGTAAATTGAATTTCTGCTTTATATAGTGTTTTAAGTGTACAGATTTATTTCATTTAGCTGTTAATTGTAAATATTGTACAGAATTGTAGTTTGTATGTTTACTGTATATTATGATGATTTCTTTTGTTATTTTTCTCTCGGAAAAATTAGCTTATATAATAGCTACTCTACTACTACTATTCGAAAAAAAACGTTTATGTATGTATGTATTTATGCCTGTATGCAAATATTTTGTCATAATATCAAGCGAGTTTTATGGATATAAAAATATAAAAATATATTAAATATATTTATTTACGATCAAACTCAGAAATACGAACTGCTGATTATCAAAAAACTGAGATTTGTCATGCAGTAAGAAAACCAATGTTAATGTTATACAAAGTTGGGTTAATTTACATTTTTGGTTACCTTTATTTAATGCTTGTCATTTAACACATCCATGTTGCAAAAAAGAAACGTTCTTAATCGACTCTCAGCTTGATGAATGTTCTTAATACGTTCTTAAACATTGGTTGATCTCAGCCTCAACGTTCTTATATAAAAAAGGTTCTTATATATATATAAAAAAGAATTGACTGACAAGGAATGCAAACAACACATTTGGTCCGCACATTCCTTGCTGAAGTTGAAAATGACCCGGGTTACGACTTAGTTATCCAACCTTGCCACGCATGCAGGGGTTTGACTGTGTGGAATTTAAATACAATGTATTTTTATACTCAGCCTTCTATGCACTGCTTCGAATGTGCTTGGTTTAGACTTTTAGAATTTGTAACAGTCCTTTCCAGTAATAATTCCCTGGTCCGTTGGTTTCGCCGCTCGCAGACTCGGGCAGAGAGATTAACGAAAGTCGACTTGTGACGGGTCTACACCGCATAACTTGCAATAATTTAATAGAAAGATTTTTCTAGCAATCAAGGCATAGAGGAACCGACTATGCTTTTTAGCGTAAGTTAAAAACCGCTTTTTGGCAAATCTAATCCAGCCGGAATGCCTACTTCAGACTAAATCATGATATAACGGCGACTTCCCTTTGTGTGGATAACTTGAGGTTTTGTCTTGTTCGTACTGTACCGCCCTTCATGTAAGGAAAATCAAACCATTATTCGGGTAGCATACCTTTTGAAGACTTGTCCTCTGTATTGATTAATTAGCACTGATTCACGATCAGGTTATTTCAAGTGGGGCTACCCTGCCTAAATAAAGATGACTTCTGACTTGACTTGAGTGGCTGGCACAGTGGATGCTAATGATTAGCCTGCGGGAAGTTTATGTTTTTTTTTTTCGCGAAATGCAGCAAGGATGACGCCAGATACTTTAGCCCTAAGGCGATTAAATTCAGAAACACGCAAAAAGCTTTCTTTCTTTCTCTTGTCTCTTCCCAACCCGTTCTCGTTCGTAACGCCCAATTGCCGATGAATACGTGTCAGGACAGTTCAAGGCCGAAGGTGGATGTGTTTTTTCCTTCTGAAAGATCAAGCTGATCCGATTCTAGCAGACCAAAATGTATTGATATTAAATTGCCAAAATGAGTCAAAGGTCCGTGTTGTAATACTCTGCTATGTACCTGGAGGATGTAGCAAATGGTATAAAAATATCAACTTGAAATTTGGTTTGTTTCTTCAACAGATGTTATCTGTTACTAGCTACAGAAGCTTCAAATGTTATTAGCAATCTCTTAGGTGGAGGCCCGAGATAAAACTTGTGCTGGAAATTTGGTAGCTCACAGGAAGTATCTTCCTCATCTCCGAAAGAATTATTAGATCTTTCCATATTTAAGGCAAAAGAAATAAGAATTATGTTTTCAAAAAGTGGCATCGATAAATACAATTGCCGAGAAAAAGTACACATAAACAAACTGACGTCAGCGTGTAACCCATCGGCAAAGGGACCAAGCGTCTGACTAGCCAATAAGAACGTGCGCTTGTCTAAGGCTATGTCATAATCGCTAATATATCTAAAAGTATATGCATATCGATCTACTAAAGCACTCTGTTGGTAGTAGATAATGTGGTCTGCAGCTATTGGGTGAAGATTTGGTGTTGTGATAAACACTAATATGGCAAAGTACTTAGCGACAATTTGAATTGCTCATTGTTCTCAAGGGGTAGTTGGCAGTGTTTGGTTGGATGGTTGGTTGGTTGGTTGGGTTCAGTGCCAATTTTCGAAGATATCTCCGTTTTGGTTCAAAATTCTTTGAAAGGGTTGCAGACTTGCGAAAGAAAGCCAACTTTTGGAGTGTCCTCTCCTTTCTGTTTTGTAGACTCTAAAAGGTACTCTACATATCTCATTCTTGAATTGTTCTTTAAGAGTGCAATGGTATAAAGGGAATATGATTTGATCATATTCTTTTGATGGTATCTACAGCCGAAGTAAACTGAATTAATATCAGGGGATGAAATGCTATCGTTCTATACTAAGTAAAATACAGTACTAAGCGGATGGAAGGTCGACTCTTGCTTAGCTTATTATGTCAATCCAATGACCAATTTAACATGCAGAGTTCTACACTACTTGACACTCGAACAGGACCAGCAGCAAACGCAAACAATCTTTTTTCTTTATATGTATACATTTAGTTTCTTTTTCATGACTTCGCCGTTTGAAATTTCCCTAGGTATTTGAGATCCTAGCCACATGGAATACGACGACAAGTATGAAATCATCAGCTCTTTTCTTAATATACCGTTATCTTTAAATAGACTTCACGAGATTGTTGCAAGAGGTTCTAAGATCATCGTCTTTTGGAAGACGTTATTGACCAAAACACCTTTAATGAAATTGTTTTCGAGTTCTTCAATGAATATGTGTGAAATACGGCGGCAGATGAGTGCAGTTTAACTTGAAATCAATGATTTTCTGTCTCATAAATAAAGTAGCCAATTGCCAGAATTAAGGTTGTGTCAAATGCATCTGGGCATCATGAAGTTTTATTAGGGAAGTAATATTTGAATTATAAGTCTTATAAGGGAGGTGAAAATTGGTAAGGATACAATGACAACCAGCTTAACAAAGTCTGTCAAACCCACTTAATAATAATTGACATAGAACTAAGCAAAAACAAGAATGAACCATTAATAATCATTTATTATATGGCTTTGGCTTGTGGCCGATATAACGCGCGCTCTGATTGGCTATGAGCGAGATCTGAGCGGTCATTATGCAGTCGTAATGCCCACGGGCCGATTACGGATTATGCAAATTAGGAAGAGCCCGGCTCGGAAAATTCAAGCGCATTGAAACGATGAAAGGCGATTAAAAACAGTAAGAGAGGTAAATTTAATTCCGAGTAGCTAAAAGTTTAGGGATTTTTCCTTAATAAAATTTATATAGAAGTCGTTTTTGACTTGCCGGTAACCTTGGCGAGCACTAGTGAAAAACAATCAAAGTTTGCCGAGTGTTGAGTAAAGCTAAAATCGCTGAGTGAAAAACACCATCGGCAGATGTGTCACGTATCCTGAGCAGAAAACCACGAAGAAACTTATAAGTTATCATCTTAGTCACAATAATTACCGAAATATTGAACTCCGTTTCAGTTCTCATCAAATAGATTCCCTCGCTTCAACACAAGCAAGTGAAAATCAGCTTCCAGGATCATCAGGTGTAAACAATCGGCCGGTTTCTGTCGGTAGCAGTGTTTCTGATACCTGCAGGAAGTTTTAGACGTTCACAAGGCGTGAAAAGTTCATTCATAAGTCCCAGAATGAAGAAGGCCAAGATATGTTGTCGAAAGCGAATGCGAAGATCGAGTTATTCTGAGCAGTGCATTCCGAAGCATTAGTATTTTCTTTCACCGAAAGACCGTTGGTTTGGATCATTTTGAAGCACTTTCTGTCTTTTCTATATGCGTTGACGTTTCGCCACAAAAGTTGGAAAAACTCCCTCATCAAGTTGTGGCTCCACGATACTAAAATACCTTTTTTAAGGGCAGTGACAATCATCTTTCCCGTAAAGAATTACAGTAATGAAGTTCATTGACTGTGTAGTTTTGCCCTGGGTTTGAGACGATGAATGAATCGGTAAACGCGCGCATCGCCAGATGTAAATTGGCGACTTCCGCTCGAATAATTTTTTTTTTCTTTAATTCGTGAGCCATATAATAAACAACTTGATAACCTCGACGGTTCGGTCGTTACGGGAAAATCTCAAACCTCGGCCTACCGTATTAACCTCGCTATCGCTCGGTCAATACGGCAAGACCTCAGTTTGAAATTTTCCCGTAATGACCTCACTCTCGGTTATTAAGTAGTTATTATTTATTTCTCTGCCGTAGATGCAATTTCACAGCTACGTTCATTAATTAACACGTGTGCAGATCACTTTGTCTTTTATGGTGATTTGGGTTTTGGAGAACCTGGAAAACAGAAGACAAATGAGTGAAATAATAAGGAAAATAATAAAAAATATAGAACTGCAAGGACAGCTGGTGAGAGGCTAACCAGTTTGCTTTTCACATATTAACTAACTCTGCCATGCTGCCCGGCATCCCTGAGTGTTACCCAACTCTGCTTTAAAAGGTTTTGGTATTAATATTTATTTTTAGTTACCACGAAAGGGTCAACAATTTTGAATTCAACTTTTGGCAGTCTCATGTTGCGATTATCTGAAAAGTCCATTTTGGACATTGAGGGTCAGTATAGAAAGGCCTACTCTGGGACCTTAAGTCGCTTAAACTTGCCTTAAGTCACCTTAAGTCGCCTTAAGTCGCCATTAATTTCACACAGAATATTGTATTTATTAATTAGCAGAATTCTACAACTCTACAACTTTCGTATCTACGGATAATTTTTTAACGATAGAAGATGAAACTAACGAAAAACAACAGGGTAAATTAACAATCATCTTCCACTGCAAGAAAACGTTCAGTGGTGAGTTACTGTATTGACTGAATGTCCATGACTCCTTTGTCCCAATTCTTTTGGGTTTCCAGATCATCTTGTAGCCCTTGTTCCTTGGCATAAGCAAATCTCTTGGCGCCAGGGGTGAATGCCATGGCCTGCCCCAGCTGGTACGCCTCAATCTTCAGGCCTTCTTCTATTGGAGTCTCCACTGCACTCAGTACACATCTCTTGCAGGCAGCGATAGATCCCGCCGAGAATTTACCTATGCGGTTGGCCAGCTCTTCCACAAAAGGCCCAATTTCGTCAGGATCCAATGCTCGGTTGATGCTTCCATAGCGTTCTGCGAGGTCCGCATCGAAGTCGTGGGCCCCCAGAATGATCTCCATGGCACGACCCATTCCAACTTGACGCGCAAGCCGCTGTGTCCCTCCACCGCATGGTACAATGCCCATACCCACCTCCATCTGCATAAACACCGCCTTACCTCGAGCGGCGAAACGCATGTCACACGCCAGCATGAATTCGTGTCCGCCTCCTCGGGCCATTCCCTCTACTTTAGCAATGGTAGCTTGAGGAAGTGCACTGATTCGCTGTAACACCTCTTGTAAATATAACAAAGGGTCGTCCATGGAGCGTTTAGAGGCAGGAATCTCACACAGCATGTCAATGTCTGCGTGACAGACAAAAATATCCGGATGGCTTGACTGGAAGACCACCACCTTGATGGAACGATCGGGCTCCAAGGCTTCAGCCAAACGATTCAGGTCATCAAGCATCGGTTTTCCTTGGACATTCACTGGAGGAAAGTCAAATGTTACCCAGGCGACGCCTTCTTTTATCTCGACTTTAAATGTTTTGAACCCTTCGTAAGCCATGGTAATTCGACTTGCACAGTCTATGCAAATTTGGAGAGAAATTATACACAATGTTGTTAGTGCTGGAACGTTACGGTAATAACAAAATGTGTAACTTTTTTACAGTCACGGTTTGTTCGACAGATAAAAAAAAAAAAATTGAGCATTTTGTCTAGAATAATTCTCAGGATAGCCGCTTCGAATCCATGTAGGAAGGCTGCTACGAATTGAGACAACAAATGGGGTTCGCGCGTGAATGCGTTTAGTTCTTGCATCGTTGCAAATGATTGCCAACAACCAACAGCTTCTAGTAAGTCTTTACAGCTTATCGACATAACGCTAAGAAAAATATCTATAATTATTATCAGCTGGTTTATAAGGAAACATTGATGAACCCTGGTATATTTTGCCACTGAGGCGCTGAACTTCACGGGCGCAATGAATGCAGAGATTAAATAATCTTAAACAGAGTTGTTTGACCTTTTCGACTGTAGCAGAAATGGTATGCACAAGCCAAAAAGCTAACACAAAACCTCGAATTAAACTAGTTACAGATACCTTGAGGTTGCAGATAACAAGTGTAACTTTATAGCTTTGCGAACTGCAAACGACACCACCCTTAGCTTCAGCCTCTACTGCGGAGGAATGATTCACACTCTGATCTGCACAGTAACTGGGTGTAGCCTGGCTTTTGATATGCTAAACAATTTACCCACGCATTTCGAGTGCAGTTTCATGAGTCAGGATGAGTCTTCAAAATAGGCGTCCACTCGAAACAATCAACGATTATTTCTGATTGACGCAAATGACTATAAACAGCAAGTCCCATGAATCTGTTTTACTTCAGAGTCCTCTCGCTAAAGATTGTCCACTAAGGAACTTTTTTAGCAATGGAACTTCCCCTGAACAAGGAAACTTTGAGAAGTCAAGAAAGCTTTATATTACTATTAAATATTTATTTACATAATAAAGGGCCGGTCAGCACTAATGTATTCTCGAAACGTTGTATTTTCAAAGACAATACTGCCCAGCATTTTCGCAGCGTTTTCTTTTAGCTGTCTGCTGTGTTCTTAACTCGGAACAACGCAGTAAAACAAAAACACACTTTAATACCCAACGAATCACAACTGGTAAAATTTACAAGCAGACACACTTTATGTGAAAACGAATGCTGTGCATGTGAGTTAAGTAATCCCCTAGGGGCTAATACTGTTCTATCGCTAGACGAAGGATATAAGATTATATAAATCTCAACCATATTTATTTATTGCTTTCGATGTATTTTATAATTTTTTTACCACACAAACAAAACAAAACAAAGAAACCGAACATGCTTAGTCAATACATTATGTAATTTCCTGAGAATTTTAGCTTTTAAGTTCCATTTTTCTTATTTTATTTACTTATTTATTTGTTTACTTAATTATTGCTATTTCTTTCCCCGCTTTGATAGCAACCATTTCTGTGATTTAGACTAGTTGGCTCTAATTGTAATTTTAGGGCTTGTAACTTTTAGTCTTAGATAATTTGAGTTGTAATGCGCATTTGAACAGATCCATGTGTAATTTGCCCACTACAAATTCTCCACTATTATTAATAAAAGGGTTTAATAATTAATTGTAGTATAATTATGACATAGCCTACATGGTGGGCGTTCGATCGCGCTTCGCGTTTCTCATTTCCGCTCTAAATCCCCTTTGAACGCCTGCCACGATGGCTAATTATGACAGAAAGAACAGTTCTCTTCTTTCGGGACACAACGGACAGTCCCGGGCCGAGTGGACAAGATCACGGAGCCATCTTTCCCTCTCGGGTAGCCAATCACAGTGCAGGATTTGGCCCATATTACCCGCTCGCGAAGCTTGCCGTGTAATAAATGCAGTTGTTACTATGAGTTACATTCTGTGTAATGTTTTTTCTTTTTGCTTTTGTTTTTGTTTTTGTCACGTTTCAAGCTAATCTTGTTATTGTATTACCGTACATTTGTATAGCATTTCTTATACATAGTTCCAGGTTTTTTTTTCTTTTTCTGTCTGTTAGTCTCTCGTGAGAATAACAAGTCACGACTAGTTTCATTCTGGCTTTATTTACTCGTCATGTTGGTGGTGTTTTGTTGAGGGCCTCCCTGGGGTTTGGGGGGAACAAGGGAACCAGATCATTCATTTCAAGCCTGGGAACAAGTGATTTTTGGGGAGTAATTGATTTGAGGGACAAGGAAACTAAGGGATATTTCTACTATTAAAAGGAAAAAAAAAAAAAAAAAAAAGGAGCAAGGTTTCAAGGGAACATGTTACCTCTGCCCACCCCTACCCTACCCCCTCTCCACCCCTCCCCAGCGCGGAAAGAAGACCTTGTTTGATAACCGCTGAATAATCGCCTGGCCTTGCCATCGCGGGCATGGCATGGAAGGTTTTCGTTCTTGGTATTTTTGGCGGATTTAGTGCTCTTATGATATTCCGAATTTCCTCCCTTTGTAGTCATTTTCCTCGCCACTTTAGGACCTTCTGCACAGTTAGGCCAACCATGAAATATCTAAGCCAAGAAGAGGCCCAGAACATCGATCAAGAACTCTTCAACGAGTATTCATTCAGTGTTGATCAGTTGATGGAGTTAGCTGGATTGAGCGTGGCTGTGGCTGTAACCGAGGCTTATCCCCGAGATACAAGTCATCCCAAAGTTTTGGTTTGTAGTGGTCCTGGAAATAATGGAGGAGACGGACTGGTAGCAGCTAGACATCTCAAGATGTTCGTGAGTTGATCCAGCTGTCCAACTTACATGTAACGGTTAGCTAGAGTTGGTAATCGGTCCCCGTAGAAATTGCAGGCCACAGCCTGGGAGAGCCCTTCAGAGCATCAAATAAGAAGAAAATACCTCGACAGTTTTCGAAAAATACACCCCTGGGATTTACCTTAAACGCTTCATGGTGACATACCCGTGCATGGATTTCCATGATCTATACATTCACCTCCCTTCTGCTAGGGAGGTGCAAATATTAAGAAAGGCCTAATCAAGAGTTAATGTTTACATTCTGTGTTACTGATTAGGTTAACTGAATGTATTATTTATTATTCCCAATCTCCCATTTATAGCTTGATGTCTTTCGGGGCATTTTGCATTTGGCTTGCATCAGAATAATGCCATCCACATATTTTATTTAGATTAACCCAATTCTGTTGTGAATTAACTTCAGGTCCCCAAATATCAGTGCACATGCATGCATGTAAAGTCATGAACCAGTTGTTTGACTGATGTTTGCTTTCATTTATCAGGGATACAATCCAAAGATATATTATCCCAAAAAATCAGAAAAACCACTCTTTAAAAGTCTTGTGACGCAGTGTGAAAAGATGGACATACCATTCATCAATGATATACCAACAGCAACACAGATAGATGCTGAGTACAAGTTGGTTGTGGATGCCATTTTTGGCTTCAGTTTTAAGGGGAATGCCCGACCACCATTTGGAGATGTGCTATCAGCATTAAAGAAAGTCAAAATTCCCATTTGCTCAATTGATGTTCCATCAGGTTAGTTGGAAAGATATTCAAAGATAGCCTGAGTTTATTAAGTAATTAGTAGAAATATCAGGCAAGACAAGAAAATATTTGACTCAAGGTCATGGCATGTGGAGTGGATGCAATAAAGCTCATGCAAAATAACCACAAGCCCTTAAGTCAATATTTTCCTGTACAGCCCAGCCTACCTCAGCCAATAAATGTTTATCACACCACCTTTACTGAGTGTTACTTCACTGTAGCATTGTGAAAAGTGTTGATGAATGTCCTTAATTGTGGCTCTGAATTAACTCTTGATGTGTGCATGGCTTTCTCTGGACCAATTCACATCATCCTATGTGGCTTTAAGCACAGCTTGCATTGTGTTTTTCTATAGAATTCAATCTGCATTGCTGTACAGTGGTAGTATATTGTTTGGTGTTGTATTGTTGCAAGGAAGTAAACTATGTACTATCATTATTATACGGCTAGCTCCGTGAGCGGGCAAGATGAACCAAATCCTGCGTTGTATCTGGCTACCCGAGTGGGCAAGATGGTGCTATCTTGCCGTGTCAGGATTATCCGCTGTTCCCCACCAAAAAAAGGTGTTCTTTTTCCATATAATAAATCCTTTATTGACCAAGCTTGTTCAGTCAAGCTGGCTGGATAAATTGGCCTTGTTCACACAGAAAAGAACTTGGCTTATATTGAGCCATCTTGACCTCAAGCTTGGTCAATAACCCGCATATACTGTCAAACCTCCTCTTAGTCCTGGCCATAACATCAACACATCTTAATTACATACAGTTCACTTGGCCCCAGACAAACCACTATTCTTATAATCTTGTCCACTATAATATGAACACTCCCATATAACAAGAAGTAGTCTTTGGTTTCCATGTTGGAGATGTTCCATTGCTGTTCATTTATTAAATGCATGTATTTCTGCTACTGGTATGTGTTATTATTGGCTGACTGTAATGACAAATAACAAGTGAAACTCTTAATTAAAAGGGAAATGTTGTAAAATAATACCTTAAATCCAACAGGGATACCCACTCTTAAAAATGTAAACATGTTATTGATGTAATATTTTTTGGTTGTTGCTTAAATCAGGATGGCACGTTGAAGATGGAAATCCAAGTGGAATTCAGCCAGACTTCTTGATTTCCCTGACAGCTCCAAAGCTTTGTGCAAAACACTTCCAAGGGAGATTTCACTTTCTAGGAGGAAGATTTGTGCCTGATTCATTGGCTAAAAAATATAACTTGTCACTTCCAGAATATCCTGGAACAGAGCCATGCATGATGCTACCCTCTGACTGACTATCACAGGAACAAATCACAGACAAAAGTCATTTGTAAAGTTGTTCACAACAATTTAGTTTTCCATGAACATAGTATTATCATACTGGTAGCTTTGGGTGCCTGTGCTGACTGACGCAGGGTAAAAATGTTATTAGGATTATACTTTTATGAACAATGCCAAGACATCAAATGTTGTTTGTAGTGGTCAATGCACTTGGCTACACCTGCATGTAGCTGGTTACACTAAAAGAAAAAAAACAGTATTTCAAATAAACACAAAAGGCTTGAAAATGTTGGCTATTTACAAGCATGACCAAGGAGTTGAACAAGGGTCTACCAAGAAACAATTCCAGCTTAGTGATCAGAGCGGGTCTTGAAGCCACGACCTTACCACACAAGTGCAAAGGAAATGAAACTTTGAGTGGAATAAATCATAATACTACATAACATTTAGTCGACTGGAGGTCCTGTTTTGACTGCACTAAAATAAGAAAGACTGTAGCAATCTTACACTGATACAGGAACAACATGGTTCGAGCAACTGGAATCATACCTTTTAATGGCAGACAGACACAAGATACAAGAGCACATTGTCGCCCGGGAACTACTCTAGTAAAATAATGACGTAATGACGTGACCGGAGATCACCCAACAAGTAACACAACATGGAGCAGCATGACCATACTCACTGCCTGTTAACAAGTATTACAGCCTTACAAATTTGCCTTCTCCTATTCTTTAAACATTAACATTTAATGAAATATAGAACCCTGACAGATTTCCTTGTGTAACCCAGCATGGTCAATCATTATAAGGCAGAAACCTGCAACATGTGTCCATAATGGACAACAGTGCATGAAACATACATGTATTGTCATGACTGTGCATTGCATCTCCAATATACACATCTATGCCAACTCTCCCAGATTTTCTGGGAGTCTTCTGGATACAGACTGAATCTTCCAGTCTCCCTTACAGATAAAAAAAATCTCGATACGAAGAAAAGCACACAACACACACTTTTAAAACTTATTTTGGCATTTTTGGGGGAAAATTCTTGCAATATTTGACACATTTTTGTCTGGGAGCTCTACTTCATTAAAGTTTTCTTGGGGTCACGAAGGTTAAATCAGCAATCTCCTAGATTTCAACTTTTTCATGTTAGCATCATTGTATATATGTATTTTTTCCTGCACATAAATTATGTAAGCATAAGAAATTTAAATTTTAACATTGGCTATATCGCTGCTTCAAAAGCACTTCCAGCATTCAACATCATAGTTATCACATATTTCTGTGATTCATATGCCCTTTCCAGGAAATAATCACAAGCAGCACAAGATGCAACGTGCGTGTAATTATATATGTTGGAGTAAGTAGTGAATGCTTTTTCCAAGCTGTTTACGTAGTTCACATGAATTCTAAAGCATTCTATTGCAATCCAATGACCAAATAATATGTACACATACATTCATCAAACAACACATTTCAAAGGTAGTAAACGGTTCCAGCATCTGTCTCGTGCTTGGAATAATTGCTTATTTCGTATGCAAAAGAAGTAAGAAAACTTGAACATAACCAACTCTTGCAAAGCAGGATCCATTCTTTATAAAAGGAATATAGTGTTACCCAGGTATATTGGCGGAAATATTTCGTGTTCTGCTTTTTATATAGTTCCAAAGGTCCTCCACAGTGGAGTTATTATTCCAGTACGTCTTGAAGAGGCCCAAAGCATCGAAAGTTTCATTGTCTTTCGTTGATCTCAGAGGACCCAGTTTTGACAGTTTAGATATGTCGAACTTCTTATAATTAACCTCAATCTTGTCAAGGAACCTGCTTGATTCGGTGTAAATAAAATACGTCAAGCAGATGAATAAGCTCCAGAAGACTAGACAGAGGAATATGCCTCGTGGAGAAGTTATCCCCAATCTCTTTAACATTCTCCAAATTCGTAATGCCATAGGATTGTAGCTCGGTGTTCCGCGCGGCATTTTGTGAAATGTTTCCAAAAGGAACTCTTGATCAGGCCAAAGTCGTCAAAAGCGCTGAAGTGGTTAAAACAATTACCAAGGCTCCTGTCTTTCGCTCCAGAAGATGATCTGTCTAAAATATCTTTCGCAAATGAAGTCTTCACTGTTTTCAGAGTTCGACTATGGTAGCAAGCTTGGTAGTCAAACAACAAAATAAACTGCAAGGCGTTCAACACGCTGGTTCCCAGTGTTGCTCGATCATAGCGCATAAGATTAGGAAAAATATACCACTGCACAGGACTACTGAACAGCAGAACCTAAACCGATCGATATTGACTGTTTGGGATGGTCGCGTAAGACTGACATTGAGCAAGCACCGTCCCTTACGTCCTTGCAATTGTTGTTTTTCGCATTTAATCCAGAAGGAAGTCACGCGTCCAGTTTTGTTATCGCAGGGATGGCACAGTGGTGAGACCGCTCGCCTCCCACCAATGCGGCCTGGGCTCGAATCTTATACTGGGCGTGTTATCCTCCCTCCACAAATAAACAAATTAAAAATGCTAAATGACAGTTCGATCAGGGAACAGAGGACGAAGAACCTCCCCGCGGAATGTGCCACTACAAATTCCTATTTATTGCTATTTCTTTCTTTCTTTCTTTCTTTCTTTCTTTCTTTCTTTCTTTCTTTCTTTCTTTCTTTCTTTCTTTCTTTCTTTCTTTCTTTCTTTCTTTCTTTCTTTCTTTTTTTCTTTTGTCATTGAACAGGCCCTAGATATATTTTCTGACCGCGTTTCAGTAGCATGGACCGACTAGAAGAATCTGATCTCTCTCCTGGGTGGGATGCTTCGCAGGGTTACCAGCAGCATTAAATTCACCGGTACCCATTTGTATACCTTCGTGGAGAGGAGTGAAGAAAGAGTAGCATATTTTGACTAAAAACACAACACAATGTTCCCAGAGAGGGCTCGAACGCGGACCGCTCGAAAGCTCGAGGCGAGCCGCAGTAGGCATGAGGTCACCGCGTCTCCACAGCTACAGACAGTAATCTGATCTAATTGTTAGACGCGGATTAAGCATTGAAATGTTTCAAAATGATTGTTCAAAAGAACAGCTCGACCAGTTCTTTCATTGTCATTATTTCAGTGTTGTCCGTTTTTCTATATTGTGGCGGATTTCTCAGAGTGGAGCTTGTATTACACCAGCACCAGGAAAGAATAATCGAGCTTGAAGAAGTTGTGGAGGGACTGAAGACGATTGTTAACGATGGAAACAGGAATTTGTTCAAGAATCAGGCGATCCATGGTAAGCTTGTTTCTTTCGGGTTGCCTTCGTTTACTGTTTCCAGGAGACAATGTTGTATTTTTCATCTTCACCTGAAAGTTACACGATAGTGGAAGCATTCGGAAGACTTACCCAACATTTCAGTTGCTTTGTTTTAGACTCAGTGTCGTATTTATCAGATACGAAGCGTCTACTGCATCGGAGGCCAAATAATATTTCTATCGGTCGAGTTTACACGAAACGTTAAAAAGAAGAATTGATAGACTGAATGCACATGCGTAAAAAAAAAAAACATTTTATGCTATATATACCATTTTTACTTTTGAGTTTTGAGAGGGTACGTGCAGGATTTCTGTCCGCCGGCAATCAAGAATGACAGGTATTTTTTTTAATCATTTAATCTAAAAACATTGCCGATCAATCAACGGTAAGTAACTAAGCATGTTTGAGCAGCAAAGTGGCAATCAACAATTATCAAGCGCTTTCGAGATGCTAAATTATACGATATACGAGATTTTAAGAGTTTTTAAAAGCTGAAAATGATCAGAGAGTTAGTGTGCAGACGGTCATTTGGGATGTCCTAACCGCTGAATTTTAGTTGCAGTGTATACCAAAGCCTCATGTCCATGGCGGACATTTTGAGATCTACATAAGTCAATTACGTACACTAAATTACCTCAGATCTTTTCTTCTTTTTCTCAGAATTTCAACCCAATAACCCTCGAAGAAACAAGCGACATGCTGATCTCACCAAAAACGCAACAGGCGACCAAAGCACAGAGGACGTGATACTTAAAATCAACAAACTTTTGTCGCAACTCCATCCGTCAAAGGGTCACACCTGTTCAAATGGACTCCCAGGCCCTCCCGGCCCACCTGGAGCGAGAGGAGAAAAAGGAGCCCGAGGAAGAAGGGGAGAGAAAGGAAGAACTGGGAAGAAAGGCGATAAAGGAATCATGGGATATCCTGGGACAAGCGGCAAGCAAGGCATTATGGGCCCTGTTGGAATGAAAGGAGAAACAGGAATCAAAGGAATCAAAGGAAGCATGGGGCCCCAAGGCATGCCGGGAGCTAAAGGAGAGCCTGGAGAATCTCTGTCAGCCCCTGGTGTCGTCATTTCTCCTGTGAAACTAACGGTTAACGAGAAAGGAGCAGCCTCCTTTCGGTGTTCAGCCGGTGGTAATCCCGAGCCTTCAGTAGTGTGGACCAGAGCGGACAATCACTCAGAAATCACTCAATCAGCACTTTCAGAAGCTATGCTGCATTTGGAGAACTTGACAGAGAGTGACTCGGGCTTGTATCAGTGTTCAGCGATCAACATCTTAGGGCAGGCGCAGTCATTGGCTCGGCTTGTAGTAAACGGTAAATTGCATGTATCAAAGCATAGATAACTCTACCAGCAACTTGTAAGTCAATAATTAACCTTTTGACGCCCAATGAGCCATATGCGGCTACTTAATGATCGTGCTTTTTGTACCACTTGTGACATCATCAATTTTATTTGTCACCAGATATTCTTGACAAGCAGATGGTAGAGCTAGGACAGATCTATATGCACAACAGTCGGTTTTGGATATTGACGGCATTCTGACGTAGCAAAGTGAAAAACAACGTTTACAGTTTTGGTGCAAAAATGGTGGTAAAATGGCCCACTATACCTATAATTGATCAAGGTCCCATTTCCAGGCTTTGCCCATAATTAACGCCAAACTTTTTTCGGGAGCCAGAAAGGATATGAGACACAAAAGGTAGCCAGAGTCAAAGGGCCGAGAAAAAGGAATGGAAAAGGGCAATACAAAAATTCGGAACGCGCAATCGCAAAGTCCAAATTTTGGCTAGTGCGCATACACCAAATTAAAATAGTCTACATTTTTGTACTTAATCTTGGGGAAATCTATCTGTTTGGCAAAAGATAGCTTTTCCAGCAAAACTAAGGCCCAGTTAGCGTCATGGCAGCCAAAAACTGATTTAACGGTTAAAAACGGCAAGTCTCTAACGAGGAAAGTTTGGGCCGATAAACAATCTTACGCATTTTTGGTTAATAGAAATGATGTGTGACTTTCATACGGGATTGACGCTCCCTGATAGAATACTTCTCGTGTTGGCACCACAAATTTGAAATTCTTGAGTTTCACATTAATATCTTGTCACCAATCAAGGTATGATACTGAATATCAGCTTTTTTCTCTAACTAACTAATCGAAAGCGAATATTTCTCGCTTCACTACAGAATTTCATGTCAAGTAATAACTTATTAGACATTCAAACTGTCTATGAATTAGTATTTTTTTGTTTGTTTTAAGGCAGGGAGAAATGCAAGTCAAAGCCTTTGTTAAAAGCTCCCATTTCTCCTTATGTTAAGCCTTACAACTGTACAGTGTTTTCCCTTGATATTCCCCAATTCTTCGGTACGTACTCAGCACTGATGTAACCTCTTGGTGCGAGAAAAAATTACTTTTTCAGTTGTTTTTCGTCGCGTTGGCGTACATTGAATGAAAAAAAAAACTATAACTTTACTAAAATCAGCTATTGGGTCCAGTCGATTTCCTTAAATCTTCTCAAATCTAATCATAAAATTAAACGCGTAGTTTTATGTTGTTTACTTAAATGATAAGGTATTAAAGTAAATAACATTCTATATGTGCTGTAATATTAAATGACGATAATTGTCCATTTATCAGAATTTGCTACTTTTCAGTTCATCCTCGCGTTTCTCTTCATCCGGGACCTCATCACGCCATTGAAGGAAGTAATTTCACTTTTCCGTCTTGCCACGTGATTGGACATCCGTCTCCAGTGGTTACTTGGAGAAAATTATCTGGAAAATTACCACAAGAAAGGGTGCAGTATAACAACAGTGGTTTACAAATTTCTAATGTCCGCAAGACTGATTCAGACACGTATTTCTGCTCAGCCGTCAACTTGGTAGGAACTACGGAAAAAAGTTCTCTCTTGGTTGTTGTATCTCTTCCTCGTTTCCACGTGAAGCCACCTGCAAGAGTTGTTATAACAAAAGGCGATACTCTGACATTAAATTGTAGTGCAACCGGTGATCCAAAACCAGTCGTGAGCTGGAAAAAGCATGGAGCACAGCTACCAGCTGAGAGAAGTCTGCAAACCAATGGCGTCTTAGTCCTAAGAGACGTGAAAATAAGCGATGAGGGGTACTACATTTGCGTTGCAGCAAGTGCAGGCGTGTTTGAGGCGGAAACTGTGACCTACATCGATGTGCGTAAGTTGAGATAGTTAGAGGAGACCTGGGCTGTTATAGGAAAAAAACACATTCAAAGCTCATTCTAGGGCAAAGGGTATTTCATATCTGACTTATGGCTGCAGAATTTAGAGTCGGTTTTTATGTCCAAAACCTGCCCATTCTTGCGAGGGCATTCAAGCAAGCGATTGTTTTCATTACAAATTACCAGTTAGATTTTGCGCTTAGTCTCATCAACTATCACTTTTTAGTATAAATCTACTAGCGTTCTATCACGAATGCCGTTCTCTGATTGGCTACGCTACTCATCTATTTTGTGATATATAGATAGTGAGTAGCGTAGCAGTGTGCGCTTGTTAACAAAATGACGGCCGCTTCTTTGCGCTTTTGAAGTGTCTGTGAACAGGATTTAGATAAAGTTTTGAACGACTAGTAGATTTATACTAAAACAATTAGATTATTCGCTCTCGATTGCTATATTGTGATAGTAATCTCGAGCTCATAATCTAATTGTTTAATAGAAATTGAGAGCGAATAAACTAACTTAACTTCTCAGTAACTAAATTTTCTTCAAATAAAGATTTCCAATCAGTTCTCAACGCAGTATTAGAGTTCGGGCTCTGGAAAAATTACGCGGATTGAAATGTTTTTTTTGAAACTTGCATTTGTGCACGCACGCTTATAGGTTCATTGACAAATTTTGAGTTTTTAAGGTCAGCCTACTTTCCTTACCGTTTTTGAGAATGTTAGTATCCAGTAATATTTCTAAATCTTCGTCGAAACATTAGAAAAACTAGAAAACGTTGTCATTATGTGGACGACCTGTGGTTACTGCACTCCAATGGCTGACAGTATACGATTAGCTCAGCCAATCAGATTGTAGCATTTGCATCAGTATGCTAGTGGAATTTTGCTAATAATTCATTTGTTGTAGCAAAGCCAGGTTTGTACTCACACTTCCCGGCTCATTCCTGTAAGGAAATCCGGGACCTTGGGGTCTGTAGAAAAGATGGCAAGTACTGGATCGACCCTGAGAAGAATGGAAACCCTTTAAATGTCTACTGTGACATGACAACTGACGAAGGTAAAAGTTTCTTGTACATTGCGTGTGGGCTTCGAATGTAAAAGAAATTGTAAAAGAAAAATTACCTTAACATTACAAGAAATTGATCTTTAAAAACAATATCACACTCCCAGTTACCTAATTCGAAGCCCTGGCTGCTACACAAGGCCCGGAAAATATATCTGAGCGAATTCGCAAAAACATGCCCGCTAGGTTTTCCCCTGGATTCGGGCGATAAGCCAGCGACCTTAAACCCAGGGGGGGCTCCGTCAAGGCCAGGCTGGGCACATGGCCCAATGACTGACCTATCTGCAGGTGGCTTGCTGGCGGCCAGCTGACAAAAGCAGAGGGGAGGGGAGGGTGTCTTATACTGACACCCCCAACTAGCTAGACCTTAATTTTTCCGTGTTAAATAAGCTTGATATTGACTGTGTTTCTGGGTATTTTACTCAGTTGTTTGACCTTGTTTGAGGCTTCTGTGTTGACATGGCACCCTGCTGGAGTGGTCCATGCCACGTGCATGCGTAAGGGGCCAATCTCCTAGCCAGGGGGGTGTGGTCAGAGGACTTCTGGCCGCTGGGACTG
The DNA here is from genome assembly GCF_964199315.1 of Orbicella franksi. Taxonomy (NCBI): domain Eukaryota; kingdom Metazoa; phylum Cnidaria; class Anthozoa; order Scleractinia; family Merulinidae; genus Orbicella; species Orbicella franksi. The sequence goes on along the minus strand of NC_138153.1, from coordinate 30,579,992 downwards.
GCTTTGAGTCAATGCGGGCATGTTTTTGCGAATTCGGTTAGATATATTAGATTTTCTTGAACATCAAAATTGGCTCCAAATCATGAAATCATTATCCGCGGCCATGATGACTCTTTATTAATGTCGATAGGTAATTGCTCTAGGAGCACTAATCTGACCCGCATGCTTTATTCAATCACAATTCTGAAGTAAGTTTGGATACCCGATCTTAATTAGCATCAAGAGATTATCAAGGTACCTTGATAATCTCTTGTTAGCATAGACTTTGACGATTTTACTTCTCCTTTTACTCCTTAGTTTCTGTTTCGATTGAGAATATATATTAAACACTCGAAAGAGCGTTTCTTCGGCTATCCAAAAGCCTCGAATTTGCTCAAAAATACTCTGCAGCGCGTCAAATTTTCAACTCTCTTCTCGGTGTTTGGATATCCCGATGAAACACTGTCTCTGGTGTTTGATATATTACTTCACTGGCTCCCAAACAAAAACCGGATAACATAATATTGCATTTTTTTCAACATCAAGATTTACCTAAAAAATTTACCATAAAATCCCATAATTTTTCTAAATTATAATCAGTAAAGCGCATGTTTTACGGTTGTTATTTTTGTCCAAACGCATTATTCTCAAAAGTTCGCAGCAGCATTCAACTACATCTTCAACGAGTGCGTTTAGTAAGTTGTTAATAACGATGCTATTTTAAAAAATAAAACTTGACATTTAATTTAAGGTGGCTGGCTTCTTGTCTCTGATGTTGTGGTGGGCAGGTCTTCCAGACGTTTTAATTTCCCAGTTGAGACGTCATACCGAGGAGTAAGCAACTCTCAGAAGTTCCTCACGAAAACTGCCATGAATCAGCTGAGAACACATTTGTCTTTTACTCAACTGAGATTCTTCTGCAGAAAGCAACGCACTTTTCACGTGACCACTGCAAACAACAGCGCTGGTGAAGCTGTAGTCCAGTATTTCAGCGGACAGAGTGATATCATGCCAGCTTCCTGTGGTTCGTACGTGAAAATGGATGATGACAACTCGTTATTAGCTGGTGTGTGCAGTAGGTGGGGTTGGGATGGATCCTATAACGTTAGCAAATGGGGCCACATGAGGGATCAAGATAGGTTATACAACCACCCCGCTTTTGTGGTGTCTTCTTATCACTTTTTGATTACTCCTGGAGACACAAGATGGGAATGCGATGACTATAACGTGGGGGTGTCCCCTGGCAACTTCTGGAAAGTCTTCGTTCGTTAAAAACTTAGGAGATCATGATCAAGCCCTGTCTTATCTTTGCGAACCTCTTTAATAGGAAATAAAGTGAATTTTGTTATGAATTCCTCGACAAATCGACGGAAAACTTAACACAGTACCGTAACGGACTACTATTTGTATGCACTCATTTACATTACGGTTACAACATTTTTGTTCAGCGTTTTAAAAATCTCTTAATTTGATTGTAGTTAAAAGCCGTTATCTAAAAGTAATTAACGGCAAACTTTGCAATGATTTCTCTTAGGCGTTGTAATATCTAGCGTGACCGTGTCACGCAAGGCAAGCTTCGTCATTGACCGAAGCATGCCGGGATTAAAGAGTTATTTTAGAACATGTACTTGTAAATGTCCGCCGTGTTGACTTCGTGTGGTCCACCTTGAGTTACTTAGTGTTAAGGTTAGCACATTACAGGAGTTTTAGCTTGATTCGACTACTTTTTCTTTTTTTTTTGTAAATATAAGCAGTTAACTTTCGTGTAGATTAAATAAAGCAAGATATTATTGCCAAAAGAATTTCAATATTTTGTTTATATACATAGATTACACACAATATTATTTCTCTAATCAATCCGATGTTGATCGCCATATGAATAGCTTTTCAATAATATCACTGCCTTATGATTCCTCACTCTTTCAATAGTCGTGATACAAGCTCCTGGAATTACAATGTAAAGCACACAAAACGTTAGCTGCAAATCTGCTTGAATTAAAACTCCGCCAGTTATTATCTTTCTGAGAAAAAACAAACAAACTTAAATCCCCTTTCACGAGAATATTCACGATCAAAAAAGACTGAACATTTAATCATATTAAACAGTCACTTTAAAAAATACAGTAATTTGTGTTTTATTCCTGAATCTCCTCCCTCAACCAGGAATCAGCCGCCACTTTAGTCTGCATACTACAACATTTTTAATCGTTATGACATTATTTTGAGATGTCATTTTCACAGTTAAAGCGGTTACAATAGAAGTTTTTCACTTTCGTGATCTCTACCGAGCTCGTGACAAAATTCCAGGAATTAACTATCGCTTGTCTTCTTCAAAGTGATTTAAACCTGACCTAAAAATTGATGGATCTATTCTCTGCCAAGCAACATGATATTATATTAAGCTATTTGCATACGCATTAAACCAGTTTGAGGTGCTGTTATAAAGTAAGAGGTTGACAGAACCAGAGAACAGTGCATCTTATCACTTGGCATGATGAGGTGCTTTGAAATGAAGGTTCGACCCTGCTCTTCTCTTTCAGTTTTGCTGTTCTTCGCCACCTGGGTAAATATCACTTTTACAGCAAAAGGTGAGGCTGTGGTCACTTTTAAAAATCCATTCTTTTAAATTAACTGGTTCTTTGAGAACGACCAAAGCGAAAATTCTGCGCCACTCGGTGCTTACTCCTTTCAGTGATGGGTGGGTGTGCCAACTAACTAAGTGAACAATCTAACGATCTTGCCGTTTAATTCGTCACATCTAAATGTTGACTTCTCTTAAAGTTGTACCAAGATGTTAATCATGATTTCTTACGTCTTTTTTGTTTCTTGTTTTTTTCAAAATGCTTTCATCTTTGCAAGAACATCGAATCGATACACTCCCTTTTCCCTTTTCATTCTTCCGCAAATAAACTGAAGACCAGAAAAAAATGCCCGCTTCATGGGTTTTTGGGAAGAAACTGTTTTGTGGTTCTCCCGCAGTTTTCAGCTTATTTTTTTGCATATAAATGAGTGAACAATCAGTGGTCAGTTTAGAGACGTCTCATTGAACTCAATAGTATTTTCATTTTACATTGTCTGTTAAAACGTCTCTCTCTCGAAAACAAGTGGCATTTATATCCGTCGAAGGCTAAAAAAAACACCCAGTTAATTCGCCTTCTTATTTTTGAGGTTTTTTGCTTGTGACAGTAAAGTGACCTTTTTAAATGTAATACTTTCTTTACAACATTTCAAATCTTGTTGTTAGTCGCCCAAGTTGGGTCGGTAATTAAACGTTTCCACTCGTGATTAAACTTATTTTTTAAATACAATACAGTATTTTCTCTCCCTGCTTCTGATCTTAACGAGAAAAAACTCTTATCTTAAGGTGCTGAGATGTTGGTTTAAGGTCGTTCTTGGAATATCGCCAGCTTTATTGTCCTTCCATTTGACTCTTAGACGTTTTTATACTATTGTAAAACATACAAAAAATAAGCGTTTTAGAGACGTCATCATCCATATCTGATCAAACCTTCAGTTGATAAGGCGTCCTGAATACACGACGAGCTATTTCCAAAATCCGTAAGAAGACGAGCCTCCCTGCTCCTTTAACATGGCCGGTCCCTCCCACTAACCCCTGAAATGGAAATCTGCCAATTGAAAACAGTCTGGTTCGAAAAACCTCTTCAGTTCTCTTTAAGCTTTAACTTACGTTAGTTGTTTTGGACGCAGTTTAATTTTAATTCCACGAAACACAAAACATTGCAAACACTTTCCAGAGCAGCTTGAAGTGTACAGATACACCTATAGGGCTAAAACCGTTAATTACAAAACCTGAAGGGCTATATGCGAGTAGTTTGCGAAATTACCTTTGTCCGTTTATATGTTACACTTATGTTGATGACGGTTTTAATAATAGGAATATCGATTTTTTTTTTTTTTTTTTTTTTTTACAATAAACGTTTATTTTCGAACTGAGAAATAAATATAACAAGAATAATGAAAGTGTTTGACAGTCAAAAAAGTATAATACAAGAATTAATTTACATGTACACATCATTGAAAGAGTGTATACTAAAGTAAATACGCGCAGTCTATAAACCAACAAAAAAGTCTTCAAATGAGCGACAAGGTCTTGAGTATTCTTCTTGTCTATCTCGAGCTTGCTTTATAAAAAATGTGTAGGTAAGTATTAAAATATAAAGGTTCTTCATTATTTGCTGCGATACATGCAACGTTTGGTCACATATAAGCAGTAAATTACTGCTGGAAATTACAGTTGCAATAACTGTTACAAGGTAGCTCGGAAATGGCCTAAGGACAGTAGAAAGTAACAGCAGTTTTGTTTTCGTGATAAATAAGACTCGCACTCGTTTCGTGATAACATTTAAGGAATCAGTTTGTCATCTTGTCTGACTTATGAAAGTGTTTTAAACCTGACCTGCGCATGGTACAAGTCCAAGAAATGTGCTAAGTTGCTTACTGCGGTACAATCATCCATGACTGAGTGACCAAGTATGAAGTAAAGTTGGCGATTTAAGCGATTTTTCACCCAACTACACTCGCACGCTGGAGCCGCAATAAAATGATAAATCTGATTATAAATTCACAGTTATTGTTTTTTATTTTCACTTCGACTAAAATAAGGAAATCGTTGCTAGATTTCAACTTAATTCTAGAGATGACAAACCAGTTGAAAACCAACAAAATTGTCGGCAAGTCTCTGTGCAAGGGAAAATCGCTTTAGAAAGTTTAAGCATCTTAGACATTAAAGCTGTTCAATTCCTAAAGCTCAACTACAGGAGCACTTTTTACTAATTGTCTACCCCACAGGGGGTTAAATCTGAAAGCGTGCAGCCGGATACGCACTCGCCTTCCTCTGTTTGACTTGCAATTAATTTTCCTACACCGATCGTCAACATTACTAACAAGTGAAGTTAGTCTAGATGGAACAAATTATTATACTTTCATGAGCATTTGATCCCGTCCAGAGTCCAACGTAGTTGAACAGGCCGTTTACTTTCCCTTGGTTTGCCTTAGTCCTACCTTAATTACCGCAATTTACGTTCCCCTGCCAAGTCATAGGCATAACAGAATTTAATCAAACTAAGCGCTCTTTAACTTTTCGTGCAATCAAAGTTGGATAGTTCTGTAGCCCAGTTCACAAGTATGTTAGCACGCAAATCGGCTTATAAAGAAAAACCTTCTTCTCTCTTTCACTCAACTACACTCGCACGCTGGAGCCGCAAAAAAGAAAAAAAAAGATCTGATAATAAATACACAGTGATCTTTTGAGTTGCCCTTCATATTTTCCAAAGAGAAAAAGAAAGCTAAATACAAAGAATCATGCGAATCACGAATATACAGGACCCCGCTGGGGTTATGATAGACAAGAAAGAAACCGGCGATTGTTATTTAGTAAGTAAATATACTGTAAAAATGTTCTCACACGGATCAAACAGTTCACTTTTGTAAGCTTAAAGTCGAGGTGTTTTCCCGCGGAGATCTTTAATCGGCTTAAACCTCACCATAGTTGGACAAATAAACAGTTTTTGGGTGGTAAATTTATAGAGCAAAGACGATTAATTCCCCTTTCTTTTGATTGTTTGAAACACCCACAAGGTCATTCATCTGCACCGAATAACCCACAAATTATTATTCTGTTTACACGCAATATCGTCTCCTGTGCAGCACCAGTGAGACAGACTGCGCCGTATGAAACAAAAATCAACAAAACCTGAAAAGTGCAGAAAAAATTGTCAAATTAAAGGAAGCCCACTGATCGAATGATATATGATTATCATTAAATATAATTACACGCAGAGATCGTACTAAAACAGAGCGTTATCTGCAATGTGCTGGGTGTCTTTAGCCAATCAGAATTTATTTAACATCAACATTGTTCAATAATGATCAGCCAAAAATGAGCTATGGTTGAGCAAAATTTAATTTTTAGGCTTAATAATGCGAAGCTAAAAGCTGGAACAGAGTAAATGTAAAGCAAGAAATTGGTTGAGAGGTCAATTCCCATCTGGTAACAGACAGTTCCCGGCGCTTTTCAGCGCTCCCTGATGTTCTCATCATCCGTTAAAAAAGTGAGTTCAAGATTCTAAAAATACCAATATTTGCCGTCTTGGTTCTAGGGATTTCTTTTCAATCTGGCAAGTCCAACGTGTCACAAACGTTTCAAGACTGGAGCTGTGGCAATGGCTGTTTGCCTAATCCACATTGCCGCTTACCACGCTGCCAAAACATTGCATTTCCTGAGCCATTTAGTAAATCGGGAAAGGTAAGGTAACCAAATGTTTATTTAGCACTTAGTATTGGCACCTCATTAGTAAACAAAGCGATTCAATCTAATGCCAGTTGCTTTTTTTTTCTACAACGAAGATAATTTTCACTATTCCAAAATGTCTGGGTAATTCAAAATTTCCGGCTCATAGAGTCTCAACTCTAAAATTACCATTTTGCACAACTTGAGGAAGGCTGAAATCTGTTGGTAACAAACATCGTGAGCAGTAGCTACCAATTAGTTGTACAAGACGGCAGGGGGCACACATATTCTTTTTTTTCTGTAACAAACTGTCGACCTGTAACGTATATCTCTAATTATGTCTTCTGCATATTTTTTAGGTCCAAGTTCACGTGTCACTGAGCCTTGGTGAGGAGTTTACACGAGTTCATTCTCCTTCCGCTATGTGGGTTCAGTCAATGACGACACGTGGGTTCAAGGTGTGTACACGTGAGACAGGCTTTGGGACAAATGGAACTGGAGTCGTAAACTGGTTGGCATTCCAAAGCCATCCACAAATAATACAAGGAAGTGTTACTATTGATGGAGTTTGGACAACACAAAGCAAGTGCAACAAAGTGGCGTTCAAGCAGGTCAGTAAAAAACTTATTCATCGTCCAGAACAAGTAAAAACAGTCACTGAGGTTGCTCTTATAAGAGATCATCATTATTTGTATGGTAGGAGGTTAAGCTGCAGGAATACTCGAAGAGAGGTTTCTAAAACCATCATCTGAGTTTCAGGGCTGAAGGTTGGATGTTGACACTCATAAAACTAGCGTCGATAAATATTTATTACTTGCGTATCTTGTAATTCTAAGCTTCCATGTAAGTAAGCTACCTCGAGAATGAACTATACATGTTTGATATCAAACTCAAATCTTCACCTTTGTATTTAATGTGGTTTACAAGGCAAAGTGGCCTGGAATATCGATGCTTACAAAATTCGACTTCACGTGTACTTCATAAAATTGATCTGAACGAACAAAATGTTATAACGACCAAGACAAGACTAGTCCAGTAACTTCCTCAGCATACTTTCTTCAGATTTATTACTCAGTCCTTTACAAAACTGATATTAGAAACGATGTTCATGGCATTGAGAAATTTGAAAGTCTTTGGAAAGCAATTGGAAATCACCAAACATATGTCTGGCATGCATTTACAACAGTTATCCAGTGCTTTCTCGTGTGGAATGCTATCATCGCTGTTCCACCCTGATATCCTTTCTGTCACACTGCAAGCACTGACTCGTATACATGTACTGTAACATCAAGTAGGATATTCCACGGTACTTCTGTAGTTTCTTGTTGACCCTCCATCTTCCCAATTGATGCGTCAGCAGAACGTGCAAGCAAATGCCTAATATCTTCCATCTTGGAACACAATTCACCCGTATGCCAAGTCTAGGAAATCTCTTATTTAATCATGCTAACACAAGTTCTTGACCATTTGCAGAGCTTTAGTGGAAGGCCATCTGTGTTTGTCTCAGCAAGGTACACACGTCACACAAAACCTGATGACGCGATGTGGGTTTGGCTTGAGAACGTGAATTCTGTAGGTTTCGAGGTTTGTGGTGAGTAAATAAACTTCATCTTGTTATGCGTCTGGAACTGTTGGACAATGCCTGAGCATCAACTGAGATTGAATCATATCCAACTTCCAACTTTGCGTTGTTTAGTAAGGCCATACTGAGAGAATTCAAGCTTGTCTGGAGAGAGATTTTGATTAGTTATAACTTATTTAAAATGCCATTTTTGCTTTAATATTGCATCATGCTATATATATGTATTTGTTAATTTTGTTTTGGCAGGACTGGTTTGCTTTCCTTGGAAATGGCTCTGATTTTAATTTCACGTTGGCAGGAGAAGCAGTTTTCCCTAACAGTGGCGCTCCAACTGCTGACAACAACTATGGATTCTGCCAAGTCAGTGTGTCTGACATGCATCTGTCAGTCATCTTGTTGAAATATGTGTTTGTTTTGTTGTTCTTGTTGTTCTTGTTTTTGCCGTGTCTTACCAGCTTGGTATCAGTCATTGGTTAAACTTTAGCCCACTTCGACTGCGCGAAAAGAAAATGGGGAAATCTGTGTGGTTAAAATATTTAAATTTCTACGCAGAAATTAGTATTCTATCGACGAGGGGGTGAATAGGGGTATGCAAATCTGCCGATCCGTGCCTTTTTTTTCCAAATCCGTCGATCCGCCAATATTTTTGTTCAATTCCGAAACCAGGACCACATCCGGAAACAGAAGTGTAAAAGTTCAAAAGTAAGCCGGTAAATGTGAATGCCGTTGTTAATTTTGCACAAATAGTAAAGAAGGAAACATACTTGATGACTATAACACAGTACAATTCCAGTAACTATGTGACTATATTCCATCAACTATTCAATCAATTATAATAACTATATATTCCAATAAAGAAATGAGCTTTGTTGGAAAAAAGAAATAATCGGATGAGCTCATTAACATACCGACCAGGGCTTAAGAAAGATCTATGATCCAAATTTCGTTTAGGACCCAAGATCCAAACATCAAGACAGGCAGAATCCGGAATCCGCGCCAAAATTCACAGCTGATCCACGATCCAATCCGCGATTCCACTCGATTTAGCGCAAAAATCCACAATCCGCACGCTTTTTAAGGCCAAATCCGTCGATCCGAAAACTTATTCACCCCCTCATTGACTATCCTCTCCTTAGCATAGGTAGGACTAACCGTACTTATTCTCTCCAAGGAAGCAGACAGTTTCAGACTGGAAAATAACAAACCCAAGAATAGTGAATCGAGGAGTAAGTAACTCTCAGAAGTTCCTCACGAAGACTGCCATGAATCAGCTGAGAACACATTTGTCTTTTACTCAACTGAGATTCTTCTGCAGAAAGCAACGCACTTTCCACGTGACCACTGCAAACAACAGCGCTGGTGAAGCTGTAGTCCAGTATTTCAGCGGACAGACCGATACCATGCCAGCTTCCTGTGGTTCATACGTAAAAATGAATGATGACAACTCGTTTTTAGCTGGAGTGTGCAGTAGGTGGGGATGGGAAGGAGCTCACTATGTTGGGAAATGGGGCCACATGAGGGATCAAGATAGGTTGTACGATCATCCCGCGTTTGTGGCTAGTTTGTATCACTTTTTGGTTACCCCTGGGAACACACGATGGGAATGCGATGACGTAAGCGTAGGGGTGTCCCCTGGCAACTTCTGGAAGGTCTTTGTTCGTTAAATATTTAGTAAATTGAACCCTAGCTGTTTTATCTTCGTTTCTTTGTCAAACTTTTGTTCAAGTGAAATTACCATGAACTATATTTACATAAGTAACTGTTAATCAGTTTGTACCTTTTCAGTTTAAATTCTCGCTTAAATGAGATTTACGTTTTTCTTGTGTCATTTGTTTGAGAAATATCAGAAATATCTGCATCTGGCCTTAAGATCCCAATAAACATTTCAGATCAAAAAGAAAAGAGTTGCACGATGTCAATATTATGGCAACTGCAATTAGAAAATTTAAAGTGAAATAAAAGTCTGATTTCTGGAATGAGGTATTGTCTCTGTAAGATCAGGAGAAAGCAGTCAAGCATAATATCGTGTGGCATGAAATTTTCGCAGGAGTTTGATTCCGCTGGTTTTAGATTTTCGAATTTGGAGGAAAAAGAATTTTGCGAATTTGGATTTGGGACTTTACCCCTAAGTATAATTTTTTCGCGGATTTCATGTACGGTACTTGAAAGTAACAATAATGGAAGCCATAATTATGGTCGTTTTCGTGACAGTTTCAACCAATTTCATTGAAATACAGCAATGAAATTAAAGGAGTAAATTTCCGCGGACTCTTTTGGCGAGAGTTTGTTTTCACGGGATTTAATTTTCTCGAATCGATGAAAAATCCGTGAAATTCGCGAAAAATAGATCCCACGAAAATTTCATGCTACACGGTAGTATTATAATATGTAATTCAGCTGTTTTTTCTCGGTCGAAACTTGGTGTTTGTAAAGGGAGCGTTAAAGATCTTCAAAGTTTATTTGGAAACTGAATTTCAATAAGAACACAAAAATTAGACCCACTCGACATTCATCAGTGTAAGAGCTAACCGTATTATTAAGAAATGTGGTCAATTGAGTTGTCAATTCCTGTGTGGGGAAAACTCATTGAATCAAACCTTCCGCGCGGATTAATTAAACCACTATGCAAATTGAGTGACGGGCTCAGCTCGTAGATGCCACATTCAAATTTGTTCAGGCTTCCTCGGAGCATCGAAGACGAACTAACAGCTAAAGTTCTCAGATAACGACGATTTGTCCAACGCATGCATGACTATGTGTTCTACAATCTTTGCATCACAATAAGTTTGGGGAAAACATTCGCAGACGCCAACATTGAAATAAGTTTAAAGTTTCAGCTACCTTTCCTCACTTTAGAAAATCCGACCTGAGTTAGGAACGTGATCATTTTTATTGTGGTTAACGAGAAAGAGTGTAGGGACAACATAAAACTAAAACTGAACAGATTAAGACTTGTAGAATCAAATAAAGTGAAAACTTAACACAATGCCATAGGTTGACCATTGCTTGTCTGCACTACAAACGTACTTTGCAAGGATTTCTCTTCGGAGTTTTAGCTTGATTTGACTACTTTTTGTGAAGTTATTTTTTCTTTCCATTTTGGAAAAATAAACTGTATTTTTTTTTAGCTTCGTTACAGGTAATTTTGCGATACAAAGTATCAGTGAACGTGTAAACTTATCTTCCCCACCCCACTAAGCCGTTTGGTCCAAAATATGGTATACTTCTCTACCATTTGGTCTAAAATAGAATATGATGTGCAATTAGGCCTGGAATTGGTTATGGTGGCTTGTTGTAGCCAAGTTTTAGCCTTTAAAGTTGGGAAACTTAAAGCCTCTCCTCAAATGTTGTAAGGCAATCCGAAGCCATTCCTGGCTGGCTGAGGTCCTGTATCAGAAACTTGTACTGCACAAGCATCGCAAATTTCTTTGAGGGAGTTTAAACAGCGTACCAAAATTAGACAACAGACGACAAAAATAAACCAGCAACAAACTAAAAAAGACAAACTCGGAAAGTTAAATAAACAGGGCAAAAATAGTTGCTTTTATCTAAACTCGTTAGACAACAATTTCGCTGCTGGTTTCATATCCCGCTCAGCAGCGCCGACATTTCTTCTTGCAGTTTTCTCTGACGTATCTGTAGAATAGGCAGAAGAAACGAGGCCAATATTTACATCTGTTGTCTCTGTCTTGACAACTCCCTAAAAAGCGAAAACAAAGCTAAGTTGAAAACTCCTCTCCCTTCATGGATATTCACCTAAATTAACAGGCTCTGCAGTACGTTACGCAAGAGGATCAGACAATCTCGTTACTGAATGATATACAAAGAGAGGCTAATGTAAACGCTGGCATGTAATAAACTCGATTTTTTGTATGGATTAGTCTCGTTCATTACACGAACAAAGCGGCGTTGCATATTTATAGGACAACTGATACTCTTACCCCAGTAATAGTATTGTTTTTTACTTGATTTTCGGTAAAAATAAATGAATTTACTATTTCTCTTAGTTACTTCGCGCGCTGTGATCAATATAGCGCGCCGTATTCTACTGTACGGCCCGCTAATTTTAAAGCTGTTTTTGTTGCCGAATATTTCGTGATTTATCGCCAAGTCTTCTTAACTTTAATAGTAAGTAAAAGTTAAAGCTTTCCTTTACTTTAAATTGTGTATTAAAACGTGCTTACGACTTGTTTTGCTTTCGACGTGTGCGTCAAAAGTTTGCAGCCGTTCCCAAACCATCAGACACACACTAGAGATATAATAAATATCTTACTAGCCTCATAATCTCGGTCCGTACTGCAAGTTACGGAGTCCCCGGTTTTTTTCCTGTTCAATTTATGGCCAGCACGGTTCGCTCTTGGACCATAAATCCACTCGGTCCGTATCTTACAGTGCGAACCTGGCCTCAAACTCGGTTAGTAAGAGGCATGAATATATAAATAAATATATAATAGTACTTAATTTAATGGCCCAGATTTCATGAATGTGATTAACAGGTTTTTTCCCCGAAAGTCAGTATGATTTGCCACGCCGCATCTTTGCTAAACGTTTGCAATTGCTCCAATATATTTCATTGAAGTACCTGTCGTTGGTGGTAACCGGGTTGTTGTTGGTGGCAAAGTAGTAGTTCCTACAATTGAAAAGTCATTTAGTTTTAGTTATCCAGCAGTCCGTAGCGGTCTGTACATGTCATTCCAGCAAAGACCACAGCCTCCTTCCCCCCTCCGGGCCAATGCTCAGGCATTGTCGTTTTTGTTAAAAAGGGCAAATACCGGTACGGGATATCAAGCAAGTGCAATTCTTTGTCTTAGTGTTCATCTAAAGTTTATTTCACGATATTAACCAAACTCGCACTATAATTTATGTCTTTACTATGACCTCGAGCTCCCGAAAGATAGCGAGTAACGAATTTCTCATCTTTGATTTGCCGATTAATGCATTGACGAAAGCAGAGGTACAATTTCAGTGTTTGAGGTAAAGTACACAAAGCCGTCAAAAACTCAAACAAAATAAGCAGCAAAGTTATCAATGAACTTGCCAGGGTCGGCGTTACCGCAATACCAAAGATCACACCCAGACGCCCAGTATTTTACAAATTGACGTCAGTTTTTTATGCGTCTGTCCTCTCATTGATGATAAATTGCGTCATAACATTGGCAAATTGGCTGTGGAACCACGAGCCGCAGGTGAGTGGTTCCGCAGAAGATCTGCTTGCTGTGTATCAATGGGACTTATCCATTTTTACGATAACAAGAGCCCAAAATGGTCAAATGCCGGGAATAAATGATGGGAAAGACGCCGTAAACTTGCCGTAAACAAGGATAAGTGAATTTTATTCAAAATGACGCGAACATCGTCAATTAGCTTTTCTCGCTTTTTGATTGGCTACTTAAAAAAGTCCATAAAATCTCATTGGTCAAAAAGTTGACAGTTTGACAGCTGAAAATTGAACTTGAAAGCTTGCATAAATTAAAATTGTATCCGTCTGTACTCTTATTGATGATAAAAAATGAAGCAATCAGCGTGCGAGAAATTAGACGGTTATTGTAAAATTTTTCTTTTCCCTATTTTTTGTTTTACCAGCCAACGATCTATATGGCTACAGGGGTGGATCAAGGATTTTTCTTAGGGGTGGTGCACCATCGTTTAACCTCAACGCCAATAAACAACAGGGTTTTTAATGCGGAATACCAGTTATATTAGAAAGCCACAATCCATCACGTGGGGAGGGGTGCGTACCCCCTGCATCCTCCCCCTAGATGGGCCCCTGATCTGTCATAGATAATATTGAGTGGTGTTTGGAAGCACTACGTGTGCTTCTCGTTGGATTCTTATCATTGTACCTGATGTTGTTGGCATTTGAGTAGTTGTTGGTGGCAAAGTGGTCGCTCCTAAAAAATACAGCAAGATATTTTAGTTATCAATACTTTGTAAGCTTTTGTGCTATGTGTTAAGTTCAATGGGTTTTTTTGTAGCATAAAGCGACTAGGGAAAAAAGGATGTTTCCCCGGATGGTATGCTAGTCTATCTCAGGGTTACCCCCTGGAATAAAATTTGCCAGTGACCATTTTCACACCTGGGTGGAGAAAGGCACCGTGAAATTGTCTTGCCCAAGAACACAACACAAGGACCCCGGCCAGGGATCGAAGCTGTACCTCTCGATCCGAATTCCAGCACACTGACTAGTAGAACCTCGTGCCTCCTTGTTGATAATAGGGTAACTGCAAAAAGTATTTGCTTTGTTGATAAAATGTACCACTCAACAAACCTCCTCCCGCTTCTCTCCTGCTGGCGCACTCTGTCTGGTACAGAAGATCTGCTTGCTGTGCATCAATGGGACTTAAACCTTGCCGCTGACCAATAGTAACCTTTCATAAAACAAACATGCCGTCAATAGAGCGATCATTTTATTTACTCAACACCCACACTATCTGTGCTATTTTTCTCTATAACAGAACGCAGTGTATTGATGGCTTTAGTCTTTTATCATAAATATATGTTAGAAAAAGTAAAGATACAAAGAACTCAACAATTCTCAGCTTTTTCTTTGTTACCGAAAGAACCCTTTAAATGCAGCGCATGCGTAGTAAGTCAAAAAATTGCGATTGAATGAAAA